>NC_132786.1:8591666-8894696 GCF_048418805.1 Vulpes vulpes | reverse complement strand
ACTTAACTCCTGCCAACCAATGACTCCACTACAAGAAACACCTTAAACTTAAGTTAGGAATCACATCTGTCTACCTGCAAAGCTCAGGGATGGAATGAGGCAAATACCCACAAAAACAAACACAAAAACCCAACAACAAAACCTCAAACAAGGACAAACATTTGTCCAAAAGTGCCTAGGCTGGAAAGGCTGGAGACCATAAAACATTAAATACAACTGTGTATCCAAGCCCTGCTTTTTGTTAATATATGGGACAACCAAACAGTTTAAACCTCTGTGGCTAAGCCCATTTTCTCTCTATATATAGACAGACAGAGCTAGTACTGCTCTATTTACAGCTACCAATATACTGTTTTGCCCTTTACAATCTATTAGCCACACTAGGCTGAAACCACTAACCCGAGTTTTTCCACTAAGGCTAAGAACACAGCATCTATGCAGGGACAAGAAGCTTATCACACATTCACACTCATACACGCCAAGTCTATCAGCCCTTAGAAGTCCACTTCCAGCTCAGCATTTCATTTATGCCACTGTATCTTATTTTTATATGTGTCCTTTCACCAATTTTCCTATCGTGCTAAACACAGTAAAACTCAACACATTCGCACCTGGTTCTGGTTACCCAGTAGTATTACTTCTGTGCAATTAAACAAGAGACCAAAACCACAGAACAAGTGCACGGGTGGGGGTTACGGGGGAAGGAATAGATAAAAACACAGATGTGCAGATTTCAACAGAAACTTCGAGTATCCACCTTGGGAGTCTGTAGCATGCTACTTGCCACAGTTCTGATCCGTCACTGGTCACCTCTATTCTTGGACCCCAACGTAGGGCCACTGCTGTTATTTATTTTTGAACCTGGGGTCCTCAAAGTTGAGTGTGGAGAGTCCATAAACTACCCTAGAACTGTGTGAATCTGGTTGAAAACAGATGACGCAACAAAACTACGCTAACTGTCTGACAGTTAAATTCATGTTACAAAAACAACTAGCTTTAAGGTTTATTTTTGTAACTTTTTTTTAAACAGAGAAAAACGACACACTCCTTGGGGGAAGGTGAGGGATTGAGAAGACAGGCCCTGGGTAAAAATAATCACGACAGCACCTGGAGTTGATAGGCCTGCCTAGGAGACACGGGCACTGCCACACCAGCACAGGGGACAGCTACTGTCTGAGGCTCAGCAGACCAGTTCACACGCCACGCAAAGCTGCTATAGATCCAAGTCATAAAAATCTTCCAGCTCATCATGAAACAAGTCCCACTCATCTTCAGAGTCTGTCAGGTCGTCGTCCCCACCTGCAGCCAAAAGCATAAGCAACATCTCGCCCAGCTCAAAGGTGACAACCTCCTCTTCTTCGTTGTCAAAGGGGTTGCTGTTCTCTCTTTCCTCAATGAGCTCCCAGAAGTGGTTCCTTCGTTGGGCCTGTAAAAAACAAGGCCATGATAGGGATGGCACTGTCCAGTAGGATCTTGTATTCTGTAGTTTCTAAGGCAAAATGTCCAGCACACCAGAGGGCATGACGAACCAAGACTTCTTATTTAGGGTTTCGACTTTACCAACTCCTCCCCTCTGTCTGGTTACTTGAGGAAAACCGTTTAGGCTAGAGCTGTAAGCGCTCTAGCTGGTCCTCTCCTATCCCTCCCAGTTTCCTGAGGTTGCAGTCCTCCTTTCATCCGCCAGTCTCACTCCCAGACCTGAGTGTTAAGCTCCTTCCCCTACCCCAAATCTGTGAAGGCCTTCACTGATCACGTGGCATTTCCCCTCCTTTAAAAAAACAGGGAGAGTTACCCGGTATCTGCTTGATGTTCCCACTTTCTGTCTCTGTGGCTCCTCTCTACGGCCATCAGGGTACGCATGCTTGTAAAAACAGTTCCCTCCAAATGGGCAGCTCCCACGTCCTTCATCAAAATACCTGCACGCCTTGTTGCTGGAAAGGAAAATATCGCAACCCTTATTCACGGTGGATTTCAGGTCTGTATTTGACTATCATCCGGTATTTCTTTAAGAAAACAGGTAGGGATAGAACCAGCAGGTCTGTTTCCAGCCCTCCCCAAGGTGTGTTCTTAAACGTGTGTGCTACTGCATGAAACACTCACTACAGAAACAGACTCTGTTCAAGGGTGTGCTGCTTAACAGCTCCAGACTGCAGATCCAGCAAAGAGAGAATCTTCTAAGAAGCCCACACACAAGCACATAGGACAACTAGAACATGGACTCAGAAAGAGATAGGACCCTGCTCATGGGGCATTAGCTAGCAGTACAGACTTAGTTATAACACAGTCCCTCGGCATGCACCCCAAGGACTGCGTTATAGCAAGGTACATATGGGTTCAGTGTTATCAGGGGGGACAAAAATAAACCGTACTGGAAGTTCACAGAAAGGGTAGGAAGGAGGTAGGAGTATATAATGCAGCACTGTTCTTTTCAAAGTGAACCCAAGCTATGTTGGGATCTTAGCTTGAGAAAAGGCTGCAGTGCTCATACCTCATTGCCTCCTTGTATTTCTGAATGAGTTTCTGCTTCTCTTCTTTCTCCTCCACCCAGTACTCACTTGGAATGACAAAGTTAGATGTGATCCGGCATTCGGGGCAGGACCTGGGAAACAATGAACAGGCTGCAATGCATATCCCCCTTTACAGGCCCACTCTTCAAGGACACACCCTGGTGTGTCAACTCCATACTTAAAAGACTTTAACTGAAAGCCAAATAGGCATTTCCTGAAAGTGCTCCACACACTGTCACACAACTGACCATTTCTTTTGAGGCAAAACAAACTCCTTTATAAATCAAATCAATGGCTAGCCAGTTCACTCAAAAAATAACTTCGGTAAAAACAACAACAACAAGAAAAAATAACAAAACAAAACAAAAAACAACCAAAAAAAGAAAAAAAAAACAAAAACAGAAGAAGACATTTCACACGGACTCCTTTTTCTTTCGTTTAAATAAATTTATTTCTTGTAACTTTACTCTGTTTAGATTATGTAGTTTTTGTTCAGTTATGAGAACAATCTTTAAAGGATGGTGGATTATTGGCTAGCTTAATGGATGGAATAGGAAAGTGGAAATGTAAAATGTCAAGGAAACATACATTCAGAGCTAGATAAGTTTGTTCACTGAGCCTAAACTGGCTAATCCATTAAACACAATCTCCTCAGAAAAAACACGAAGATTCTACTAACTGATACATAGGGTATCCTCATTCAAAAAAAAAGTAGATATACCAACTAACCTAGAAGCTAGCTGAAATACAAAGAAATCCCAATTAAAGTACCCCAGTTTCAAGATAAAATGCATGCATTTAAATGCGGTCCATCTGGTTGAAAGTTGGCACAAGATACTAAATTCTTCCCCAAAATAGAAAGCACAAACGAAGATTGGGGAGGAGTCTCACTTTATGATCTTGCTCTCAAATTGCTTAGCACTCCTCCACTTGCGAATACACTTGAGACAGTAAGTGTGGTTGCAGTTGGAGAGAATCCCAAAGCGACGCTCACTCGGGTTGGCTTTCTCATAGACCACCTCCATGCAGATCCCACACACCATGTCCTTACTGCGCTGGACAGCAAATGAGAGCTCCATGTCCTTCTCATGGGCCTCAATGCAAGACTAGAAAAAGTAGAGAGATTAAGGGTTATCAAGTCACTGAATAAAGAAAGACTTCAATTTGACAGTTAATGACTTGTGTTCAAAGAATCAATAGTCAACTGAAAAGTTCCCAATGTGACATGAAAAGCAGCTCTGTTCATCAAAAAAGTGAATACAGGTGGACAGACACTCTGGATCTTTACATCACGAGAGTCAAACTGTACTCTAGAAACTGGGGGAGTGGGGGGGAAGAGATGGGGTGAGATTTAAAAAAAACTCTCAATTATTTCTACTCTCCATGTTAGACAGTTTTTCATACTGTTTGGTCTTCTGGTTTCCAGATGGAAAAGTAATTAAGATTAAGGTCTTATTTTTAAAAGAGATTAAGGTCTCATTTTACAACCTATCAATTAAGGATGAAGGAAACCAACATTAGGTGACAATTATGTGCCAGGAACCTAATTTTCACATAAAAAACGGCTTTGAGATATAATTCACACATAATTTCATTTAAAGACTACAACTAAATGGTTTTGATAGATCCAGAGTCATGCAACCTTCACACCACCAATTACTAGAATGTGTTCACTACCAAGATAAACCCACAGCAGTCAATCATTTATTTCCTGGGAAACCACCCCAGTCCTAAGCAACTACTAAACCCGGTCTGTCGCTTATTCGGGACATTTCGTATAAATGTGCCTTTTGGGACTGGTTTTGTTCACTTACCACGTTTCCACAGTTGTCTAATGTAAAGGGTATCAGTATTCTTTTGATTGCTAAGTAATATTCCATCACATGGACAGACCACAATTTATCCATTCATCAGGTGATGGATATTTTGGTTGTTTCCACTTTGGAGGTAAAGAATTATGTAGCCACCTGGCCAGATCAGTTGAAACAGATATCAACTCTTGATCTAAGGGTTGTGAGGAGTCTCATGCTGAGTGTATATAGATTACTTAAATTTTAAAAAGGAGGGCATCTGGGTGGCTCAATTAGTGGAGCACCCAACTCTTGAATTCAGGTCAGGTCAAGCTCTCAGGGTTAAAGGATTAAGCTCCATGTCTGGCTCAATTCTGCGTATGATTTTCTCTCCCCTTGTCCCTTCCTCTCTTTCAACAAAAAGAATGTTATCTGACTGGCTCAGTTATGGAAGCGTGCAGCTCTTGATATCTGGGAGTTGTGGGTCCCTGCTAGGCATGAATCTACTTAAAAGGATGCTGCTGTGAACATTCATTCATGTACAAATTGTGTGGGTGCCATATACTTTTTTTAAAGGATTTTAAGATTTTATTTATTCATGAGAAACACAGAGAGAGAAGGGCAGAGACACAGGCAGAGGGAGAAGCAGGCTCCCTGCAGGGAGCCGGACGTGGGACTCAATCCCTGGTCTCCAGGATCACACCCTGGGCCAAAGGCGGCACCAAACCACTGAGCCACCCGGGCTGCCCGCCATATACTTTTTAATTAAGATGTAACTGACACATTATAGCAATACAACATACTAATTGTAGGGAATGGAAAAACCAAAAACACCCCTGAATTCCACATAACATCAGCACTTTTTTTTTTTAATTTATTTATTTATGATAGTCACAGAGAGAGAGTGAGGCAGAGACACAGGCAGAGGGAGAAGCAGGCTCCATGCACCGGGAGCCCGATGTGGGATTCAATCCCGGGTGTCCAGGATCGCGCCCTGGGCCAAAGGCAGGCGCCAAACCGCTGCGCCACCCAGGGATCCCACATCAGCACTTTAAGTCCTCAGAAAGACACTTAAAAAGATAAATGGATGCTACTATTCCCAATACCCAGTGTAATACTTGAAGACTTGACTTGCAAGGATTTAACTTGCTTAAATTCACACAACCAATAAACTGTGAAGGGAGGACTGAAAAATGCCCATCTTGGGACACCTGAGTGGCTACCAGTTGAGAGTCTGCCTTTGGCTCAGGGCATGATCCCGTGTCCTGGGAGGAGTCCAGAATTGGGCTCCCTGTGAGGATCTGGTTTTTCCCTCTGTCTCTGCCTACTTTCTCTCTCTCTCCGATACAAAATCTTAAACTATTATCTGCGAGCACCTGAGTGTCTCAGCTGGTACCTGCCTTCCACTCAGGTCATGATCCTGGGATGGAGCCCTGCATTGGAAATCCTGCTCAGTGCTTCTTCCTCTTCCTCTGACCCTCCCTCTGTTCACTCTCTTTCAAATAAAAACCTTTTTAAAAAATCATTTTAAGGGCAGCCCAGGTGACTTCAGCCTTCAGCCGGGGGTGTGATCCTGGAGACCAGGGATTCCCATGTCAGGCTCCCCATAGGGAGCCTGCTTCTCCCTCTGCAGGTATCTCGTTATTATTCATATTATTTTATTTATATATATATATATATTCCATAATTTTAAGTCTGAAATCCTCATCCATTGGGACTGGGAATATAAAATGGTAGTCCTTGCAAAGTATGACACTTGCTCAAAATGTTAGTCATTGAGTTACCAGATGACTAACACTACAAGATAAATTAAATTAAAACATACGAAAAGACTCACACATGAATGCTCATGGCACTATTCACAATAGCCAGTGGGTAAAACAATCCAAATGTCCATCAACTGCTGGGTGGAAAAAACAAAATGTGGTATATACCTCTACAGTGAATTATTATTCACCCAGAAAAGGAATAAAGCACTGATACACATTGCAACATAAATAAACCTTGAAAACATTATCCTAGGATGCCCTGTGGCTCAGTGGTTGAGTGCCTGCCTTTGGCCCAGGGCATGATCCTGGAGTCCCAGGATAGAGTCCCACTTCAGGGTCCCTGCATAGATCCTGCTTCTCTCTCTGCCTTGGTCTCTGTGTCTCTCATGAATAAATAAATAAAATCCTTAAAAAACATTATGCTAATGTTTGAGCCAGTGACCACAGGATTCCATTCATACCCAATCTCCAGAACAGGCAAATCCAGGAGGGAATGTAGATGAGGTGTTGCCAGAAGTTGAAAGGGCAAAATAGAGTAATCCAGCTAAGGGGCATAAGGTTTCTTCTGGGAATGATGTAAAGGTCCTAAAAATCACAAAATCGTGGCATGGTTGCAGTCTTTATATTTAAACACCTGTTATGTTAAAAAGGAAAAAAAAAGCCCATGGTCTGAGGTTTTGAAAGTGTGATTTCTTGATAAAGCATACAAGAAGCCCAGGAAAGAAAACCAATCAATCTACCAAGTATTTTTCTGAAATGAACAGACAATGCTGCAAGAGGGAAATCATAGTCTCGCACGATTAACATAATACCTCCCTGAAGACTTACTTTTATATGTTGTGATCTCTGGGCGGCATCCATTGGATGGAGGACCTGCAGCCCACACATGTCACACGAGTCTCCGTGGAGATATACACAGTTCTCCCCATACCGGCACTCTCCCACTGCAGCATAGGGGCAAAGCTGCTTCTTGGTTTCCACTGCTGTCTGTTCTTTCTCGGATTCTTCCTTGGTCACAGAGCCCTGTGGGGGCGCTTCAGTGCAGGAAGGGGCAGCTGAAAATGTTTAAGAGGGTAGTAAAGGTCCAAAATGGGTAAGGCAGATATGTGAACCATAAGGTAACTGAGAACCTAACTCAACAAGAAAAAAGGAGAACTTCAATTAAAACTCCAAAACAGTCTATTGAACTAATCCCTTTAGTCTTGAAAGAAATGATCTTTTCTTTCCAAGATTAGGCTTATCTAAAAAATTTTTTCATGTATTTCTGTGCAATTGCACTGATTAAAGAGGCTTCGGGGTTTTCAAAACATTCTAAAATTACTATTGGGATTCAAAAAAGTTCCTTTAACTCCATTGGTAACTCTTAGGTAACCCATTAGGTAATCCAATTTAGAGTATTAAGATCAGGGTATGCAGAGTAAAAGCAGGATGGATGTGAAGACCGGCTACCTGTTGGACTATGGCCTACGGCCCTAAGTGGTTTTTAAGTCTTCAGAATACTCACTACGGCCACAGTAGGGCTGCCCGGGAACAAACTCAATGGCATTCACCCAGTCTTCTGAACCTGCGCCAACAGTAGCAAAGTTTGAATTTCTGGACTCTGCTTCGCCCGTATTCATTTCAACAACTGGTCCAACTCCCGATGAGAGACTTGAGGAAGCAGCAAGAGATGATTTTGCAGTTAGATCTGCAGCAGTCACTTCTTCCTGTTTCAATGGCTTGCTATGTTCATATCTAAAAAATATATATATATATAAAAAGTCAGCAAGTCACTGTAGAGCCAGCAGACCCAAAGGGTATTTATCCCCTGATCCTGTCCTTGGGTGCTTTTCAAACTATTACACCTGTGAATCACCTGGGCAATTGCTTAAAGATAGCTCTGTAATTTCCACGACTGGGACACAGCCCATGATTCTGCATGTGTACCAAGCCACCACAGGATAATCCTGCTGGCCCAAGGACTACACTAAGTACCAAGGTCATAGACCAGGGAAGGTGGTCAGGAAACCTTAGAGCCTTCAGTCATGTTTGGTCTGGGAGTCTGTTTGTCCACCCCTGCAGCAGACCATCTACCACCCCTTAAATTCCACTCTACTCTGCAGTCTCATAGTTGCATGGCAACTCTGATACAGAATTTGTGTATCCAAAATTGAATAAAAGCAAAGCTGATCGTAAATTCAACAACCAGAAAAACATTTTATCACCTATAGCAGAATATCCACAATAGTAAATGGAAGAGACCACATTCACAAAATATACAGTATGTATTCTTTCCCTATATCCATTCTCTTGACCTACTTTTATAAAACACTATTCCCTTCAAGACCCAACTTTCAAAAAAAAAAAAAAGAACCAACTTTCCAGGGATCCCTGGGTGGTTCAGTGATTTGGAGCCTGCCTTCACCACAGGGCATGATCCTGGAGTTCCAGGATTGAGCCCCCCAAGCGTCTCTTCTCTCTCTCTCATGACAGGAATAAAAAGATAAAGAACCAACATTCTGTCCAACAAAATCCCCAAGGCAGACATTCAGATACTATTACGCCTCATGAATGGACTTTAGTTGTTTTAACTTCTCGTTCTTGCAATTAACTTGGCCATCCTGACCATGGGCCAGCTGTTTTACTGGGGTCTGTGTTTACATCTAAAAGATAATGGCTAAACAGAGACCATCCTCCTTACTGCAAACTTTTGCTGATATTTATCATTGAATTCTATCAACTCAAACCTTCATAATCCTACTCTTACAGCATTGGGGAACCTACTTAAATTAACGATGTATTACAAGTAACTGGAGTTATCTTGTCATCAGCTACAAAACCCAGACTGGCATCCTGGATCATGCAAGTTTAGAGTACAAACCACTGAGAATTCAATCCATATTTGCTTGCACCACCTCACTTCATTGTCAAACTATCCTAAGTATTCCTTCATCATTTTAGAGAGGACCAGGCGACATAAATTTCATTGTCAAGTAAGTGGTGTTTTAGGTCTAACAGGACTCTAAACTGCTCTGTATGATGGCAGCCAAAGGCCACATCTAGCTATTCACACTTCTATAAGATGTGAAACCAAGTTCCTTGCCATTTTCGTGTGTTCAAAAGGCACATGTAGCTAGTAATTACAGTATTAGACAGACAGGGCTCTGTCATCGTACAAAGTTTAACTGGATAGCACTTTTCTCAAGTTTATTTTAGAGCCCTGGGGAACCTTACACATCTAGCCCCAAACTCTCCCCCTTTGACTAATTCTGTTTAGAAATTTCAGAAAAACATTTTAATTATTTTCACAGCCTTTATGTTTGTTTTCTAAAGATTTTATTGATTTATTCATGAGAGACACAGAGAGAGAGAGGCAGAGACACAGGCAGAGAGAAGCAGGTTCCATGCAGGAATGAGACTCAATCCCTGGTCTCCAGCATGAGGCCCTAGGCCAAAGGTAGCGCTGAGCCACCCAGGGTGCCCCTGGAAAATTAACTTTTAAAATATTATCTGCGTAGATGTCTGGGTGGCTCAGCAGTTGAGTCTGCCTTTGGCTTGGGGCATGATCCTGGGAGTCCTGCATTTGGCTTCCTGCAGAGAGCCTGCTTCTCTCCCTGCTTTTGTCTCTGCCTCTCTCTTTCATGAATAAATCTTAAAAGATAAAATAAAATCTTCCCATTTATACAATGTTACTCCTTTTAGTGCAGAAGAAATCTATATAGGGATCCCTGGGTGGCACAGCGGTTTAGTGCCTGCCTTTGGCCCAGGGCGCAATCCTGGAGACCTGGGATTGAATCCCAGGTCGGACTCCGGTGCATGGAGCCTGCTTCTCCCTCTGCCTATGTCTCTGACTCTCTCTCTGTGTGACTATCATAAATAAATAAAAATTAAAAAAAAAAAAACTTTTAAGAAATCTATATAGAAAGTAAATAAATAGGGCAGCCCGGGTGGCTCAGCAGTTTAGTGCTGCTTTCAGCCCAGGGTGGGATCCTGGAGACCCAGGATCGAGTCTCCTTGCACGGAGCCTGCTTCTCCCTCTGCCTATGTCTGTGCCTCTCTCTCTCTCTCTGTGTCTCTCATGAATAAATAAAATCTTCTAAAAAAGTAAATAAATAAATAGAAATCTATATAAAAAGGTCTCTGAAGTGAAGATTTGCGAGTAAGCACTATGAAAGATAATGTACAAAAAGGAAAAAAGGACTAAAGCAAAAGACTCATTTTGAAAAACAGGTTTCGATGAACCATGAATAGGTTTCTTTTTTTAAAAAACGTATTAAAAAAAAAAAAAAAGAACTTATTTATTCATGAAAGAGAGGCAGAGACACAAGCAGAGGGAAGCAGGCTCCTTGCAGGAAGCTTGATGCAGGACTCAACTGGGGTCACGTGCCCCAGCCAAAGGCAGACGCTTAACCCCTAAGCCACCCAGAGGTCCCCATAAAATCTCTGGCTAATCTAGAATCAAGCTTTGAATAATTACCTATTACCAGCCTGTCTGTCTCAATTACCACAGTAGCTTCCTTTCAGGCAGACTTTTAATACATAGGTTTCCCTAAATCCTTTCACTCCACCAGAGCTCCAAACCTTGCCAGTTCAAACCAGGATGATCTCCAAAGGAGTTGCATATTCACTGTAAACTATAAAGAAAAAAGCTGTTCACCTTGCATCTGCCTGTGTATCAAGAGCCTCATCAGAAGAGGGCACTTTCCTCACTTCTGGGTCTTTAACCTCGGTCTCCCACAAGGAAGCCCACTTATTACATATATAGGGTTGTGCTGAAGACGGGCGGCTTCCATGCTTACTCCCAAGGAGAATAGGAAATGCCACTCCGTTCTGGCAAAGCTATGTGAAAAATAAGCTGATTAACAAGTATTGCCTAGGTCTTAGCTTGGATTTCTTCAATTTAACCTTATTTCTTTCTTTCCACCTTTATGGTCAATCAGATGAGTAACCTCTTCAGAAATAAGAGGCTGATCTGTTCACCAGCCATACTTTCCTTCCTATCAGAGCATACTCTCCACTTCCCTCCACTGGACACACCAGAGTCTCATCTCTGCTCTTCACCATTCATTTCCTCTCCCTGAACAGGTTTACAAAGATTCTCAACTGACTACCTATGCAAAGAACCCAGCTCCCCTACAATTAAGTTGGCCTAGAAAACTCGCAGAGATTATCCTACTAGAAAAGAACTGCTCGCTCACACGCTCTCTCTCTCTCTCTCTCTCTCTATATATATATATATATATATTAGTTCCAACCCTCCCCCCCTTACATACTGAGACTGAAAACATTAACATTGGGTTTGGGGAGGGAGTCATTGTGTTATCTCTCCCCTTTCCAGTAATACTACCACCAAAAATTAGCAGAGAGCGGGGATGCCTGGGTGGCTCATGACTGAGTGTCTGCCTTTGTCTCAGGGCAAGATCCTGGAGTCCTAGGAGTCCCACATCAGGCTCTCTGCATGGAGCCTGCTTCTCCCTCTGCCTAGGTCTCTGCCTCTTTCTCTCTCTCTCATGAATAAATAAATAAAATCTTTAAAAAAATTAGTAGAGTAAAAGGAGTGACAAACTCAGCCATCAGTGGTTCCATTTCTGAGCTTACAGTCACATGAAAATAATCCATTTTTCTCTATCCTTTACTAGATTTCCTAGTAAAATGCATATGGATGACTGAATATTAATGTCCCACCAATCAATCATTCCTTAGTCTTTTGAACTAAGCATGTGAACACAGTGACATAATTCCTTTGATAGAATGCTAAAATTGGCTGACATCCCCCAAATGTCTTACCCTAAATCAATTCTTTGATAGTCCTCATTTCGAAAGGTGGGGCACAATCTCTCTCCTCTTGAACATGGGCTAGACGTAGTGACTTGCTTTTAATAAGGAGTACAGGAGAAGCACATATATGTGGGGCTTCTGGGACTAGGTCATAAAAGGTATTGTGAAGCAGCCTGGGTGGCTCAGTGGTTTAGCACCGCCATCAGCCCCGGGTGTGAACCTGGAGACCCGGGATCAAGTCCCAGGTCCAGCTCCCTGCATGGAGCCTGCTTCTCCCTCTGCCTCTCAGTCTCTCATGAATAAACAAATAAAAACTTAAAATAAAAAAGGCATTGTGTGTCCTTGCTGGCTCAGTTGAATCACTCCAGGGAAAGACAACTACCAAGTATGAGGACTCTGAAGCAGCCCTGGGGAGAGGTCCATGAAGTAAGAACTAAGGTCTTACCTTAGTGTATGAACCACCTTCTCCAGTCCATGGGGAGGGGTCAGATAGTGGCAGCCCAGCCCCAAATCCTAACCAAAATGTCTTGGAATCTCAAAGCTAGAACTATCCAGGGTCAACCATGCCCAGAAATTAGGAGATAATGTACATTACTTAGATAATGAATCTCTATTGGTTCTTTAACGTTCTGAGATGGTTACTAGAGACATTCCTGAAACATTTCCCCTAAATCTAAACTTGTAGTTAGTCTTACAAGCTTTAGGGCTTCAGTAAAGACCTGGAATGAGAAGTTCTCATAACTAATAACCTAATACACTATTCCAAATGCCTATGATCCCATTTTCTCTCCCTGATTATTAATAGATATCTGAAAAATAGACTCGTGGTCAAATATGCACATCAGTCTTGGTCTTAGAAATGCCAGTTGGAGCACCTGGGTGGCTCAGCGGTTGAGCATCTACCATTGGCTCAGGACGTGATCCTGGGGTCCTGGAATCAAGTCCAACATCAGGCTCCCCGCATGGAGCCTGCTTTTCCCTCTGCTTGGATCTCTGCCTCTGGGTCTCTCATGAATAAATAAATAAAATCTTAAAAAATAAAGAAAGAAAGAAAAGCCAAGGATGCCTCGGTGGCTCAGTGGTGGACCATCTGCCTTTGGCTCAGGCCACGATCCCAGGGTTCAGAGATGGGAGTCCCCCATCAGGATCCCTAAGGAGCCACCATCTCCTCCTGCCCCTGCCTTGGCCTCTCTTGGGGGCTCTCATGAATAAATAAAGCCAGATACAAACATACGTTCTCCACACCTTATCCCTAGGCTTACAGATGGGGCTCCTCAAGAATTAAATTTGTATTACAAACTTGCTTTAAGAAAATACATACACACACACACACACACACTCACACACATTTCTTCTAAGTTAGAGATTCAGAAGCATATTAATACTGCTAAGGAGTACTTTTCAAAGCGTTTATCTTAAAGTTCTTGGAATTCTGTATTTTCCTGTCACTATTTCCCTCTCCCCCTCTAAAACAAAACCGATCTGCAAACCAATCCTTACCTGCAGCGGTCTCCGTAAATACAGTATCCTCGCTGAAAATACTTGCACACTACACCATAGGGACTGTCAGAGAGGTCATGCGAATAGCGACAGTTATCTCCTTCTTTACAAACCCCGTGCATGAAATACCTGTGAGGAAAAGATCCACAATGTTATATTTAAAAACACTAAAGCCATTCCTAAAATAATTCATGGTCAATGTATTCTACAGTAGCATACTAATAAATACCGTACAGTGTAATTTAACCTAGTACTGTATAGCGTAGGTCTTATTCTATGCAAATGTGAAAAGTGAACACAAAGCAAGGAGATTATGACCAGTGTATCTGTTATGGTACCATAGGCAGGCTGCCTACATATATATGCATCAATTTAGATTTCAACTCTGAGGTCATCATAAATTTATCTCTGCACGTTAAGGTTTTTAAAGATTTTATTTGGGAGAGAGAGACAGAGATAGGGAAAGAGCACAAATAGGGAGGAGAGGGGGAAGCAGGCTCTCCACAGAGGAGGAGTCTGAGGCAGGGCTCCATCCCAGGACCCTGGGACCATGACCTGAGCTGAAGGCAGACACTTAACAGACTGAACGACCCAGGCACCTTTTTTACAGTCCTAGGGAGGTTAGCTTGTTTTTTACTCACTTCAGCCATAATGAAATATCTGTTTAAAAAAAAATCCTAGATAAAGCAGCAAGAAACAATGTAGACCAGAATGGGTCAGACTACTGTAGGTTTCACTACTGTGAGAAGCCATTTTAATTTCTCAAATGTCACTTGTGAATGACTTAGTTGGCTAAGCAACTCTTTCCTTGGTTCAGGTGTCCACCTCAGGGTTGAGTTGAAGACCCACACTGGACTTACGCTGAGTATGGAGCCTACTTAAAAAAATCAGGGGCACCTGGGTGGCTCAGCCCTTCAGCATCTGCCTCTGGCTCAGGTTGTGATCCCAGATTCCTGGGATGGAGTCCCACCATCAGGCTCCCTGTGTGTGGGAAGCCTGCTTCTCCCTCTGCCTGTCTCTACCTCTTGGTGTCTCATGTATACACAAAGTCTTTTTTTTACATAATTTTTTAAAAAGCCACATGTTAAAATATAAGCAAAACTAGCTTCAAGCTTAGAGGCAAAGGGAAATCACTTTGTCCTTTTGGTTAGCAGACTATTGTTCCTGTGCCTTAAAGGATTACATGTGTACAAACTACCAGTTTCCAAAACACCAAATATCAAGAGTGTGACTTAGTTCCTAAGGGGACCTGGACTTGCAGCAGCTTCAGGGAATTTTTCTAGAAATGCTAATGTGGAGAACTTACCTCATACCTACTAAAGAACCTAAGGATGCGGGAAGGAGTAGAGCAAGAAAGCAATCTCTAAGTTAACAACATATCCAAGTAATATTGATCGTGTAAAGTGATTTCCAACCTCCATCTTCAATCTTCCCGGCACGGACTTCCCCCAGGGTTCTTGAAGATTAATGTATACCCAATGTGGGGTTTGAACCCAAAAGCCTGAGACTGAGGGTCACATGCTATACCCACTGAGCCAGCCAGGTGCCCCAGGGCTTATTTTTTAAATTCACTGGCCCCACAACAAAATATAATGTACTAGAGAATCAAGGTATAATTGCAATTAACCTAACTTCATCTGTTACTAGGTTTACAGTAATCTAACTCAGGTCTGAACATTTGCTCAACTACAGGACAACTCTGAGTCAAACCACTTGTTTTTCAATAGTAATTGGGGGTAAGGGGATGCGCCTGGGTCGTCACTTAAGAGCCCGCCATGGCCTCAAGTCTGGATCTCACAGTGCTGGAATCCAGCTCTGAACCCGGCTACCCACTCAATGGGGAGTGGGCTTCTCCCTCTCCCTCTTCCTCAGCTCTTCCCCCTGCTTGTGCTCTCTCAAAATTGGTCAAAAACTTGGCTGCATAAAAGACATCACAGACATCCCCATAACAAACCAATAATTACATTGTAATCACTACAGTAAAACCATGCTTCAAAGTACATATAAAGAAAAAAGTACATATAGAAGTATCCAGCTGGTTAACAGGTCATCCTTTTGAACCAGTGTCAATGTTTGAATACAGTAGTTGCAGGTCCTCCCCAGTGGGAACTTTCACTTTGGGATCAACTTGAAGTCTGAGAGATATATACTGATAAAATCTCTACCTAGAAATACCAAGCTGGGAAGACAGCACCTAAATCTCCAGTACAACTCAAAATTTTAGGTAATTTTTTAAAATGTTATGTAATTTTACATTTGTGCTTAAATCCCACTGTCAAACTTCATTCAATTATTGGCTGCACTTGGGTTTATGATGCTCTTCACGAAGAAAGATTAGGTCTCCCACCAATCACTACCTGACAGTTGATCTTAAACTGCAGTACCTTAACTAGTTGCTTCAAGAATCTCCACTCCATAATACCTGCATCTTATTCACTTCCTCAGCACCTCTCCAATACTTTCTCTAGTACTTACGTGTTGATATGGATGATGGGTAAATACTGTTCTTCAGAATCCAAAAGGATAGTGAAAATTTAAGTGAACACTGATTGGCCCGCCTCAGAGCGTGATGTATGGACTATTAGCACTTTCTGGTCAAGAGCACAATACAGCATATAACCAAAAGTGAAGATAAAAAGGACAAAGGGGGAAGGGGGAAAGAGCTGAATAGTTATGAACAGACTCTGCAGGGCCTTCTAAGCAGAGTTATCTTTTAAGATTTCATTTATTGGGATCCCTGTGTGGCTCTGCGGTTGGGCATCTGCCTTCTGCTCAGGGCGTGATCAGGGGGTCCTAGGATCAAGTCCCACATCGGGCTCCCTGCATGGAGCCCGCTTCTCCCTCTGTCTGTGTTTCTGCCACTCTCTCCTCTCTGTGTATTCTCATGAATAAACTTTAAAAATCTAAGAAAATAAAAAATAAACAAAATTACTACATTAAACTGCCTGCCAAGTGACTGGTACTAACTGATAATATTTGCATCTAGGCACTTTAGGCTGATCCCAAGTTTCATGAGCCAGTAGGGAGTGCAACTACTAGAACAGTCAACACAGTCAGGCTACACTACTAGTAGACTCAAAGGATGGTCTTTTGGGGCACTCTTCTTAACAAAGTGAATATTGCAGAAAGATACATCATGTAGCTTGTTCAACATGATCAGAATAAAAACTACGCAGCCATTAAAGAAGTTTGAGGTCCAGTACTAACACTGAAGGAATTCAAGCAGACACAAAATCACCTGATACTGCCGAATCAACAGAAACACTAGAATACAAGCCCTAGTTAGTTACTGCCAAATACTAAGCATTATTTTACAAGGGTGTTTAGTATGTATGTTCTGGGATTTTCGTTTGTTTTCCTTGCCTTTTATCTCTCAGTGACAAGAACACTATTAGTATATTCAGAATTCTGTACAATCCTCACAGTAAAATCCCTCCTGGTCAACCCATCTCTTGAGATAACATGATAGGGTAAGGCTATAAAACAGAGTGGAAAAAGACAAACCTCTCCAAGAACTTCTTCCCCAAACAAAAATCAAGTGCTTTTATGTTGTTTTTAAATGCCACCACCAAAAAGCCACATCCAAATCCTGATGCCACTGCCTAAATAAAGCTTCCTTTGGTGAAAGGCTGGGCCATGAGATTTTTAAAATTTTTTTAAGATTTTATTTATTTCTTCATGAGAGAGACAGAGACAGAGAGGCAGAGACACAGGCAGAGGGAGAAGCAGGGTCCATTCAAGAAGCCCATCCCAGGTCTCTAGGATCACACCCTGGGCCAAAAGTGGTGCTAAACTGCTGAGCCACCTGAGCTGCCCAAAATAATTTATTTTAGAGGTAAGTACAGGGGCCGGGACAGAGAGCAAATCTCAAGCAGACTCCTCGTTGAGCTCTGAGCTGAACGTGGGACTCCACGCCTCCACTGAGATCATGACATGAGCTGAATCAAGAATCAGTGGTCCACCCCAGGTGGCCCTGGGCAATATTATTTCTAAGGTTCCTTCCTCCTAGATTCTAGGACTCCAGTTCACTTGTTGGCTCAGTCAAGTTAAGCATCTGCCTTTGCTTCAGGTCATCATCTTGAGGACATCAGATCAAGCCTGGAGCCTGCTCTCCCTTCTCCCTCTGATCCTTCCTTCCTATTCATGCGCTCACTGAGAGCTCAACTGAAAAATCTTAGGACTCCAAGCAGACGTTATCCAGTAATAAAGACAAATACAGGGGGCAGCCCGGGTGGCTCAAGGGTTTAGCGCCGCCTTCAGCCCAGATGGAGTCCCATGTCGGGCTCCCTGCACGAAGCCTGCTCCTCCCCTCTGCCTCTGCACCTCTCTCTGGGTCTCTCGTGAATAAACAAAAATCTTTAAAATAAATAAGACAAATAGAACCACCAGAATCTTCACACTACTCTACCTCCTGAAAACCCAAGCATGTTTGCCAAAATATTACAAAATTCCACTTAGCTTTGAAGACTACAAAAGAACCAAACAATACCCTCAAAGTACCTCTTGGCATCGTAACCTGCCTATGGACTTACAGAAATTACAGAACTCGGCATTTACCACTTAGTTAGCTAGGACATTACTTAAGTATTTAATTTCTCCTGAGTGCATGTACCATTTCCCAGACTAAACTGTAAATTCTTGGTGGCTGAAGACCATGGTTCACTCTGGTTTTTATCTCCTACAATACCTAACGTTAGCTAAAAATAGGGATCCCTGGGTGGCTCAGCAGTTTGGCGCCTGCCTTCGGCCCAAGGCGTGATCCTGGAGTCCCAGGATCGAGTCCCACGTCGGACTCCCTGCATGGAGCCTGCTTCTCCCTCTGCCTGTGTCTCTGCCTCTTTCTCTGTGTCTCTCATGAATGAATAAATAAAAATCTTTAAAAAAATAAATAAAAAAAATAAAAAATAAAAAAAAATAATTATATGTTTAATGAAAACTGTAGAAGACACCTAGGTGTCACGGCAAATCCTAATGCCAACGGCAAATTAGTTTCTTATTTAATGGGCTGGTCACTTTTTTAGTGTTACCCCTTCAACAACAAAAACCTCTATGGGACACCTGAGTGGCTCAGCGGCTGAATCTGCCTTGGGCTCAGGGCAGGGAGTCCCAGGATCCAGTCCCACATCAGCCTCCTGCCGGGGAGCCTGCTTCTCCCTCTGCCTGGGTCTCTGCCTCAGTCTCTGTTTCATGAATGAATAAATAAATTCAAAAAAAAAAAAGTCTAAATCTAAAATTACAGCTTCCAAGTTCTAAGTATTATTTTGCAGCAACATTTTTCATAATATTCCTCCAATAAAATATATGAAAAATGGCCTGGTGGGGGCAGCAGAATACAGTTCCTTGTGAAAGGCCTATGTATTATGTTTTTCTTAATCTGCAGAAATAACAAAATGAGATAGGATTTAGAAATAAAATAGTAAATGAGAAAAGGATTGAGCAACTAAAAAATATCCAAACTTCTAACTTCTATGAGGATTAGGCACTAAGTAAAGAAAACGGCCTTATCGAACTAGTTAAGTAGATGTAAGCATTATCTTGAATTCTCTAGGGAGATTTAGCTATCAAACACATTGAAAATATTTATTTATAATACAATGCATCTTTTTATTCCCTTGAACATCTAGTGCAGTCTCTCATCATAAGCACTACTAATTAATGCTTGCTTAATGAATAACTGAGGTAATACCTGAATGAAGTAGTCCTCAAAAGATACACATGTTCTATTAAGTCCTTTGTCTTTGCTCTATTAAGTCCTAGGTCTTTGCTCTATTCAGTCCTTGGTCTTTGCTAATTTAGAAATTTGTTCTTTTTTTAAATAGCAGAGGAATCTTCAAAGCAGATATTAAAATAGGCAATTTTAGGTGTGGATTTACCAACATTAACTCAAGGTTTTACTAGGTACAGACAATGAAATACCTAAGGGTCCCTGCTCTCAGAAAGCTCAAGGTCTACAATAAATGATTATTTGATATCCGACTCACTATCCAAATTAAATTTCTTATAAAGAACAAGGTCATGTTGGTACCTAGAACTAAAAATGTCAAAAAGACATATTAACCTGCACTTTTTAAAGTAACTTCCTCAAAAGCTAGATAGGTTTATACCAAAAAATTAGTGCATCTAAGCTTGGATCTTTCACATAATGCCTTTCTAAAATATTAGGTTACTGAGCTATGCAAATTTTTAAATAAAAAAATCTATTGGCTCGTGGGCAAAATATTCCCATCAATCCAAGAAGTCTAGAATTCTGCATTTACTCAAACTCAAAAATCCTAAAAAGCAATGAAATTATTAGTTTATATATATAATTCCGATTATATACTGATGAGGAACTAGAAAGGGGAAATAAGAACAGGGAAAAGTGGCTAACAGGAAAGTGTGAAAGTGACCATGAACTCTGTGCAATGCCATATAAAGTTGGGTTCAAGTTACAGCTCCAAGATAAAAATGAGATATGTACGGTAATGCCAGGTTGGTGATTGGGTATTCAAGGCTATACTATATGGAGATTGGAGATGGTAGGCTTCAGGAAAAAAAAAAAAAAAGTCTTTGTATGGAGTTCTTAAAGGAACTCACATATTCAAGAAACACTATTTTCAGAGGTAGATTGGTAGGTACTGCTGTGTGAAGGGCTAAAAGTTCAGAAATATCAAGGTCACTTTTTTAAGACCCAACTAACAGGTATAAATCAACAGCACCATTTCAGAGAAGCCAACTAACTGGTTTCATTTTTTTTGTTTCATTTTTTTAAATACTCATTCTTTTAAGATACTGCACTTGATTCCATTCTTCTGATCTCCCAACCTCGGAAGGGAGACTACCTAAAACAGCTTTTGCTTCTCCACCCCGCTACTGAAAAATAACTTAATTAAGCTTATTATTCACCCCTTACATGTTTATTAAAGGCAGAGAATGCCCTTCAATATCGCTGTTAACACCAGGACTTCTGTATACCAAGACTATTGTTCCTATTGCCTGGAAATTATCCCACAGGGGGGGTGGCGGGGGAGACTGGTGTTGCAGGTGGGATTTCTTTCTGGGGGAAAAAGCTGCCAGTCGCTATTGCTCACTTCTAAAAAAAAAAATCCAAGTAGAACATCCAATAAAATGCACTCCCCTCCTGTGTGTACAGGTCGATTGTTTTGTTTTTTGTTTTTTTTGTTTTTTTACACGCGTCCACACCTAAGTATAACCACCATCCCACTATTTTTTTTTCAAACTTGCACCTGACCTACCAAACCCAACCCAACCCGCTGTCCTGGAGAGACAAGCTGCCGGGTTTCCTGCTCCTTCGGAGGATGCGTGTTATTTCCAAGAGGACATTTTCGCCGCAGGAGGGAGTACCATCAAGGTCAGGCGGCCCCCAGCCCGGTACTCGGTTCTAAGACAAAGCTGGGGACCATACAAAGAATAGTAACAAAAGCTACTCCTCTGGGGGGTGCGGGGGGAGCAGACGTTACCAACGGGTGACGCGGGGCCGCCAGGCAGGCCGCGCTCCCGGGCTCCGCAGGGCTGCGGGGAGGCGGCGGCGCCGCAGGCGAGGGATGCGGGACCCGCGACAATGAGCAGGGGGGAGGAGCCAGGAGCCAGCCCACCTTGCGCTCTGCGCGGCGCCGGGCCGGCGGGGGGGGGGCGGGGGGCTCTGCTGCGGGGGCGCGCGCTCGGGGCCGCGGCGGCGGCGGCGGCGGCGGGGGTTGACGCAGCGCGCGGGGAGGCCGCGGCGGCCGGCGCCGCTCTCCGCTCTCCGCTCTCCTCCCTCCTCCGCCTCCGCCTCCTCCTCCTCCGCCGCCCGCCCGCCCCTTCCTCCGCGGCCCCGGCCCCCTCCCCGCGCCGGCGCCCGGCTGCGCAGCGTCTCACCTGCAGGTGACCTGTTTAGTCCAGCCGCCGCCGCCGCCGCCGCCGCCTCCCCCGCCCCCCGCCCCCGAGGACGGGGAGGTGACTGTGGGGATAGGGGTGGGGGAGGCCGCCGCCGCCGCTGCCGCTCCTGCTCCTGATGTTGTGGCTGTTGTTCCGGGAGCTGCAGCCTCCGCCATTACTGTTTATCCCACACAGCAATGGCACCGGAACTTCCGGGATCACATAGTTCCGGTCCGGCTGCGGGAGAAGGCGGCGAAGCGAGGGGAGGGGACGGAGGGAGACTGGGGCGCCCGCTCGCTCCCCGCGGCTCCGCGTCGCGTCTCCCGAGCGCTCCCGGCGCTCGCAACTGCGGGCTGCAGCCGCAGCGCCCGCGGCCCGCCCCCAGCGCCCTGATTGGCGGGCGCGGAAGCCCCGCCCCCTGGCCCCCTTCCCCCGGGAGGCGCGTCTCGGGAACTCGGTCCACACCGCGAGCTACCGTGCTAACCCAGAGGGATACCCGCTAGCAGAGGCTGCTGCAGCGCAGGGCCGGAATGGGGGACCTGGGGTGGAATGCAGGCTTTGCCATTGCTTGGCTTCACCAGATGGGAGCTGATCGAGCCGGGGATGCATACCCGTTCTGAGCCCGGCTCTTCAGCTCTCAAATGGGAGGACAGTAGGTCCTCCCCACCCTGACAGGGGAAGAGGAGGCTTATAGGACAAGACTAGCCATCCCTGAGCTTCGTGCCTGCTACACTGTAAACAACTCTCGCCTACTGCTCCCATCAGGGTGTCATCTGTGAGCCCAAGAGACTAGCACGGTGGCCAAGCACAGGCTCCGGGGTCCTCCTGTCTCTCCCTTATCTCCCATTCCTGGCTCTGTGCCTTTGAGCAAGTGAATTTACCTTAGTGCTCCTGCTCTCTGTAAATAAAGTGATAATAATACAGTCCTCCCCACTGGCAATCAGACCATGATGGACCTAACCAACACAAAGACAGTGACAAAGACAACTGAAAACAAGGTTTCTATCAAGGCCACGCCACAGCTGCAAAGCAAACCTTTTTTTTTTTAGGAATAGGTTTTTTTAAAAGGGCCTTCCGGGTCCCACTTCATTGCTCCCTCCAACCTCCCAAAAAGATCACGGGATATCCAGTCCCTAACCTGCTCCAATTCATGACAGATCCCGATGCAGAGCTAGTTCCTCTAGTGCTGGTATCCCTCAGAATCACCCCAGCCAGCTTCAAACCCCCCCCCCCCACTATCCTTCCATGTTGCCTGCCATTTCTTAGCCACATAGCCTCCCCTGCTGCACCAAGTTCATAAATTTTAATAGTTGGACCAAGGTATATTGTCCAAGTCATGTAATAATTTTTTTAAAGATCTTATTTACCTATTCATGAGACACAGAGGCAGAGATACAGGCAGAGGGAAGCAGGCTCCATGTAGGGAGTCGGATGTAGGACAGGATCCTGGGACTCCAGGATTTGCGCCAAAGGCAGACAATCAATTGCTGAGCCACCTGGTGTCCAGTCATGTAGTAATTCTTAAAAAAGGGAGGTGGAAAAAAAAAAGGGAGGTGGAGGGGCATCTGGCTAGTGCACTAGAGCCTGCCCTGCTTGATCTATTCACCCCCACCCCAGGTGGGTTATGGGTCTCATTCCTTCATTAAAGGCTCAAAGGCAGGTATCCCTGGTGGCTCAGAGGTTTAGTGCCTGCCTTTGGTCCCAAAGTCCTGGGATAGTGTCCCACATCAGGCTTCCTGCATGGAGCCTGCTTCTTTCTCTGTCTAGGTCTCTGCTGCTCTCTGGGTCTCTCATGAATAAGTAAATAAAAATCTTTTAAAAATAAAAAATAAAGGCTCAAAGGCCTCCTGTGTGCCCTGAGGTGAGGGCCCCTAGAACCTGCTCATATTACAAGTGCTGTCTTAGATGCCAACGTCCAGATGGGGATGATCCTGGGCTGGGGAGCCAGGGATCCCTGGGGAGGACTTGCATGGGAGCACTCACTCTATCCACCTCCACTGGGCATCAATCATGCCCTGTTTAAGAATGCTTGGCTGAGGGATCCCTGGGTGGCACAGCGGTTTGGCGCCTGCCTTTGGCCCAGGGCGCGATCCTGGAGACCCGGGATCGAATCCCATGTCGGGCTCCCGGTGCATGGAGCCTGCTTCTCCCTCTGCCTGTGTCTCTGCCTCTCTCTCTCTCTGTGACTATCATAAATAAATAAAAATTAAAAAAAAAAAAAAAAAAAAAAGAATGCTTGGCTGACAAAGGTAAGAATACCCAGGAAAGGGAATGGTGGACATCTTCACAATTCTGTGTAAAGCTATCGTCACTTCCTGATATACTGATCATATTTATTAAAACAAAAATGTTTGTGTGGCTTGACAAGGACATGCAGTGAACTGGTCAAGAAAAAAAGCTCAGGGACACCTGGGTGGACTCAGTGGTTGAACATCTGCCTTCAGCCCAGGGCATGATCCCATGCTCCGGGATGGAATCCCACGACAGGCTCCCTGCATGGAGCCTGCCTTCTCTGCCTGTCTCTGTCTCTTATGAGTAAATAAAATCTTAAAAGAAAAAAAAGGAAAACAGAAGCTTTAAGTCAGGGTTGAGCAGAAAACCCAGGTGACGTAGGAATCATGAGAACTTTATGGGAATCCCTGGGTGGCTCAGCGGTTTAAGTGCCTGCCTTTGGCCCAGGGCGTGATCCTGGAATCCCGGGATGGAGTCCCACATCGGGCTCCCTGCATGGAGCCTGCTTCTCCCTCTGCCTGTGTCTCTGCCTCTCTCTCCCTCTCTCCCTCTCTCAGGAGTAAGTAAAACCTTTAAAAAAAAGAGGAGGAACCGAGAACTTTAGTGCCTGGACCTACTGGTTGTGTGACATCAGGCAAGTTCCTCACTGATGAAATACCTGCCTTATTACGTATTAAATGGGTTAAAATAAGGGCAGCCCTGGGTGGCCCAGCCCTTCGACCCAGGGCCTGATCCTAGAGATCCAGGATCAAATCCCACGACGGGCTCCCTGCAGGAGGCCTGCTTCTCCCTCTGCCTGTGTCTCTGCCTCTCTTTCTCTCATGAATAAATAAAATCTTAAAAAAAAAATAGATGTTCAAAGGACAGTCGCTGGCCTTACTAATTCTTAGTTAAGATTTGCTAGGTTTCCATTGGTGTTGGAATGGGATATTAAAATAGGTTTGTCAAATTTATCAGTAACACAGGATGCCCACTTATATCTGAATTTTATTAAATTTTTTGCTGGGGATCCCTGGGTGGCTCAGCGGTTTAGCACCTGCCTTTGGCCGGGAGCGCGATCCTGGAGTCCCAGGATCAAGACCCGCGTTCGGCTCCCCGCATGGAGCCTGCTTCTCCCTCCTCCTGTGTGTCTCTGCCTCTCTCTCTCTCTCTGGGTCTATCATGAATAAATAAATAAATCTTTAAAAAAATTGTTTGCTAAGTAACAACCTCTACGCCCAGTATAGGGCTTAAACTCACAACCTCAAGATCAATAGTTGCATGCTCTGCCAACTGAGCCAGCCAGGCACCCCTATATCTGAATTAAAAATTGGAGGCAGGGGGATCCCTGGGTGGCTCAGCGGTTTGGCGCCTTCCTTTGGCCCAGGGCGCGATCCTGGAGTCCCGGGATCGGGTCCCACGTCGGGCTCCCGGCATGGAGCTTGCTTCTCCCTCCTCCTGTGTCTCTGCTTCTCTCTCTCTCTATCATGAATAAATAAATAAATCTTAAAAAAAAAAAAAAAACAATACAAATAACTTAAAAAAAAATTGGGGAGGCAGGGCACCCGGGTGCTCAGCGGTTTAGCGCCACCTTCAGTCCAGGACCTGATCCTGCAGGCCAGGAATCCAGTCCCACGTCGTGCTCCCTGCATGGAGCCTGCTTCTCCCTCTGCCTGGGTCTCTGCCTCCATCTCTCATGAATAAATAAATTAAATTTAAAAGAAATACTAATAATACAATTGGTTTTTCATGGAAGTATATCCCAAATATTACATGGGATATACTTAAGACTTAAAATGGTTCACTCTTGGGACGCCCGGGTGGCTCAGCGGTTTAGAGCCTGCATTCGGCCAGGGACGTGGTCCTGGAGTCCTGGGTCCTGGAGTCCCGGGATCAAGTCCCATGTCAGGCTCCTGCATGGAGCCGGTTTCTCTCTGCCTGTGTGTCTCTGCCTCTCTGGGTCTCTCATGAATACGTTTTTTAAATCTTTAAAAAAATGGTTCACTCTTTGTCTGAACTTAAGCATAAAGAGGCCTCCTACACTTCAGCCGACAACCCTAAGTTAGAACCACATGGTTTTCAAAAGTGATCCTAGCAGGCCAGGTTGGAGGACCCAGAAGGGACCCCACCCCATCCCTACCCCCAGAAATAGCCAGTGAGGGTCCTTGGCTTCATGCCCCCTGGAAATCAAAGGTAAGCCAGCAGGGTCTAGGGAGTATCTATGCTGACATAGGGGACAGAACATAGGAGTCCCACGTTGGGCTCCCTGCGTGGAGCCTGCTTCTCCCTCTCTCGCTCTCTTCATGAATTAATAAAATCTTTATCTTTTTTTTTTTAAGATTTTATTAATTCATTCATGAGAGACAGAGAGAGAGGCAGAAACACAGGCAGAGAGAAACCGGCTCCATGCAGGGAGCCCAATGTGGGACTCGATCCCGGGTTCAGGCCCTGGTCTGAAGGCGGCACTAAACCGCTGAGCCACCCAGGCTGCCCAATAAAATCTTTAAAAAATAAAAAGTACTAAACTATCTGCCCAGGGAGCCTCAACCTCACTTGAAGTAGGTCTGAAGTATGTATGGGCCTGTTCCCTTAAGGGGCAGGTAAAGGACACTCAAAAGCCCGCCAGTGCCTGGGAGGGCCAGCCTTCCCCTTCTAAATTATTCATCCTAACCCTAAACAAAAGCAATCTATTCATCCTAGGTAGGGAGCCAGATTTGGAAGCCATTCCCCATGATCACTTCACTTGCTGAAAATAAATGTTGTGTGGCAACTCAACCTAACAAATTGGACTCCACGAGTGAAGGCGCAAAAATCATTCCTCCTGGGACACCTGGGTGGCATAGTGATTGACCGTCTGACATTGGCTCAGGGGTCGTGATCCCGAGGGTCTCCCATCTGGCTCCCCACAGGGATCCTGCTTTTCTCTGCCAGTCTCAGGAATAAAATCTCTTTAAAAAAATAAAAAAGATTTTATTTGATCTTATTTATTTATTCATGATAGACATAGAGAGACAGAGACACAGGCAGAGGAAGAAGCAAGCAGGCTCCAAGCAGGGATCCCGATGTGGGACTCGATCCCAGGTCTACAGGATCACGCCCTGGGCCAAAGGCAGGCTAAACTGCTGAGCCACCCGGGGATTCCCCAGGAATAAATCTTTGAAAAAAAAATTCTCCTTCCTATTCCTACCTCCTGGCTTCCCAGCACCTCGTCCCCCACACCAGCCCCAGCTAACTTTTGTTTTCCATTAATTTGTATATCATCCCAGATATCTTATGCATATTCAAATAAACATCAATGTACTTTTTCCTCTTTAAAATAAACTAGTGGCAGGCTATACACCTGGCTCCCACCCCCATCTAACAAGCAGTATAGTTGTCCCTCTTTCTATGGGACCTAAAGGAAATCTGTTGCTTCTTATACATGCATAGTTCTCTGCTGTGTAGATGTACCCCATCTTTTATAGGGCTGGCCCCCACTATTAGGGACCAACTGGTATGTTTTATCATTAATAACCAATACTTCAAGTAATCACATTTTATGTATATTTTGCACATTGGAGATTATGTCTGTAGGATAGGCTATAACTGGTATTACTAATCAGAGTATGGTTATTAGGCAGGTCAACAGATTTTGAGAAAACATCCCCCTTACAAGCTATGCATGCGTGTCGAATTCCAAAGTATACCAACACCTCTTTGCAAACAACCTCACCAATCCCACAAGCAACGACGTATTTGGCTACTTGCCAATCTGAGGAGAAAAGTAACATGTAAGAGTAATTTTTTAAAAACTTTATTTATTCATAAGAGACAGAGAGAAAGAGGCAGAGGCAGAGGCTGAACGCAGGGAGCCCGATGTGGGATTCGATCCCTGGACTCCAAGATCACGACCTGAGCCGGAGGCAGATGCTCAACTGCTAAGCCACCCCGGCATCCCAAGACTGATTTTTAAGATTTTATTTAAAAATTCAGGAGACAGGGCAGCCCGGGTGGCTCAGCGGTTTAGCACTGCCTTCAGCCTAGGGTCTAATCCTGGGGACCCAGGATCGAGTCCTACATCGGGCTCCCTGCGTGGCGCCTGCTTCTCCCTCTCCCTGTGTCTCTGCCTCTGTGTCTCTCATGAATAAATAAAATATTTTTTTAATTTATTTTATTTTATTTATGATAGTCACACAGAGAGAGAGAGAGAGAGGCAGAAACACAGGCAGAGGGAGAAGCAGGCTCCATGCACCGGGAGCCCGACGTGGGATTCGATCCCGGGTCTCCAGGATCGCGCCCTGGGCCAAAGGCAGGCGCCAAACCGCTGCGCCACCCAGGGATCCCAAATAAAATATTTTTTAAAAAATGAAACTAAAAATTCATGAGACAGAGAGGCAGAGACCTAGGCAGAGGGAGAAGCAGGCTCTCCATTGGGAGTCCGACATGGGACTCTTATCCTGGGACTGCAAGATCATACCCTGAGCCGAAGGCAAACGCTCAACCATTGAACTACCCAGGTGTCCTGTTAAGTTTTTAAACAGATTTCATTTTATGTATAATCTCTACACCCAATGCGAGGCTCGAACTCACAATCCTAAAAATTAAGAGTTGCATGGTCCACCAACTGAGCCCTCAAGATGCCCCTTACTTTTGTTTTTCAGAAGTGTTCTTTTAGGGCCCAGGGAACTCAGTTGGTCAAGCGGCTGCCTTTGGGTCAGGTCCATGATCTCAGGGTTCTGGGATCAAGCCCCATGTCGGGCTCCTTCCTTGGTAGGCAAGCCTGCTTCTCCCTTTTCCCCTAGCCCACCACCCCTCCCTGTTCTCATGCTCTTACAACCTCTCAAATAAGAGTCTCAAGTAAAAAGAACTGTCCTTTTACTCTTACAGATAAAAAAGTAAAATCTAATTTTCAAATCCTGTTATTTTTGTTGTTAACATCAAACATTTTGGAGGGACTCTCCTACCTCCCTCTGCACACAATGTCTGGAACTCAGTCTCTTCAGCATTTTAAATCAAAGCCTATCTCCGACTAGGGAACCCAAGTATTTGTCCAAATAAACAAATGATAAACCAATAAAGGATGTGGGCATGGGCCAAAATTAGATTTATGGCGCCTTACCTTAGCTCCTAGTTTTTCTTCTTGCTTTTGGTATGTGTTGAAATGGTGGACTCGGAGCTCGGAGCGGATGGCCAAGAAAGAATTCTTAAGAGGTCTTCAGTTCAAAAAAGGTGGTTTAACCAAAACAAAGGGACTGGGGTCCTGGGCTGAAAGGGCTGCGGCCTGGGGATTGCGAGCAGCAGCTGATTAAATACTACGGAGTTGGGTGGAGGAAAAGATAAGGGGAAGTTTCCAAAGGGACTTTCATATGCTAAAGAAGACTCCAGGGGATCCCGGAGGCCTGGCAATTGTCGAGCTAAGGTTGTTTTTCTCTCTAGCAAAGCATTAACATGAAGACAATTGGGAGTTTCCAGGAGGAACGTTCTACTCTGCCGGCCTCAAGTACTTGTCAATGGGCTACAGGTTATAAGGATATTTAATTTTCCCTACATTTCCCTCTGCCTTTGTTTCCCATGGCACTTTGACGTCACAGAAACTAAGGTTTTGGGGAGAAGAGTTAGGAAAATTTAGGGGTAACCCAGCACCTCCTCTTTAAATGGCTACCTCAGCTCTTTCACTTCTAAAAGATTTTGTGTTGGCCAGCTAGAGTTTGTTGCTTGAGGACATTCTCTCAGAGAAGGCCAGAAAGGGCCAGTTTCCAACTTCCATTATTGCCTTTGCTACTCGTGGTGAAAACAGTTGATAATCTCAAAAAAAAAAAAAAAGAAAAGAAACAGAACCCACCTGGGGCCACCTGTCCATAGGAAAAAGCTAAACTAGATTCTAGAAAAGGGCTCTTAGTAATCTTTCAAAATACAAAGACTTTGTAGTTAGAAAAATCTTGTCAGCTTTAGCCTTTATTGTCTTGATTTGGGGGGTGGGGGTGGGGGTTGGGGAAATAGTTAGAAATTGCAAATGAGAGACACCTGGGTGGCTCAGCGGTTGGGCATCTGCCTTCAGCTCAGGGCGTGATCCCGGGATCCGGGATCAAGTCCCATATCGGGCTCTTCGTGGGGGTACTTCTTCTGCTTCGCCCTCTGCCTCTGCCTCTGCCTCTCTTCCTCTCTGTGTCTCTCATGAATAAATAAATTAATAAAATCTCTTTTTAATATTGCAAATGAAACTATAAGATCAACAAAACAGCCTAATTGCCATGGAAATGATCCATCCATTTCAGAGAATCCTGGAGTCCTGACCGAGAAGGAGATGCTGAGAATGACGTTGAGAATTTCCCAGTCTTTGGTTAAAATGCCGCATTTTGTCTTTTGAAGATAAAGCCTCTTCCACCTACAGCCTAAAGGCACCACAGTTTTAGGGGATAATGGCCTCAGCTAATGCATTCACTGGAGCATTCACTGAGGCGCAGCAGGGAAGTCCTTTCCACATATTTGAACAGAGACCTAAAGGATTCGAAGGAATAAGTCATGTGAAAATCTAAGGGACTAGTAGACGGGACAGAGGGATCAGCAAGTGTACAAGCCGTGCATTGAGGCCTTGGGGGATGAGACCCAGGAGCTGTTGGCACTGGTGTGGCTGGAGCCCAGTGAGCCAGGCCCAGTGTGGTGAGAGGCAGGCAGTGGGGAGATGGAAATGATGGGGGAACACGGGGCTAGCTGGGGACAAGGCACTAGCCTGGGACAGCACATTGACAAGCCCTTGACACAGGCGGAGGGACATTCCTCTACAGACTCAACTGCTTCGAGGTTAATACTTTGCTAAGTAAGCGGTTTAATGCCCCCTTCAGCCCAGGGCGTGATCCTGGAGACCTGGGATCGAGTCCCAGGTTGGGCTCCCTGCGTGGAGCCTGCTTCTCCCTCTGCCTCATAAAATCTTTAAAGAAAAAAAAAAAAAAAAACTTTGCTAAGGGCAGAAGGCAATCCTAGCCCGACCCCAGGAGACTGTAAGTCTACTCTAACATATAAAAATTCCTTTAGAAATTTCACTTTATCTCTAAAGCCCCAAGGTACCTGTTGGCAACCACCCCCCAAGCACAAGGCCCACTGATAGGCATCTGAAGGGTCTCATGACTCAGGTTTTATTAGACGGTAATAAGTGACCTTTTCCCGACCATAGCTGGCCCCCTCAACGTCCTGGAAACCTCCTTCCAAAATTCCTTAGAGAGCACGCCACCCTCAACCCCCTCCCAAATCCCAGATCTAGAATCAGCCGCCCCTCAGGGGCCTGGGGCTGCAGGTCTTCCTGAGAAGAGCTTCTTCTTTCTTCTTCAACAGATCCTGTCCCCAGGCTTGAATAAAGCCACCACTTTGCACCAAAGACGCCTCAAGAATTCTTTCTTGGTCATCGGCTCCCCCGGATCTCACCTATATTCCAAAACTTCAGTAAGAGCTTGTGCCCTGGAGAGCAGATTCCTCCCAACATCTCAGTGAGTTAGGCACAAAGAGTGGCGGGCCATGAAAGCAAACTCACAAAAATCCCAAAAATGCTGAGGTGTAAGGAAACCAGAGATAAAGGAATAAGCCAGCCCACCCTGCCCTAGGTGTAGGTGGGGAGGGTGTCTTGTTATAACAGCTCCTTGTGACCAACAAAGAATAACCAGACCCCAAAGAAGAAGTGAGCCATTAAAGATGTTATCAATCGTCCTTCCTCAATCCTCAATGGTGATGTCAATAGATAATATTAAGAGGATTTAGGTTCCCTGATTGGGCTCTCAATAAAAGGCCAACCCTACAAGCCCGAGCTTTCTCTGTATCTTTACTTAATAAACTGCTATCCCTTTACTCACTTTCCTGTGTCCGAGAGACTCATCCTTCGACTCTGTGAGTCAAGAACCCAACTCTCCCGTGTCATCAGCACACAACATGCTTCTGTGGCCAGGGTGTGGGGGTGCAAGAACACCCGGGGCCGAGGGGTCCCAAACAGACCAGGCTCGGCCACCCATGCTGACAAGATCCAGAGGCAGAGAGATGGGGGTGGGGAGGGGGCGGAAGGGGTGAAACAAGATGGGATTTTATTTCAGCAAGGCCCACATGGGGAAGACAGTAGACTAGGGTCTCAAAGACTCTCTAAGGGCTAAAACTATCCCCGGTTTATGGAAGGAAAATGCGGGGCACAGGAGGGTGGGTACCTGCAGCTGGGCAGCCCAGGTCAGGTGGATCCCTCCTGCCTTGGGGTCAGTCACCCAGGGCCCTGCTGCCTCAGGACAGTCCTTGTTGCTTGAGGGGGCAGTTTCAGTTCTCAGCAGGGGATATCACTTGGGGTATCAGGTGTGACTCTACCAGCCAAGCGGAGGTTATCAAACCTGGGGGCGCCTGAGTGGCTCGGCCCTTGAGCATCTGCCTTTGGCTCAGGGCGTGATCCCGGGGTCCTGGGATCGAGTCCTGCATGGGGCTCCCCACAGGGAGCCTGCTTCTCCCTCTGCCTGTGTCTCTGCCTCTCTCTCCCTCTCTCTGTGTATCTCATGAATAAATAAATAAACAAAATCTTTTTAGAAAGAAAGAAAGAAGGAAAGAAAGAAAGAAAGAAAGAAAGAAAGAAAGAAAGAAAGAAAGAAAGAAAGAAAGAAAGAAAAAGTTCACGGGGCGCCTGGGTGGCTCAACAGTTAACTGTCTGCCTTTGGCTTTGGGCGTGATCCCAGGGTCCTGGGATCAAGTCCCTTATGGGGTTCCCCACAGGGAGCCTGCTTCTCTCTCTGCCTGTGTCTCTGCCTCTCTCTCTCTCTCTGTGTCTCTCAATAAATAAATAAAATCTTTAAAAACAACAACAACGGGGATCCCTGCGTGGCTCAGCAATTTAGCGCCTGCCTTCGGCCCAGGGGTGATCCTGGAGACCCAGGATCGAGTCCTGCATCAGGCTCCCCGCATGAAGCCTGCTTCTCCCTCTGCCTGTGTCTCTGCCTCTGTGTGTGTGTGTGTGTGTCTCATGAATAAATAAATAAAATCTCAAAAAATATAAAAATAAAAACAACAATAACAAAAGAAAGCAAGTTCAGTGTTCTTGTGAAGCAGGTTCGGATGCAAACTCTAAGGCCTTTCACTACAGGACTCAGCTTCCTACACGACCTGCAAAGTACAGCACAAAGTCACACAACCGACGAGAGACATTGAGGGTAAGAAGTCAACCCAGCAAACTGGAAGTTGATCTGCAAGTGGACAGTGGGGGTGAGGCCTCCGCCTGGCCTGTGGGGGGGCAGGGGCTCGCCCACTGCTGCTTACGCTCAGGCAGCGGCCGATCACTACTAGGCTTGGAGGTCCAGAGGACCAGCTTTTGGTGGTGGCTGCGGTCACATGTGTCAGAGTCTGATGCTTGGCTGCAGAAATCTTCCCTTTTTAAAGGAGTTTGTTCAGTCTTTGGCCTTCCGGACCTCTTCTGGTCGGGCGATTATCAGTTCTCAGTCCTTCCAGGCTCTCCTGGTTTTGCTGGTTATCAGTTCTGGATGCTGCCAGTATGTTCTGGTTCTAACGATATCTATTCTCAGCTCATCGGCCTTGGCTGCCTTCCTGATTCATTATGTCATTGCTTGGCATGAGTCACTGCTTGCCATCAGTGACTCCATCTTGCTCTCTATAAAGCGACACAAACCCCTTTTACACCTTTCTTTCTTTTTTTTTTTTTTAAGATTTTATTTATTTATTCACGAGAAGCACACAGAGAGAGGGAGGGAGAGACACAGGCAGGGGGAGAAGCAGGCTCCATGCAGGGAGCCCGACGTGGGACTCGATCCCCGGTCTCCAGGATCACACCCTGGGCTGAAGGCAGGCGCCAAACTGCTGAGCGACCCCGGCTGCCCTACACCTTTCAATAATCACAAATGTGCAGTATCCAGCTTTCTGACCGCTTTTGCTCCTGGCTTCATACTTATCAGGGAGCTTGGATCTGAAGGATTACAGCAATGCATTCTAGATTTGGTAGTTATTATACAAGAAGAAATAACTTCTCTACCCTGTTAGGTTCAGTAACTGGGGCTTGTGAATTAAATTGACAAAAGACACTAATAGGAGAAAAGAGTTGTTGTTTAAGATTTTTAAAAACTTTTTTTTAAATTTTTATTTATTTATGATAGTCACAGAGAGAGAGAGAGAGAGAGAGAGAGAGGCAGAGACATAGGCAGAGGGAGAAGCAGGCTCCATGCACCGGGAGCCCGACATGGGATTCGATCCCGGTTCTCCAGGATCGCACCCTGGGCCAAAGGCAGGTGCTAACTGCTGCGCCACCCAGGGATTCCTGTTGCTTAAGATTTTATTTATCCATCAGAGACACACAAAAAGAGGCAGACATAGGCAGAGGGAGAAGCAGGCTCCTCGCAGGCAGCCCAATGTGGGACTTGAATCCCAGACCCGGGATCACGCCCTGAGCTGAAGGCAGACGCTCAAGCACTGAGCTACTACTCAGGTATCCCAGAAAAAGTTTATTTCATAAGCATAAGAGGAACCAACAAAAGAAGTAGCTAGCTCCTGGGGTACCTGGCTGGCTCAGTCAGAAGAGCGTGGGACTCTTAATCTTGGGGTTGTAAGTTTGAGACCCACACTATGTGTAGAAATTACTAAAAACAAACAAAAACACTTTTTAAAAAGTAGCTGGCTCCTTATTTTTTTTCTTTAATTTTTATTTATTTATTCATGAGGGACACAGAGAGAGAGGCAGAGACACAGGCAGAGGGAGAAACAGGCTCCATGCAGGGAGCTCGATGTGGGACTCCATCCCGGGACTCCAGGATCACACCCTGAGCTGAAGGCAGGTGTTCAACTGCTGAGCCACCCAGGGATTCCCTAGCTGGCTCTTTAAATGGCTAAAGAGGTCTTGCTATCCTCTCCAGGGTCGTAAGGGGATTTATAGTAGCTTCATTTTCCAGAAGTTGTTGCTTTTAGTCAATAAGAGAAACACTGAAAAGGTTTTTTTCTTCATCTGTTGAATATCAAATGTCTTCAGTTTAAGATAATCTTTATATCAACTCTGGGGTTCTGAGTAGGTCCCCACATTATCAACATACATCTCACAGAATCCTTTGCCTGTTGTCCCCAAACTGGAAATGCGTGTATGATTGGTGGATGAAACCAATGCTCCTGGAAAAGAGGGATGAGCAGAAAATGCTTGCATTTACACATCCTAATAGGACTGGGATCTCAGCTGCCAGAGCTCACCCCCAAAGAGCAGTCCCAGACCACCTGCCCCTTGGCCTGAAGGGAGGACTTGAGCTCGCCTACCCCACCCTGGCCTGGTGCCTGCAGCCCCCTGCTGCCTCTCACAGCACTGGCCTGGCTCCCAGAGCACTAATTCCCCATACAGGCACTACCAGCAAGGCCCAGAGGCTGCCTCTGCCTTTCTCTCTTGCTCTTTCTCTCTCTCCCATAGCAACCCAGGGCCCCAAGTCTTGGTCTTTTCACTGCTGAAATCCACCTCCAATTTGCCCACTTCCCCCTAAGCCTCGGCGCTGTTGCTACTTGCTGGCCTATTTCAGTGGCCTCATAAGTGGTCTATGGGCATCCACCCTGGTCCAGTTCAGTCCTCTGCATTGCAGGCAGTGATCCTCTAAATCTAAAGATGCTATGGGGGCTCCCTGGGTGCCCTCAGCGGTTTAGCGCCTGACTTCAGCCTAGGGCCTGATCCTGGAGTCCCGGGATTGAGTCCCATGTCGGGCTCCCTGCATGGAGCCTGCTTCTCCCTCTGCCTGTGTTTCTGCCTCTCTCTCTCTCTCCTCTCTCTGTGTCTATCATGAATAAATAAATAAAATCTTTAAAAAAAAAATTCCACATCAGTCTCCCTGTATGGAGCCTGCTCCTCGCTCTGCCTATGTCTCTGCCTCTCTCTCTTTGTGTCTCTCATGAATCAATAAAATCTTAAAAAAAAAAAAAAAAAGATTTATTTATTTTTTTGACAGAGAGATGGAGCACAGGCAGGGGGAGCAGCAGAGGGATAAGAGGAAGCAGACTCCTCACTGAGCAGGGAGCCAGATGCAGGATGTGGGCAGGACCTTGGGATCATGACCTGAGCCTAAGCAGACACTTAACCTACTGAGCTACTCAGGTGCCCCTGGAATAAAAATTTTAATTATTAACATCATATTTAGGGGATCCCTAGGTGGCTCAGTGGTTTGGCGCCTACCTTTGGCCCAGGGCATGATCCTGGGGTCCTGACCTGCATGGAGCCTGCTTCTCCCTCTGCCTGTGTCTCTGCCTTTCTCTCTCTCTCTCTCTCTTTGTGTCTCTCATGAATAAATAAATAAAATCTTTAAAAAATAATAATCTAAAAAAAAAGATCATGTTTAGAGCCTTTTGAAGCTTGACCCTATTTTAGACTGAACTGTACGACTCTCTCCAATTCCTGTGCTGAAGCCCTAACCCTTACTACCTAGAATGTGACTGTATTTGGCAATAGAGCCTTTAAAGAGGTAATTATGGTTGAATGAGGTCATTGGGGTGGCCCCCAATCCAGTAACTGGTCTCCTTATGAGAAGACGAGCTTTTGACACAAAGATACACGGAGGACAGAATTTGTGAGACACAAAGAAAAGACCTGCAAGCCAAGGAGAAAGGCCTCAGGAGAAACCAACCCTTGAGCTTCCGCCTCTGGAGCTGGAAGACAATAAACGTCTATGAAGTTACCCGATCTGGAGTACTTTGTTATGGCAGCCCTAGCAAACCAACACAACCCCTACTTACCCCCTCAGGTCCAGGTCTCTACAAAGCTCCCTCTCCTCAGTTTCTAGAACTTGCTTTAATCCCTCCCACCAGGTGGCTATTCCAAGCCATTTCCAACCTTCTCTCTTTTGCCCACTATGGGAGCCAAATACATACCAGCCTTCTTGGCATCCCTTGCGGCAAAAGATAGCTGAGCTGTGTGGTCAGCTCTGGCCAATGAGCTGGGAGAGCAGACTGCCAGAGGCTTCTGGGAAAGGCATCCCCGGATAGGAAGCCGGCTCCCTCTTGGTTCTCCTGCTTCCCGCCTTGGAAAACCTCAATCTCTGGAGCTGGGCTGATAAGAGGACTAGCCTGAGAACAAGCCCTCATGCATGAAAGATGGAAAGCAAAAAAAAAAAAAAAAAAAAAAAAAAAGATGGCAAGCAGAAAGAGGCTGGCTCCTCACTGACTGCATGGAACAATGGGACCAGGCGCCAACAGCCACCACCTCCATACTTCTTGTGCGACAAAATAAACTCCATTGGTTTAAGCCATCAGCAGTCAGATTTTGTGTTTCCTGGAGCCAAACCCATTTCTTTTCTTTAATAATTTTTTTAAAGACTTTATTTATTTATTTATTTATTTATTTATTTATTTATTTATTCATGAGAGACACAGAGAGAAAACAGAGACACAGGCAGAGGGAGAAGCAGGCTCCTTGCAGGGAGCCCAATGTGGGACTCAATCCCTGGACCCCAGGATTACACCCTGAGCAGACGCTCAACCACTGAGCCACCCAGGAAACCTGACCAAACCCATTTCTAGCCAAGCTATGATTCAAGGCTTTGCACAGGCAAATCCCTCTTTCTAGAACGCTGTTTCCTGCTCTCCTCAACCTTCAGATCTCAGACAAGTGCCACTTTCTTGGGGAGGTGTTCTCTAGACTCTAACCAAGTCCAATCTCCTGTGATCTACCCTCAGACTTCCAGTTCCTCATCCTTCTTGGCGCCTCTCATGATGGCAACATTACATTTGCTGGTGCGTGATTATTTGAATGTCTTCTTATCCCCCAGAAGCTCTTGAGACCAGGAGCCATATCTATATTTATTCACTGTGGTATTTCCAATATCTATCGCACTCAATGTGTGTAGAAATGATGAGGGAGCAGGAGGCCAGCTGAGGACAAAGCACAAGCTGACACCCCGCAAACCTGCCCCCACTCCCGGTGGGGGGGGATGTGTGGGACATTCCTCAGGCCCTCCTGCCCCCCCTAAGCTAAGGGAAGGAAAAACAAATGGTTAACTTAAAGAGATAACATTCCTGCAAGACAAGAGCCTCCCTCTGTTTACAAATGTCTTAGTGATTTACACGAAAAAGCATTCTTACCCATAACCTGACTTCTAGAAGGAAATGTAGATAAAATTAAATGCCCTTATAATCTGCAGCCCATTGACAAATACTTGAAGCAGACAGAGTGTCAGGTTCCTCCAGGACGCTCCCGACTGCCTTAATGTTGATGCCTTGCAAGAGGGAAAACAACCTTAACTTGACGATGGCAAGGCCTCCTGCATCTTGGAGGTCCTCTTTAGCATATGAAAGTTCTTTGGAAAAAAAGAAAAAAGAAAAAAAAGGAAAAAGAAAGAAAGTTCTTTGGAAAACCTCTCTATTCCTGACCTCCCCCAATTCCCAAGTATATAATCAGCCACCCCTCACAAGCCCGGGGAACAGCTCTTTCTGCCCAAGGGTCCTGAGCTCCCACCTCCCCACCCCCACCCCCATCCTGGGCTTTAATAAAACCACCATTTTGCACCAAAGGCATCTCAAGAATTCTTTCTTGGTCCTCCATTCCGGACCTCAACCCGCCAAACCTCATCTACATTCCAAAACTACATCATAATGAATGAATGCATGAATGAGTGAACGTCAAGAAGGCCCAACATCAAGACATGCATTCAGGGACACCTGGGTGGCTCAGCGCTAGAGCATCTGCCTTCAGCCTAGGGCGTGATCCTAGGGGCCCAGGCTGTGATCCTGGGGGTTCCCTATCGAGTCCCACATCAGGTTCCCTGCAGGGAGCCTACTTCTCTCTCTGCCTGTGTCTCAGCCTCTCTCTCTCTCTGTCTCTTATTAATAAATAAATACAATCTTAAAAAAAAAGACTTGCATTCCAATTTTTTAAAAAATTTTTTTAAGATTGTATTTATTTATTCATAGAGACACAGATTGAGAGAGAGGCAGAGACACAGACAGAGGGAGAAGCAGGCTCCATGCAGGGAGCCTGATGTGGGACTTGATCCGGGGTCTCCAGGATCACACCCCAGGCTGCAGGCGGTGCTAAACCACTGCGCCACCAGGGCTGCCCTGCATTCCAATTAGAATAGTGTTTGGCACGTCGTCATAGTTCAATAAATATGTCTAATGAGTAAATGAATGGATGGATGGGGGATAAAAGATGCAAAGAAAATAGCACTTGTCTTGGAGGAGCTTAGAACGGAAGAAAGAAGAAACCAAGCAGAACCCAAAGCGGAGCATTTTACTGGGGACTTGGGGAATGTGCAAATGCAGAGGCACCAGTAAGGTGCCCTCAGAACTCAGATGCAGCCTGTGAGTTGGACTTGATCAGGAGTGAGGGTAGCAGGTACTTTAGCAGGTACATGAGTCGAGAGGTTTTTTTTTTTTAAGATTTTATTTATTTATTCATGAAAGACACACAGAGAGAGAGGCAGAGACACAGGCAGAGGGAGAAGCAAAGGGAGAAGCAGGCTCCATGCAGGGAGCCCGACGTGGGACTCGATCCCGGGTCTCCAGGATCAGAACCTGGGCCGAAAGCCTCACTAAACCGCTGAGCCACCTGGGCTGCCCAGGTAGACAGGTTCTGACCATTCACTGGGACTTTGGCACCTGCCTGGCAGTCTCTCTACCTGAAACCAGGTCACAATCCTGGGTGTCTTGAAAATCCACAGGGACAACCTCGACCTCTTGTGTTCCACACCCTTACCCCCAGTGGCCTGCTTTCTCTCCACCCCTTACCTTTCTTCCTCCTTTCCTTTCTTTCTTTCTGTGGCCCAGACACCATCTCCGGCATCTACACCCAGGTCTCTTCAGCCACTGTCCTTCCTCTATCTCCATCCACTGTTCCTTGCAGCCCATTCTCTAACCACAACCCACACACGTCTCCTCTCTGAAACCCTACATCATCTAGTAGGCCTTTCCGGGACAGTCATCTTATAAGCCTGGGACCTCCAAGAAATGCAGTTTGTGGGACACCTGGGTGGCTCAGCCCAGGACATGATCCTGGAGTCCTGGGATCGAGTCCCATACTGGGCTCCCTACATAGAGTCTGCTTCTCCCTCTGCCTATGTCTCTGCCTCTCTCTGAGTGTATCTCATGAATAAATAAATAAAATCTTAAAAATAAATAAATAAAAAGAAATTCAGTTTGTTGTAAAATCTTCTTCCTTGGTCACCAGATGGTCCCCTAAATCAGTGAGAGGTTGCAGGCTTTACGTGTAGAAAGCTGACGGATTCCATGGGAATTCTGTACCAGCACTGCATTTGAAATACAAAAATGTATGGTGTGACCCCAACATCCATCGACAGATCAATGGATAAACCAAACATGGTCTATACATATACTGGCATGAATATTACTCAGCCTTAAAATAGAACAATATTCTTTTTTTTTTTTAAGATTTTATTTATTTATTCATGAGAGACACAGGCAGAGGGAGAAGCAGGCTCCCTGCAGGGAACCGGATGTGGGACTTGATCCTGGGACTCTGGGATCACGACCTGGGACCAAGGCAGACAGATGCCACCCAAGTACCCCATGATAATGATGAAGTTTTGGAATATAGGTGAGATCTGGGGGAGCCGATGACCAAGAAAGAATTCTTGAGAGTCTTTGGTGCAAAATGGTGGCTTTATTCAAGCCCGGGGACAGGATCCATGGGCAGAAAGAGCTGCTGCCCCAGGCCCTGAGGGGCGGCTGACTCTAGACCTGGGAGTTGGGAGAGGGTGGCGTGCTCTCTAAGGAATTTTGGAAGCAGGTTTCCAGGAGGTCGAGGGGGCCAGCTATGTCGGGAAAAGGTCACTTATTACCGTCTAATAAAACCTGAGTCATGAGACCCTTCAGATGTGTATCAGTGGGCCTTGTGCTTGGGGGGTGGTTGCCAACATGTACCTTGGGGCTTTAGAAATAAAGGGAAAATTTTTTTTAAAGATTTTATTTATTTATTCATGAGAGATACACAGAGAGAGGCAGAGACACAGAGAAAGGGAGAAGCAGGCTCCTCACAGGGAGCCCGATGGGGACTTGATCCTGGGTCTCCAGGATCACACCCTGAGCCAAAAGCAGATGCTGAAAACACTGAGTCACCCAGGCGTCCCTCTAAAGGAATTTTTATATGTTAAAGTAGACTTACAGGCTCCTGGGGGTCTGGCTAAGATTGCCTTCTGCCCTTAGCAGTTGAGTCCCTAGAGGAATGTCACTCACTGTTTCAAGGACTTGTCAATGTGCCCAGTCCTCAGCTTCCCCATCAATAACACCTTTAATGGCTTACTTCCTTTTTAGAGTCCGGTAATTTTTTGTTGTTGTGGGACACAAGTAGCTGTGATAACAAGACCCCACCTCTAACACCTAGCACTGGATGGTCTGGTTTGTTTCCTTATCTCTGGTTTCCTTTCACCTCTGCATTTTTGGGATTTTGTGAGCCTGATCCCATGGCCCCCTACCTATCTCTCCCTACCTAGCCCTGCCTGTCTGTACCTCAGGTGCACAATAATGTGACTACAAAAAATCATAATAATAATGTGACTACAGTGCTAACTACTGTGCTAATAGTGCTAACTGTACACTTAGAAATGATGAAGATGGTAAATAAATAAATAAATACATACATACATAAAATTTTAAAAAATGATAAAGATGGTAAATTTTTTTGGTAAAGATTTTATTTATTCTATCTGAGAGAAAAAGAGACAGAGAGCATGAGAGACAGCATAAGCAGGGTGAAAGGGCAGAGGGAGAGGGAGAAACAGGCTCTTCGCTGGACAGGGAGCCCCATGTGGGGCTCCATCCCCTGATCCTGAGATCATGACCTGAGCGGAAGGGAAATGCTTAACCGACTGAGCCACTCAGGTGCCCCAAGGTGGTAAATTTTATGTTTCTATATACTTTGACACAGTTAAAATTAAATTTTAAAATATTCTATTTTTAAGAAATCTCTACACCCAACGTGGGGCTCGAACTTAAAACTCTGAGATCAAGAGTCACATGTGGGGCACCTGGGTGTCTCAGTAGGTTAAGTGTCTGCCTTTGGCCCAGGTCATGATCCCAGGGTCCTGGGATGGAGCCCTGCGTTGGGCTCCCTGCTCAGTGGGTCGTCTGTTTCTCCCTCTCCCTTTGCCCCTCTACCCACTCATGCTTTCTCTCTCTCAAATAAATTTTTTTAAAAATCTTAAAAAAAAAAAAAAAAAAGCATCACATGCTCTACCAACCAAAGCAACCAAGTACCTCTAAAAACTGTTTTAATATGAATGGATTTGGGCAGCCCCGGGTGGCTCAGCAGTTTAGTGCTGTCTTCAGCCCAGGGTGTGATCCCCAGAGACCTGGGATCGAGTCCCACATTGGGTTCTCTGCATGGAGACTGCTTCTCTCTCTGCCTGAGTCTCTGCCTCTCTCTCTCTCTCATGAATAAATAAATAAAATAAAAAAAAAAAAAACATATTTTGAGCTGAAGGCAATTGCGAATCAAAAGAGTTAAAAAGTTCTTATTTACTTCTTAAAGTAAGCTTTAGGCCCCAGGTACAACTTGAACTCTGGATCTCTAAGATCAAGAGTCACATGCTCCACCTACTGAGCCACCCAGGCACCCAAGTGTTCTGCTCTCTATTTGCCCACCTGGCGTCTGGTCAGAGAACTCACCCACCTTCAGGTCAGAAAGACTTTCTCCTGTCTTGGCTTCTGAAATTAGATCTAGTTAGATCTAGACTTTTCATTTTGTTTTGTTTTAACAAGCTGTTAAGTGGTGCTTACCAAGTAATAAACCTTATAAATATTAACTGATTTTAACTTCATAAAAGCTATTTTTTTAAGATTTTATTTATTCATTCACGAGAGATGGGGGGGGAGGGGGCAGAGGGAGAAGCAGGCTCCTTGCAGGGAGCCCAACACGGGACTCAATCCCGGGTCTCCAGGATCATGCCTTGGGCCAAAGTTTTGGCACTCAGGCTGCCCATAAAAGCTTTATTTATTAAAAAAAAAAAAAAAAACTCTATTATTTCAATCTTCTAGAAGAGGAAACAGAGACAGAGAGAGAGACAGACCATCAGTAAGTCACTAGCTGAGTCCCACAGCTAGTGAGGGGAGCCAGAATTCAAACTCACAATCTCCAGAATCTGTGACTTGTAGTTGGCACACTTTGTTGGATACCTGGGATTAATCTGTATGCAGGGGCTGAGGTCGGGACCAATTTTCTTCTTTCTCCATATGGAAAACCACCAGATAACAATGTGATTCAGGGATACTTTTTTTTAATGTTTTATTTTTATTTATTTAAAATTTTTTTTTCAGATTTTATTTATTTATTCATGAGATACACACAGAGAGAGAGGCAGAGACACAGGCAGAGGGAGAAGCAGGCTCCATGCAGGGAGCCTGATGTGGGACTCGGTCCCGGGTCTCCAGGATCATGCCCTGGGCTGAAGGCAGCGCCAAACCGCTGAGCCCCCCCCCCCCCCCCCCGGGGCTGCCCTGTTTTATTTATTTATTTATTTATCTGAGAGAGAACACTTGTAAGCGCCAGCAGGGGGAGGGGCAGAAGGAGAGGGACAAGGTCCCAGGACCTTGAGATCATGATGGTCCTGGTCTTGCCTTTTCAATATGGTGCAAACACCCCAAACGTCCTCCTCAGCCACAGAGCAGTTAGTGTGGGGAAAAGCATGGAAGAAACATTAAAGGGACGCCTGGGGGGCTCAGCGGGTGAGCACCTGCCTTCGGCCCAGGGTGTGATCCCGGGGTTCTGGGATCAAGTCCCAGGACACGCTCCCTGCATGGAGCCTGCTTCTCCCTCTGCCTGTGTCTCTGCCTCTCTCTCTGTGTCCCTCATGAATGAATAAAATCTTTAAGAAGTGAAAACACACGGGCCTTCTCGTGCCCTTCGGGAAGGATGAGGCTGATTGCCCCCAGCGTCCTGTGTGGAGGGCACGGTCCAGGTCCAGGGTCCACTGCTGCGAGCCTGGCGAGGACGGTGGGGAAGGGGACTGGGCGGCAGAGGAAGGGAGGGTCGGGCCCAGGACACAATGTTAGAGCCCTTCCGGGTTTCTGGGCTGGAACAATGCCAGGATTCAGGGAATGTTCGACGACAGGCCCGGGATGTGGCCCTGGGAAGGGGGCTGATGCAGAGCCCGCGGGGGAGTGCAGGGCGCTGCAGGGCTGCCACCGGCTGTTGCAGGGAACACAGGCTTCTGCAACACGCGGTCTTCGCAGTCGTGTGAGGGTCGTGGGGCGCATTGGTGGCAGCCGTGCCCGCCCAGCCCCCTGGGCCTCAGAGCAGCGCCCCCTGAGGGGCTGCCGTTCTCCTGATGCTGGCGTGGGGGCTGCGGCCCCGGTGGCCACGGCTCGGCCTGTCCCGCTGGCCAAGCCTCAGCCCGCATGTCCCCCCCGTGGCTGGTCTCCACTCACCCTCCATCAGGGACACCCTGTCAGGGCGCACAGCTCTGTAGTCTGCAGCGTGGTCAGGTCGTGCGGCCATCAGCACTATCGAACCCCAGAATAGTCTGGGCCTTCGCAAAGACCTCGGGCCTCTTCTCCACTGCTGTGGGTGGACGCATGGGCCACGCCCTCTGGAGGGGCACCGGCTCCCCAACACCCGGTCCTTTGTCCACACACTGTTTAAAGTGGGAGGTTAGGGGCACCTGGGTGGCTCAGGGGTTGAGCGTCTGCCTTTGGCTCAGGGCATGATCCTGGAGACTCAGGATCGATTCCAGTGTCGGGCTCCCTGCATGGGGCCTGTTTCTCCCTCTGCCTGTGTCTCTGCCTCTCTCTCTGTGTCCCTCATGAATAAATAAAATCTTTAAAAAATAAAGTGGAGAGGTTTGAGTGTCCCCCCCAAGGTCACCAGTGTGCACGTGTGTGCATGTGTGGGAGTGGGCCCAGGGCGAGCTGCGTTTTGGAGGTTTCGGCGGTAGGGAACCTGTGTGGGTCGTAGGTAGAGTTCGGGGGGAGATGATAAGTCAAGGAGAACATTCAGGACCGCTGCCCACCCCCCACAATCTCACCGCTCACCACGGATCTCAACTCTGTGACCCGCACTTTTGGGGGCACAGCTCAAGGGTCAGTGGCTGAGCTGAAGCCGAAATGCCTTGGAGGGGCCACTGCAACTTGTCACCCAGGTAGCTTGTGTCAGGACCCTAAGAGAAGAGGTGAGATTGAACTCTGGGGGCAAGAGGGGAACAAGGGGGCTTGACCTGCCTGTTGCCCACTTACAGAAAGGAGAGGGCACAGGGAAGACCGAGTTTTAGTACAATTCTGTCCCCAGCACAACGCAGGAGCCTTGTCTGAAGGCTCCATTTTTCACCCCGAAACCACAGAGGAGGGCAGGGAAGACGCGCGGTTTCCTGGACCAGCCCTGGAATAGTAAGAAAATAAAGGCTGGGCAGGACTCGGGGTCCCGGTATCGAGTCCCACATTGGGTTCCCTGCAGGGAGACTGCTTCTCCCTCTGCCTGTGTCTCTGCCTCTCTCATGAATAAATAAATAAAATCTTAAAAAAAAAAAAAAAAAAAAACCTTTAGTCTGAAGATTTGGTAGGATATTGCACAGAGGAAAATATTGATGTTTATCCTATAGAAATATATGTGTGAATGATATATGTCCAAGGTTAAAATAACTGCACAAGAATATAAATGCACTGCAACATTATTGCTGTGGGTTTTTGTGTGAGTGTCTTGGAGGGGGTTTAACAGGTAGACAACACTAAATGTATCATTTTAACTGTTTTTAAAGTATACACTTCAGTGGCATTGAGTATTCATGTTGTACAGTCATCGCCTGGTTTTTGGTTTTTATTTTTTAATTACATATTTTATTTTGTTATTTTTTTCATTTTTTAAAAGATTTTATTTATTTATTCATGAGAGACACACAGAGAGAGGGAGAAACATAGAGGGAGAAGCAGGCTCCATGCAGGGAGCCTTAAGTGGGACTCAATCCTGGGACTCCAGGATCACGCCCTGGGCTGAAGGCAGGCGCTCAACCGCTGAGCCACCCAGGTGTCCCTATTTTTTATTATATATTTTACAGATTTTATTTATTTATGAGACAGAGAGAGAGAGAGAGAGAGAGAGAGAGAGAGAGAGGTAGCATAAGCAGGAGGAGGGGCAAAGGGAGAAGCAGACTCTGGGTTGAGCAGAGAGCCAGCTCATCCAGGTCCCTGGGATCATGACCCCAGCCAAAGGCAGACGCTTAGCTTAGCTCACCAAGCTTAACCAACTGAGACACCCCAGGTGTTTTTATTTATTATTTAACTTTAATTTTTATTATTTTTTAATGATTTTATTTTCTTATTCATGAGAGACACAGAGAGGCAGAAGGAGAAGCAGGCTTCCTGTGGGAAGCCCGACATGGGACTCAATCCCGGGACTCCAGGATCACTCCCTGGGCCGAAGGCAGGCGCTCAACCACTGAGGCACCCAGGCATCCCTTTTTTTTTTTTTTTTAAGATTTTATTTATTTATTTTTTTTAAAAAAGATTTATTTATTTATTTATCATAGACAGAGAGAGAGAGAGAGAGGCAGAGACACAGGAGGAGGGAGAAGCAGGCTCCATGGTGGAGCCTGACAGTGGGGCTCGATCCCGGGACTCCAGGATCGCGCCCTGGGCCAAAGGCAGGCGCTAAACCGCTGAGCCACCCAAGGATCCCCTAAGATTTTATTTATTTCTTCATGAGAGACACACAGAGAGAGGCAGAGACACAGACAGAGGGAGAAGCAGGCTCCAAGCAGGGAGTCCGATGTGGGACTCAATCCCTGGACCCCGGGATCATACCCGGAGCCAAAGGCAGATGCTCAACCGCTGAGCCACCCACTGAGCCACCCAGGCATCCCGGTGTTTGTTCTTAAAGTGCAGTATTTTGACATGGCTAGAAGTGCAGGATGGTGACGAGGGTCCCACTTGGTGTAGCATGGCCCTAACCCCACTTGCTCCCCCAGACGGCAAATGCTCCAGGTCTGGCTGCTTTCAGCGTCACTCTGCCTTCAGGGCACCATCTCCTCACTCCGAAGGGACTACACTAGGCTCGAGGGGCCACCTGGCTGGCTGGAACCAAGGACATGGGGCCAGTGGAGCCCACACTGCTGGGACCCACCTCAGCCCGAGTCGCCTTAGCATCTGAGCCCCACTCGGGTGCAGGCTGCTGTGCCAGCTCCTGCTCAGGGCTTTCCCCAGGCTGGATAAAGTAAAGGCGCCGAGGGCAGAAGGGTCGCCTATGCCCTAGGACCCAAGGGAAACTCTAGGTACTGGGGCTCTAGCCTGCTTAGGTTTGTCTGCCGGTCAGGCCACCCAGAGCTGCCACCCAGGGCTCCACTGGATCAGCCCTTTCACACCGGAGAGAGTGATGGGAGAGTCCACAGGAATGTGGAGTTCTCTGCCAGAAGGACTCCTCAGTCCACATTCTGCCCATGGGGGTAAGGGCAGTAAGTCTATTGTAGGAGGAACAACCCGTGGTGAGGTTTGGGTGCAGGACTTAATTGTGTGCTCTCAGGATGACGGTTGGGGTGGGGCGGGTGATGGTTGCAGGCAGAGGTGAGTAAGAGGGGCAGCTGAGGAGCCCAGGGTTGACCAAAGGTGAGACTGCTTGCTTTTTGGCCCATTGCCGGGGAAGCTGGCACCAGGCATCTCTGTTGATTGTAACCAAAAAGGAGTCAGAGGTTGACAGCTGCACCCCACCCAAGATCTGGGTGGGTGTGGGTGTGGTCACTGGACAAGCCGGGGAGTGAAGTTAATTGGCCTTCACAGGTGCCAGCAGGCCAATGGCCCCTCTCACCTGTCTTTTGCTTTTCTTACCAACCTTTGCTCAGGCCGGAATCTCCCTTTGCTCTGCCTGTTTCACTCAAGTCAGGCTGTGAAGGCAGCTCATGTCAACTCCCAGTGAAGTCTGAGCACCCCTGCTCTCACCCACCTCGCCCTCCTCTGAGCTGACGCTCACAGCTATCTCTTCTTGGGATTTTTGGGGGCCTCGTATGTACTGCCTTGGGTTTGCTTTAAGCCTATGCAAGGTAACTTGAGTAACAGGACCTTTTTAGGGATCCCTGGGTGGTGCAGCGGTTTGGCGCCTGCCTTTGGCCCAGGGCGCGATCCTGGAGACCCGGGATCGAATCCCACATCGGGCTCCCGGTGCATGGAGCCTGCTTCTCCCTCTCCCTCTGCCTGTGTCTCTGCGCCTCTCTCTCTCTGGCTATCATAAATAAATAAAAATTTAAAAAAAACAGGACCTTTTTAAAAAACTAAATTAAAAAAAAAACAACCAGAAACTAAATTCATCAGGTTTGATATCTCAGACAAGTGTGGGTGGCTCCTTGCAAGCTTATATATCCATTTCATTTGTTTTTTATTTCGCAGAGCATTTTAGGAACTCTTAGGTAATGCTGAACTCAGGACATACATGCAAAAGTCTTATTGCCCAGGGATCCCTGGGTGGCTCAGCGGTTTGGCGCCTGCCTTTGGCTCAGGGCCTGATCCTGGAGTCTCGGGATCGAGTCCCACGTCGGGCTCCCTGCATGGAGCCTGCTTCTCCCTCTGTGTCTCTGCCTCTCTCTCTGTCTTTCTGTGTCTCTCATAAATAAATAAATAAAATCTTAAAAAAAAAAAAAATCCTATTGCCCAAACTCGGCCCTACGATGATTCTGTGTCAGTGAAACATAAGGGAGAATTTGCTTATAAGGGAGATCAGTCACCTGAGAAAGTGAGTCACCTAACACAGAGTCCTTGTGAATGTCTGAAGATATTTGGGGAGCTCCTGAGCTATGAAGTGTTCTAGGGCTCTAACCAGAGTGGTTAAGGTGGATCCCAGGAATCTGCATTTCAATCCAGTATCCCAGGTGAATCTGATGCAGGAGGTGCCAATGATCCCTGAAAGGCACAGGGTCCTCTGACAGGTGTGGCTGGAAGGCGATGGATATAGCTGAGAAAGCTGGAACCCGTCCAGAGAAAGGGAGCATTGAAAGGTGGGGTGCCCTCATACATGTGGGTGGGAATGAAAACTGGTGCAACCATTGTGGAGCAGTTTGATGGTCCCTCCAAACTGAAATGTACACATTCCTATATGACCCAGCAATGCCACTCCTAGATATATCTACTCAAAGAAACCGAAACAGGTATGAAAATAAAAACATGTGGACACGTTTGCAGCAGTACTGTTCACAACAGTAAAAAGGTAGCAATAAACTGAGTGTCCATTGATGGAAGAATGAATGAACAAAATGTGGTCTATCCATACCCTGTATATCATTCAGCCATAAACAGAAATGAAGTACTGCTTTGTCCTACAGTGTGGATGCACCTCGAGAACATTATACTAAGTGAAAGCAACCAGACATGAAAGGTCACATACTGTGATCCCACTTATGTACAATACCAGAATAGCTAAATCCCTAGAGATGGCAAGAAGTGTGGTGGCTGCCAGGGGCTGGGGGGAGGAGGGGTTTGGGAGTAACTGCTTGATGGGGACAGGGTTTCCTTCTGGGGTAATGAAGATGTTTATTGGTTGTTGCTGACATTGCGAGTGTACTAAATGCCACTGAGTTGTTCACTTAAAATGATTGATTGTGGGATACCTGGGTGGCTCAGCGGTTGAGCATCCACCTTTGGCTCAGGGCGTGATCCAGGGATCTGGGATCGAGTCCTGAATCGGGCTCCTTGCAGGGAGCCTTGCTTCTCCTGCTGCCTGTGTCTTGGCCTCTCTCTCTGTGTCTCTCATGAAGAAATAGCATCTTTAAAAACAAAATTGATTGTATGTTCTGTGAATTTCACCCTGATATTAGAAAAAGGGGAGGAAAGAGACTGGGCAGGTAAGAAGTTAAGTCCCCAGGATCAGGAGGCAGCAGGATTCTCCAGCATGGCATGGGGGGGGGGGGGGGGGGGGCAGGTCATGTGATTCTCTGGAACTGAAACCCAATAATGGAGTGCTTCTAAACACATACACATTCTTATGGAAGATGTGTGCTTCTTATTGGCATTAGACGACTGCATTTTTGGACAGATGCTCCTTGTGTGGTGAGACACGAGGCTGGGGGCAGGGATCTGGTCTAGCCCACTGGGCCTTACAGCCGTACTTTGTTTCTGAACCCAAACCCTGCTATCCATCCAGAATCTGTCCTAAACTGTGAGCTGGGATTACAACTCTGTTTCTCTTGCTTTTGACACTCCCTAGCCTAACTACCACTTTGCAAGTTGTTCACAACTTTTCAGTTGATTTAGTTTAAATGTAAGCAGAGCAGGATGGGAGGAATACTGTAAAGATGGGTAGGTGGGCTCTCCAGGGTCCGATGACAGTCTCTTCTTGACCTGAGTGCTGCTTACACGGGTATGATCATTTGCAAAAGTCTGTTACGCTGTATACTCACGATCTGGGCACTTTTCTGTATGTCTATTTCACTTTAGGCAAAAAATGTAGATAAGGCAATGTACTAAGATGCTTAAACAAAGTTGCTTTTCTATTTTTTAATTTATATTTTTTTTTACTTATTTTTTAAACATTTTATTTATTTATTTATAAGAGACACACAAAGAGAGGCAGAGACATAGGCAGAGGGAGGAGCAGGCTCCATGCAGGGAGCCCGATGCAAGACTCGATCCCAGATCCCTGGATCATGCCCCGAGCCAAAGGCAGATGCTCAACCCCTGAGCCACCCAGGCATCCCCAAAGTTGCTTTTCTCAGTGCTCTTTATGGTATTAAAAACTGGAAATAGGGTGCCTCGGTGGCTCAGTGGTTGAGCATCTGCCTTTGGCTCGGGGCGTGATCCTGGAGTCCTGGGATCAAGTTCCACATCAGGCTCCTTGCAGGGAGCCTGCTTCTCCCTCTGCTTATGCCTCTGCCTCTCTCTGTGTCTCTTGTGAATAAATAAATAAAATCTTTTTTTTTTTAATTTTTTAAATTTATTTATGATAGTCACAGAGAGAGAGAGAGAGAGAGACATAGGCAGAGGGAGAAGCAGGCTCCATGCAGGGAGCCTGATGTGGGATTCGATCCCGGGTCTCCCGGATCGTGCCCTGGGCCAAAGGCAGGCGCTAAACCGCTGCGCCACCCAGGGATCCCAATAAATAAAATCTTTAAAAACAAAACAAAACAAACCTGGAAATAGCCTGCATACATAAGAGTAGAGGATTGGTAAAAATAACTTCTAATACGTCTATAAAATAGAGTGTTACAGAGTCATTAGAAATGTTGACAAAATGTGTATTTATTCACTTGGAGGTGTTAAGTAAACAATATGAAATAAGTTAGAAAAGAAGGTATATTCCAAAATATTAAAAGTGATCATCTCTGGACAGGATACTGGTATCATAAAATTAACTAATCTGAGGAGCTTGTCAGGTACGAATTCCTGAGCCTCTAACACTCAGATTCCCCCATCCCGGTCTCACCACACATACCTACCCAGGCTAACTGTGGTGCACAGCCTGGTTCCAACCATTTTGGGGACCTTGGACCCCTTTGAGACTCTTGATATAAACTACGGATCCTCTCTCCTCAGAAACAAATGGACGCACCAAGTCTTAGCTGTAACTTGCAAGGGGGAGAGGGTCATCTGGGACCCCAGGTAAGACCCTATACTGTAGAGAGATCAACCGTGCCATCATTTTCCTCCTGTTCTTTTTTCCTCCCCGCTTAGAAGACCCCTTGCTCCCAACTCCCTAAAGGAGAGAATCTCTGCCAAGTGGCACAGGCCCTTGGGCCATTGCCCAGGTCAGAGCACATCCCTTTTGTGGGGACCTTTTTGTGGGGACAGCAGGTGTCATCCCGAGGGGATCCAATGGTGCGATGTGCAAACAGCGGGGTTGGCCGCAGTGCTGCCCACCTTCTCTTCCTGCATCTTTGCTGCGACCCTTGCAGGACCGGACTTGGGGTGCAGCCTTTTCCCCTACCTCCTTGCTTCTGGTCCCAGGGAGGCAAGCTGCCTAGCTGGCACAGTCTGATGAAGGCAACCCCCTAGTAAACATCAACACCACAAGCCTCTCCATTCATTCTGTACATGTACCATTTCATTTATGCTGATCTGGGTCCCTACAATGAGATGGGAAACTGTCCATACAATATCAATGGGAATAGGGTCAAGGCTGCAGCTTACATATTTTAAAGACCCCAAGCATATTTTATTAACAGATCTTATGAGGAGATCTCTTTTTTGTGTGTTCCTCCTAAAAGTCACAGACTGCTCAGGCAATGGGTGGATCTACGGCTTCCAAGAGAAAAAAGGCCACCGGGAAGTGTCAGGTCCATCCGGAATAAGAGTGGGTAGCACGACAAATGGCCTCGGCCACCAGGTGGCATCACTGGCTGGGCCTCGAAGTGGAGCTCTTCCCAGGAAGCCCAAGGCCTCTCCTGTTCCCCTTCCTCCTTCAGACCGATGTAAGGGCACTGCACACACAGGCCAATGCTTTCCCTCGGAGGACTTGCACCCTGACACCCATGAGCACAAGTGCTGCAGGACCGCCACAGTCCTCCTCCCCTAACACCTGCGTTTGTCCCCAGCTCTACCCGCAGGAGTGCCTTGTTTCTGGGTCCTTGGTCACTGCTCCCACCCTCCTCCTCTCCTCTTGGCTTCAGAGTCCAGCTGCCAGGCAGGATGAACCAGGGCACAATGGTATAGGGCAGGAGACAGTTTTCTTAGCCCTGGCATAATAAAAAGAAAACCCAAACACTTTTCTTTTTTTTAATACCTAAGATTAAAAATATTTAAAAAATCCCAAATCCGACAACCCAAACAATCCATTTGAATGTTGGTGACCTGCCTGGTTTCGGGTTCTCTTTCCAGTGCTGTTCTGAAGAAGCTGCACCCGCTGGGCAGCTCTTGGGCCCTCAGTCCTGGGGAGGCCTGGTGACAGTCAGAAGCCATCCTAGTCTGTAGCCCCACTGGCGACAACCAGGATCCAGCATTTCAGAAAGGCCACTAGGACTGTTTTTTTTAAAAATATGGTTGCAACTTGGAGGAAGCTTTTCCTTTAGGCTGAGCTGAAGGTTATTTCTTGTGGAGAAACTTCATCTTATTGCCTAAAAAAAAAGAGAGAAAGAGAACATTTCACTAGGCAGACAAAAGTTACACCCTACCCTTTCCAGGACGTATGTGGGGAGAATGACTGTGGCCTCTCATGCCACCTCTGGAGCCTTGCTTCATGTACTTCCCCAGCACAAAGGGATCTTCCTCAGATGTGAGGAGGTTTGTTCATTTTTTTCAAATTTATTTATTCATGAGAAACACAGAGAGAGAGACGCACAGACATAGAGGCAGAAACAAGATTCCTCGCATGGAGCCTGATGCAGGACTCAATCCCAGGACCCCAGGATCACAACCTGAGCCAAAGACAGATGCTCAACCACTGAGCCACCCAGGTGTCCCATGTGGGGAGGTTTGAAAGGAATGTCAGAGCTGTAGAGGAGCATTTGCTCCAGGAAGGTGACACAGGAAGCACTGAATGTAACGTGTCCTTGAGGAGCCACATGAGGAGAAACCCCCAGCAGCACGGGAAGGTAGGAAGGCCTTCTCTAGGAAACCGTCTGTCCCATGCAAGGCACGAATATGGCCCACTGACAGCTCCTCCTGTGTTCCTTATCATCCTCAATTAAACCAAAGTCCTTAGTAATTCCTTTGATTTTTTTTTTAATTTTATTTTTTATAGTAATCTCTACACCTAATGTGGGGCTTGAACTCACAACCCGTGAGATCAAGGTTGCACATTCCACTGACTGAGCCAAAGCCCTTATAATTCTTACATTCCCACTTTTAAGGCTATTTGGAGGCTGGTCCAGGTCTTTCCTGCCAGATACTCCTTTTGGTTCCCCTCAGGCTTCTTAAGCTCAAGTCCCCAGCAGATTTAAGAGTGTGGGAGAGAAGAGTGAAAGAAGATAGCAGGACGGCCCAGGGGCCAGTGAAGCAGGGAGGGGTCCTCTGTGTCCCTTGTCTATACTTTGGGGCTGGAGTAGACAGGAGGTTAAAATGCCGATGCCACAGTCACAGCCAGCTCTGCATTACTGAGCCCGGGTGGAGGGAAGCCACCGGGACTCTGTGGACCAGAGGCTGGTGACGGGGAACGAGACTGCAGGGTCTTACCGAGTCCCTTCAGGAACTTATTGACACCACTGTGTTCTCCACTGGGGAGTGTTTCCAGGTATTCTTGGGCTCGGACCTCAAACAGACCTGTTGGCAAGAGAAATCCCAGCCATTTTAGTTCCTTCTCTCTTCCTCTCTGCTAAACATATTCATTTCCCTACTGCCATAAAAAAAGAAACCTTGCTTCTGAAACGAGCTGCTCCTATAAACATGCTCCGAATCAGAAGGTTTATGAGGGTTTTTATTGCCCTTATAATTGCCCAGCCTTGTGCAATAACTGTCTTTGGAAGGCTGTAAAGCTAGCTCGTACATGAAATCCTATTTTTATTCAACAAACACCTTCCAAGTGTCTACACTGTGCCAGGCACGCAGTTTCACAGATGAACCAGATGGCCCTGGCCTTCAGGACTCCTGTAGTCTCCCTTTTCCTCAGTCTCCCCTAAGAGGAACACTGGCCAGGTGGTTGAGCTTCCTGGGAATCCGTCTGCCATCTGTCAGCTCAGGAAGACCAGACAGGCACCTCAGAGGTGCCTTCAGCTGCTACCAGGGTGTGAGCCTCAGCTACTGTCTTCCTTTCTCCCTCATCTTCCCTGACAGGGGATGCCTTCCATGATACTTTTAAGCTTTTGTATCTCAACCTTTCCATCAGATAGTGATCTGGAAGCAGATGTTCTCGTAAGCAGAGCTTCGATTTCAAGGAATCCTGCCGTCAGCTGTGTGAGCCAGGCTCTAATCAATTTCCTTTTGTCTCTTCAGATACCACTCCTCAGAATAGCTGGAGTGTGGCCAGCCTCTGCCTTTACTTTGCAAAGAGCTCCAGGAATGTAAGGCTTCGGTTCCTTCCCCCAGCCTTTGCCATCACAGCACCGGAGGACCCACACCAAGGCCTGGGGCCAGAGGCTCTCCTGGGACCCTCTCTGCTCTCCCTGCCCACCACGCTGGCTTCTCCCCACACTGTGGTAAGCATCTACCCCACCCAGGTCTAATTCCCATCAGTGCTAGGCTTTACCAACATTTCTAGCTTTTAGATTCCCAAAAGGACTTAAGATGATGCAAGAAAGAGAGGGGAGTGATTTGATCCTCCTTCACATACTTCCCCTCCTCCAGCCTGGGAGTGTGATGGAACCCAGCCAGAGGGGACAGGAAAGGGAAGGAGAGAAGAGTGCAGGTTCCCTGGTGAGATGAGCCACAAGCTCCCCAAGTTGGGAGAGTCTCTGCTGTCCTACCTCTGCTGTCCTACTAATCCGGCTGAGTGTGAGGAGGCAGTGACACAGAGTAAGGGGCACAGCCATCTTCTCTCTCCCCTTGTTCCATTCTAGCTGGCTCCTGCCTAGGGCCACATTCCAGGGAAACCGGGAGGAAAGATGGGAAGAAGGGAGGAAAGGCCTGAGGAGAAGATGAGGGGCCAGTGAGAGATAGGAAAGCATGTTCTCCAGAGTTGTATCAAGTTGGAAAGATGGAACAAAAGGAGAACCTGCCACCAGAAGCTGGACTGTGGTTCTGGGAGAGGTTGTGAGAAGGGAAAGAGATGGCCAGAGAAGACAGGCAAGACACTGGGGCAGTGTGACCAGCTCCAAGGGGGCAAAAAGGAGCCTTCTCTGAAGGGGGCCAGGCTGCTGCTTCCATCTGCGCCCTGGACCCATGACCTTCCTTCCTGCTCCTCTGCCTCTTGGGGCCTGGTATCTCTAGCTGCCTAGGGCCCCCACATGGAAGGTGCCCCCTAACCTTTGGCATCCTGCCGGCGTAGCTCCCGCTCCTGGATGAAGCCCCGAAAGGTCTGGGTCTCCATGAAAACCTCCAGGAAGCGGCGGAGGCTCTTGGAGGAGACGGCTTTGCGGAAGGCCTCTCTCTGCAGGGTCCTCTCCTCGCGCTCGCCCGCTGTCAGGAACAAGGAGTAGTGGCCCACGATCTCCACAAAGAAGCGGACAAAGGCCTCGGACACCACCTCATTCAAGGGACTGGACTCCGGGCCTGAGCAGAGTAAGGACGGGTCAGCACTAGTGAGGGCAGAGGGCAGGGGCAGAGCACAGATAGCCCACGGGCACAAGTAACTACTAAAGCGAGTCATAATCTTCCGTGACAAAGGTTACCCAGAGTAATGAAACCATCTCTTCCCCCCACTTTATTTGAGCATTTTAGGGAGGAGGGAGGTGGGAAACTCTCACAATTCTTTTTTTTTCTAAGATTTTATTTATTTATTCATGAGTGACACGCAGAGAGAGGCAGAGATGTAGGCAGAGGGAGGCGAGGCTCCCTGCAGGGAGCCTGATGCAGAATTCGATCCCAGGACCCAAGGATCACACCCTGAGCCGAAGGTAGACGCTTAACCAACGAGCCACCCAGGCATCCCTCTTTCTCACAATTCATTGTTAGCATAAGACCCAGACAAGGGCTCACACACCCAGTTTCTCTCCTTGCACGCCTCTCTGCGACAGTTTTCCTGCTTAACTCCATGCCACGTGGAAGGACTAGTCACCTGCCCATTTGCTGCCCGACTCTAAAGACGGAAGAGTGTTAGGCAGTCTGGTAGGCGGCTGACCACTTACCACGCTTGCAGTCCAGGGGTCCTTCATCCTGGTCACTAGCCAGGTCATTCCTCTGCTCCAGAATGTGTTCCAGGGCTACCTGAAGCTTCCTGGGGAGAATGGAATCCTCATCATCCATCTGTAAAGCAGAAAAAAGCAGGTGGGCCAGTGCCCCAATGCTTCTGGGGATGAGAGTGGCATCCTGGCCAGCAGGTCACACTGGATATGCTGCAGGGCAATCTTGGCAGTTTCTGTTTTAGTGGAAGAAACATGATTTAGAGATAGAGTCTGAGATTTGAGTCTTGATCCCACATTTTATTTTTTATTTTTCCACATTTTATTTTTTAAAGATTTTATTTATTTATTCATGACAGACAGAGAGAGAGAGGCAGACTCCTTGTTGGGAGCCTGATGCGGGACTCAATCCTGGAACTCCAGAATCACGACCTGACCTGAGCTAAAGGCAGATGCTCAACCACTGAGTCACCCAGGGACCTCCATGATCCCACATTTTAAAAAGGTTTTATTTATTTAAGTAATCTCTACATCCTACGAGAGGCTCACACTCACAACCCTGAGACTGAGTCGCGTGCTCTTTCCACTGAGCCAGCGAGGCGTCCCTCTTGATTTCATTTTTTTACAAGCAATGTGAGCCTCAGTTTCCTCACCTGTAAAATCAGGTACTAATCAATATTTACTTCATTGTAAGGATTAAATGTGATATAGAAGACAGTGATGAAAGAATTTGAAAAAGATATAAATAAATGGAAAGATATTCTGTGTTCACGAATTGGAAAAATCAGGGCAGCCCTGGTGGCTCAGGGGTTTAGCGCCGCCTTCAGTCCAAGGTGTGGTCCTGGAGACCTGGAATCGAGTTCCACATCAGGCTCCCTGCATGGAATGGAGCCTGCTCCTCTCTCTCTGCCTGTGTCTGTGCTTCTCTCTCCCTGTCTCTCATGAATAAATAAATAAAATCTTATTTTTTTTAAATTTTTTTATTTATTTATGATAGTCACAGAGAGAGAGAGAGAGAGAGAGAGAGGCAGAGACATAGGCAGAGGGAGAAGCAGGCTCCATGCACCGGGAGCCCGACGTGGGATTCGATCCCGGGTCTCCAAGATCGTGCCCTGGGCCAAAGGCAGGCGCTAAACCACTGTGCCACCCAGGGATCCCAAATAAATAAAATCTTAAAAAAAAAAAAGAATTGGAAAAATCAACAGCTATCTATCTTTAGATTCAGTGCAATCCCTACCAAAATTGCAATGGCTTTTTTTTTTTTTTTTTTTTTTAAGATTTTTATTTGGGACTCCTGGGTGGCCCAGCAGTTAAGCACCTGCCTTTGGCCCAGGGTGTGATCCTGGAGTCCCCGGGATTGAGCCCCACATCGGGCTCCCCGCAGGGAGCCTGCTTCTCCCTCTGCCTGTGTCTCTGCTTCTCTCTCTCATGAATAAATAAATCTTAAAAAACAAACAAACAAACAAACAAACAAGAAACAGTATGGGACTGACATGAAAACAGACACATAGATCAATGAAACAGTCAAGAGCCCAGAAATCAACCCATGCATACATGGTCAACTAATATTTGACAAGGGGGCTAAGAATTTAGTGGGGGTAATGATGGCCTTTTCAACAAATGGCCCCAGGAAATTCATGCAGAGGCATGAAATTGGATCCCTATCTCATACCATTCACAAACTTACACGTGAAACAGATTAAAGAGTTAAAGATAAGACCTGAGGGGGGCCTGGGTGGCTCAGTCTTAAGTGGCTGCCTTCAGTTCAGGTCATGATTTCGTGGTCCTGGGATGGAGCCTGGAGTCAGGCTCTGTGCTCAGTAGGGAGTCTGCTTCTGCCTCTGCTCTCCGAAACCCCCTCATGTGTGCTCTTGCTCTCTCATTCTCTCTCTTAAGATTTGTATTTTCCCATTCATGACAGGCACAGAGAGAGAGAGAGAGAGAGAGAGAGAGAGAGAGGCAGAGACACAGGCAGATGAAGAAGCAGGTTCCACGCAAGGAGCCCGATGTGGGACACGATTCCGGATCCTGGGATCACGCCCCAAGCTGAAGGCAGATGCTCAACCCCTGAACCACCCAGGCATCTCTCTCTCTTTCTCTCTCTCTCTCTAATATTTAAAAAAAAAAAAAATAAATAAAGATAAGACCTGAAACTGTAAAACTACTAGAAATAAACAGGGAAAAAACTCCTTGACATTGGTCTTGGCAAAGCTTTTTGGATATGACACCAAACGTTACAAGTAACAAAAGCAAAAACAAACAAGGACTACATCATGCTAAAAAGCTTCTGCACAGGATACAAAATCAGTGCCCACAAATCAGTGGCATTTCTATACACTAGAAATGAGACTAAAGAAAGACAATGAGACTAAAGAAAGAGAAATTAAGGAATCAATCCCATTCACAATTGCACCCAAAAGCATAAGATACTAGGAATAAACCTAACCAAAGAGGTAAAGGATCTATACCCTAAAAACTACAGAACACTTCTGAAAGAAATTGAGGAAGACACAAAGAGATGGAAAAAAATTCCATGCTCATGGATTGGAAGAATTAATATTGTGAAAATGTCAATGCTACCCAGGGCAATTTGCACATTCAATGCAATCCCTATCAAAATACCATGGACTCTGGCAGCCCGGGTGGCACAGCGGTTTAGCGCTGCCTGCAGCCCAGAGCTTGATCCTGGAGATCTGGGATCGAGTCCCACATCAGGCTCCCTGCATGGAGCCTGCTTCTCCCTCTGCCTGTGTCTCTGCCTCTCTCTCTCCTGCTTTGTATCTCTCATGATTAAATAAATAAAATCTTTAAAAAAAATACCATGGACTTTCTTCAGAGAGTTGGAACAAATCATCTTAAGATTTGTGTGGAATCAGGGATCCCTGGGTGGTGCAGCGGTTTGGCACCTGCCTTTGGCCCAGGGCGCGATCCTGGAGATCCGGGATCGAATCCCACGTTGGGCTCCCTGCATGGAGCCTGCTTCTCCCTCTGCCTGTGTCTCTGCCTCTCTCTCTCTCTTTCTCTGTGTGACTATCATGAATAAATAAATAAAATCTTAAAAAAAAAAAAAAGATAAAAAGCTCCTGCACAGCAAAAGAAACAGTCAACAAAACTAAAAGACAACCTCCAGAATGGGAGAAGATATTTGCAAATGATATATCAGATAAAGATATATCCAAGATCTATAAAGAACTTATTAAACTCAACAGTAAAGAAACAATCCAATCATGAAATGGGCAAAAGACATGAGCAGAAATCTCACAGAGGAAGACATAGACATGGCCAACAAGCACATGATGAAATGCTCCGCATCACTGGCCATCAGGGAAATACAAATCAACACCACAATGAGATACCACCTCACACCAGTGAGAATGGGGAAAATTAACAAGGCAGGAAACAACAAATGTTGAAGAGGATGTGGAGAAAAGGGAACCCTCTTACACTGTTGGTGGGAATGTGAACTGGTGCAGCCACTCTGGAAAACTGTGTGGAGGTTCCTCAAAGAGTTAAAAATAGATCTGCCCTACGACCCAGCAATTGCACTGCTGGGGATTTACCCCAAAGATACAGATGCAGCAGTGAAACGGCAGGACACCCACACCCCAATGTTTATAGCAGCAATGTCCACAATAGCCAAACTGTGGAAGGAGCCTTGGTGTCCATCAAAGGATGAATGGATGAAGAAGATGTGGTCTCTGTATACTATGGAATATTACTCAGCCATCAGAAAGGACGAATACCCACCATTTGCTTCAACGTGGATGTAACTGGAGGGTATTATGCTGAGTGAAATAAGTCAGTTGGAGAAAGACAAACATTACATGGTCTCATTCATTCGAGGAATATAAAAAAAAGTGAAAGAGATTAAAGGGGAAAGGAGAGGGGGATCCCTGGGTGGCTCAGCGGTTTAGTCCCCACCTTCGGCCCAGGGTGTGATCCTGGAGACCCGGCATGGAGTCCTGCGTTGGGCTCCCTGCATGGAGCCTGCTTTTCCCTTTGCCTGTGTGTCTGCCTCTTTCTCTGTCTCTCATGAATAAATAAATAAAATATTTTTTAAAAAGGGGGGGAGAGAGAAAATGAGTGAAAATATCAGTGAGGGTGAACCTAACTCTGGGAAACGAGCAAGGGGTGGTGGAAAGGGAGGGGGTGGGGGGTTGGGGTGACTGGGTGATGGGCACTGAGTGGGGCACTTGACAGGATGAGCACTGGGTGATATGCTATGTTGGCAAATCAAACTCCGATACAAAAAAAAAAAAGCTTCTGAACAGTGAAAGAAACCATCAGAAATAGATGTACACTCGTGCACTGTTGGGAGGAATGTGAATTAGTGCAGCCGCTATGGAAAACAGTATGGAGGTTCTGCAAAAAATTAAAAATAGAACTGCCATATGATTTAGTAATCCCACTTCTTGGTATATATCTGAAGGAAATGAAATCATCAATTTTTTTTTATTTTTTTATTATTTTTTTAAGTGGCTCAGCGGTTTAGCGCCTGTCTTCGGCCGAGGGCCTGATCCTAGAGACCAGGGATCGAGTACCGCATTGGGCTCCCTACACAGAGCCTGCTTTTCCCTCTGCCTGTGTCTCTCCCTCATGAATAAATAAAATCTTTAAAAAAAATTATTAAAAAAAAGGCAGATGCTCAACCACTGAGCCACCCAGTGCCTCTTTAATTTTTTTTTTTTTTTTTTTTTTAGAGAAAGTGCGGGAGGGGAGGGGCAGAGAGAGAGGGAGAGAGAGAATCATAAGCGGGTTCCACACAGAGCTCAATCTCACCACTCTGAGATCATGACCTGAGCTGAAATCAAGAGTCAGACACTTAACTGACTGAGCCACCCAGGCGCCCTGAAATCACTATCTTGAAGACATATCTGCACCTTTATACTCATCACAGCGCTATTTGCAAAGGCTAAGGCATGGAAACAACCTAAGTGTTCATTTGTGGATGAATGAATAAAGAAAATATGATTGTGTGTATATGTATACACACATGATATATATATACATACACATGCACACAATGGAATGCATATACACATATATACACATATAATAGAATTATTAGGCAGCTATAAATAAAAGGAAATCCTTGGGACGCCCGGGTGGCTCAGCGGTTTAGCGTTGCCTTCAGCCCAGGGCGTGATCCCAGAGAACAGGATTGGGTACCACATCGGGCTCCCCACAGGGAGCCTGCCTCTCCTCTGCCTGTGTCTCTGCCTCTGTGTGTCTCTCATGAATAAATAAACAAAATCTTAAGAAAAAAAACAAAACATGAACATGACAGGACTTTTCAGCAGGATGGCAATGCCAAGTTTAAAAGCAATTCACCAGAATGCCTGGAAAACCTTTCTGTAATGATTCTTTGCAAGATCTAATAGGATTTAGCCCTCTTTGACAAGTGATAACAAGACAGTGTATTTTTTTTAAAGATTTTAGTTATTTATTCATGAGAGACATAGAGAGAGAGGGGCAGAGACAGAAGCAGACATCTTGTAGGGAGCCTGATGTGGGACTCGATCCAGGGACTCCAGGGTCACACCCAGGGCCAAAGGCAAGGCGCTCAACTGCTGAGCCACCCCGGCATCCCAGAAAATGTATTTTTAAAAAAAGATTTTATTTATTTGGAAGAAAGGGGGAGGGAGAGAGAGAGAGAGAGAGCAAGCTCAGGAGCATGAGAGCACAAAAGCAGGGGGAAGGGCAGAGGAAGAGGGAGAACTGAGCAGCGAGCTCAATGTGGAGCTCAATCCCAGGACCGTGGGATCATGACCTGACCAGAAGGCAGGCGCCCAACTGACTGAACCATCTGGTGCCCTGATAATATATGAAAATATTAAAACAATTTAAGATCACTCATTCACTGTCTCCTTTTCAGTCTTCTACCCCAAGACAGCCAACATCCATGTTTTGGTGTTTTCCTCTCAATCTCTTTTAGAGGCAGGTGTGCACACACACCTGTGCATGCACACACGTGCACACACACACACAGTTGACCCTTAAACAACATAGTTTTGAACTGCACAGGTCCAGTTATAGGCAAGTTTTTTTCAATAAGTCCAGTACAGTCCTATGAGTTTTTTCTTTCTTATGATTTTCTTTATAGTATTTTCTTTCCTCTAGCTTAACTTACTGTAAGAATACAGCATATAGTACATATAATATACAAAATATGTGCTTTTATCAATAAAGCTTTTGGCCAAGAGTAGGCTATCGGTAATTAAGTTGTTGGTAAATCAAAAGTTATTTTTTTTTTTAAATTTTTATTTATTTATGATAGTCACAGAGAGATAGAGAGAGGCAGAGACACAGGCAGAGGGAGAAGCAGGCTCCATGCACCCGGGAGCCTGACGTGGGACTCGATCCCGGGTCTCCAGGATCGCACCCTGGGCCAAAGGCAGGCGCCAAACCGCTGCGCCACCCAGGGATCCCTCAAAAGTTATTATACTGCAGGGGAGGTGGGGCACCTGTGTTAAGGGCCAAACTGTTTTTTTTTTCTTTACTTTTAATAAAAAATAAGATCAAGACAATAATGTCTATAATCATGTGTCCTAATTTTTTCCACTTGATATAAACTTTGTTAACAGATATTTTTAAAAACATTTTGAAAAAGATAAGCATCTATAGATATAACCTTTACAAAGCTTCTAATTGTTAGAAAACAATTTTGTGGCACAATACACAAAGACTAAATCCTTTGCCTAGCCCTTCCTCTTTGGCCCTTGCCTTCAGTCCTGTACTCAGCCCAGCCCTGGCCAGGTATCACCCAAGCCCACTGGCCTGTTTTGAAATCCCAGGCCCATCAAGGAAGGAGCCTTTCCAGACCTGGAAACCTGTGTCCCAAATAGCAAAGAGGTGAAAAAAGAGCAGCAGGTTGGAGCTGGCTTTTTTTTTTTTTTTTTTTTTGAGATTTTATTTATTTATTCATGAGAGACATAGAGGCAGAGACAGGCAGATGGAAAAGCAAGCTCCACGCAGGGAGGCTGATGCGGAACTCGATCCCGGGACTTGATCCCGGGACTTCAGGACTACACCCTGGGCCGAAGGCAGGGGCCAAACCATTGAGCCACCCAGGGATCCTCGAAGCTGGCCTTTTTACTCACCTGTCTGAGGAAGCGATTATTGACGAGGTCGACCACAAGGACCTGCAAGATGAGGAAAAGGGCTGATTACTGTCACCAGGGCTTCCAGGGTATAGTGATAGACTCTTAGTCTTCTTCCTTCTTGGCATCCAGACAGGCAGCTGGGGTGGAGGGTGGAGTGGCCCATTTGTGGTTTCCTGACGTTGCCACTGTAGCCACAAATGATGAAGAGGGGAGGTAGGGGGTGGAGAAGAGCTTTCCAGAATTGCATGTTTTCAACACTGAAACCACAGGCTGGGCCATGTGTCTACCACAGATTGGACTCCTTGCCCCATTCCCAGTCTGGCTAAGGCAGAGGCTCTGGGATGGATTTTTAGTGTGTGGGTTTTTAGAGGTGGGTGAAAGATGCTACAGGGCCCATTATTTCCATTCCATTCAACTCTGTACTTCTCACTCCTAAGGGTCTCTCTCCTCCCAGCTACCCACTTGGCCTTGTCATTTCTCTTAGTGGGAGAGGAGGAGAGGAACCCAGAGGAGTGGATCCAACTAAAGAGTAAAATCAAGCTGCAGGGGCTTAGAGAGGCAAGTGAGGGCTTCTTTTAGACCTCAGCATGGGCCACTGGCTATGATGGAGGAAGAGCACAGGCCTGCACAGCCACCATGTTTTCACCAACAGCTGGAAACACAGACTGTAATACATCCCAGATGATGTACATATCCAGGAGCTGAGGCAGCTCTCTCCTTTCTTCTCAAACACACACGTGGGGTTAAACTGAGCCATTGCAGGAATCACAGGGTACCCAAACTCCTTGCCATTCAGAAACACATGCTCAAAGACCTGTATGTGCTGGTGAATACTTTAGGCCTACCTAGGCAATTAGAGGAGCCACATCTGGGGGCTTGGGATGAATTTCAGGGACAGGCGTTCCCCTGGGGGTTCAGAAGTTAGTGGTATCATTTAGGCCCCTATGGTTCCCTTGCTGACTGCTGGGAGACATCAGTACATGGGATAGAGATTATTTAGAGGAAGGGACTGGGGCTAAAGACCCACAGAAATGCCAGGTAGGACTTCCCTCATGTGGGTGTAACCTGAAAACCCAGAAGGGGATCATTAAAAACATTTTAGTGATTGTCTTTTTTCACATCAGTGTTTGTAGGGGCACAATCTTCATCAGCTTTGTTATTAGTCCAAATATAAATTCCAGCAATTGTTAGCTCCTTCCTTTCTTCCTCAGTGTTGGAAAGAGGTGGGAGGGCAGGATAGGGTGGATGGCTACTTACAGATCAAGTGTTTTAACATCTGGCTAAGTTGTGGATTGTTGCCTTTCTCCATGGGTGTTCAGGCCAGTGGGTTCATTTAGAGAAAACTGAATTTGCAGTCACCGAGGATCTACTGAAGCAGGCTTGGGGGTTGTATCCTCTGACGTGGCGTGCTTGTGGTGCCTTAGCCAGCACCTCCCCTCTACCCTCTGGTCCCCACCAGAAGGGAATAGGGATGTCCCCAGAGCTCACCTCTTCCAGTGGAAGCTCCCTGAGCAGCGGCAGTGAGCTGGTGAGCAGCCCGATGAGGAAGGGGGTTGGTGAGCAGACGATGTCGATCATGGCAGGTGGCAGTACGGGGATGTAGGTGTGCTGCCAGGTGAAGGGGTAGATGACAGCCACCATGGCGTGGCAGCACTTGGACAGCGTGCTACAGCAGAAGGTAGAGAAGGGGAGAAGGGGCAGATTCAGGGAAAGCTCTGGACAGGGCCTGCTCAGCCTCACAGGGTGGGCAGCCTCCGTGGAGGAGGCTGGAGAGAAATGTGGGCACTCCATCCCATAGGCATGTTTGTCAGAAAAGGTGTCATACATGTATTAGGTACATTATGTAACACAGTCCTAACACAGATTGTCCAGGCACATGGAGCCTGTGTGAGGCTTTAAGACACAGCTAGAGGGATCCCTGGGTGGCGCAGCGGTTTGGCGCCTGCTTTTGGCCCAGGGCGCAATCCTGGAGACCCGGGATCGAATCCCACATCGGGCTCCCGGTGCATGGAGCCTGCTTCTCCCTCTGCCTGTGTCTCTGCCTCTCTCTCTCTCTCTGACTGTCATAAATAAATAAATAAATTAATTAAAAAAAAAAAAAGACACAGCTAGAAGGATGAATTTCATGCCTCAGCTAATTTTTGCTAGTGTTCCTTCACATGTGAACTACATTCTTGTGACATTTTGATCATTCACTTCCACCCCTTTCCTAAACCCTTCTATATCAACTAAAGTCTCTTTTCTCATGGATGCTCATGAATTTCTTATTGAAGATGCTTCTATATTCTAACACTAGCTTTCTCTTTGTTCTCTTCCACACATTTGCTCAGCCAAGCATGAATACCTAGGTGCAATCAAGAGAAATGGGGCAACTCTGGTATTTATACTGCAGCAGTCAGCTCCGAGGCTCTGTTGTGTAAAAGTGAAACTCATGTACAGTTACCCCTTACCCAGCATTCAAAACTTAAAAAAATAACAACATTGGGAGTCTCCCTTAAAGAAGAACGATCATGGAAGAGCCTTTATTGGCAAGCCCCGAGCTCCTGTGATCACTATCCCCTGTGCTCTGTGCGGAGCCTGGGTTCATGCATAGATGACTAGCTGGATTGCCCGGGACTATCAGCTGGAATGTCAGCCCCACCGTGCCACACACAGGGATGCCCGGCAGCCTCTCCAGGTGAGCAGGAGCTGACTTTCTCTTCTTCCCTGCATTTTCTTGCCACTGGTGAGCCTGCTGAGGGCAGACCCTCTCTGCTCCCATTCTAATATGCTGTTTCTAAAATGCCATGGGATTTTAAACTTCAGAATCTTGTTAGAAATATGTGTAAGAATAAAATATAGGCAAGGGCCTCCTCTAGGTTCTCCTCTGATTATATTGCATCTTCCGCATGGCACAGGCCCTGTAACCAGCATTTTGTTTGAGTGTTTGCCCCAGTTCTCCGCTCTGCTCTGTTAGGCATAACTGCAAGGAAGCAGAACTGGATAGATGAATACTTCCTTACTGGATTCCACTGACGTCAAGCATCTATACAGGCATACTTTGGAATTCTGTGCCAGAGTGCTGCAATCAAGCAAGTATCTCTATAAAGGCAGTCAAATGACTTTCTTTGTTTCCCAATGCATTTTTCCTAAGGCATCCATTTATCTTTTTTTTTTTTTTAAAGATTTCATTTTATTATTTATTCATGAGAGAGAGAGAGAGAGAGAGAGAGAGAGGCAGAGACACAGGCAGAGGGAGAAGCAGGCTCCATGCAGGGAGCCTGACTGGGACTCCATCCCCAGCTTGATCACTGGGACACCTGGGTGGCTCAGCGGTTGAACCTTTCTGCCTTTGGCTCAGGGTGTGATCCTGGGGCACAGGGTTGAATCCCACATCGGCTCCATGCATGGAGCCTGCTTCTCCCTCTGCCTGTCTCTCTGTGTGTCTCTCATGAATAAAATCTTACAAAAATGTTTTTTCTTGATCACTGAATGTGTGGAATTTACCTTGTTCTAAAATTTTTAAATTTTAGGACTAATCTCTGTCACTGTGTGAGCAGTATACAAAGTTGATCTGCTCGCTCGCATACTACAGTTGTGAGGACACAGCTGAGGAAACTAGGATGTTAAAATAAAAAGGGGATAGTTGGGCTAAAACAGGTCTTCTCAGACTACACTGTGCAGCCCATTACTGAGTCCTGAAATAATTTTAGTGGGCTGTAATCAGCATTAGAAATACCAAAAAAATAGATGAGAAGAGAGTATGCTGCATTTTGTTCCAGGTGTGACTACCTGTGTGCTTGCATGTGGTGTTTGCATTAGTCTGAACGTGAGAGGCATTTCTCATGACACGGCCTGCAGTTAAAAGGGTCTGACGTCAACAATTTGGACCATAGAACAGGAGGCTGGAGACAGGTGGACAGTGATAGTTCAGTTGGAATTCTGGTATGTGGGATGCCTGAGTGGCTCAGTGGTTGAGCATCTGACTTTGGCTCAGGGCATGGTCCCAGAGTCCCAGGATCAAGTCCCAGGACAGAGTCCCATGTCAGGCTCCCTGTATGGAGCCTGCTTCTCCCTCTGCCTATGTCTCTGCTTCTCTCTCTCTCTGTGTCTCTCATGAATAAATAAATAAAATCTTAAAAAAAAAAAGGAATTCTGGTATGTTCCATGTTTTACAAGGATGTTGGCTTTCATCCCCAAGTGACCAGGGGGACTTTAAGGACTGGGAGAAAGAATTCCCTGAATGGAGCCTCATGGATGAAACCCATCTCTTCTGATAGCACATTTGCTATAAACTCTTAAATGTGACGTGGAAGAAGTGTGGCTCCCGCGTGGGCTGCGGCGGTGGGAGCTGTCATGCGGAGCCCATGTCAGCAGGCTCTGAAGCTTTTCACTTCCACTTGCTCCCTAACAGAGAATTCAAATGCAGTGCTCACACTGAAGTATTTTCAGAGTTGTGGTTTAAGCACTTTTGACCCCAGGGAAATTATAGGATCACAGAATTTTAGACACAGAGCCACCTTACAGATGGAGTTCATCTTATTTTGAATCTTTTTTTTTTTTCTTGGAAGCTTTACACCTAATATGGGGCTTGAACTCACAATGCTGAGATCAAGAGTTCCATGCTCTACTGACTAAACTGGCCAGGCACCACCCTTCTTACAAATTTTAATAGCTAAAAAGACCGGGAGGAAGCTGACCTCTGCAATGGGGTGGGGAGAGCCACGAGGAGGGGAATGGAGGCATGAAGAGGCACAGTGTGAAGCCTTTGTGGTTTCCTCAATCACTGAGATAGAAAAATAAATGTGTTTATTTTTTTTTCCAACTCAAAGAAAATGCCTTCTGCCCTCTTGCTTTCTTGCAGCCTCATCCCTGGAATGAGAAAGTGTAATCAGTTGCTGGCTTCTCTCTGTGGCCAGAGCACCCTGTGGCTCCTAGGGGAGGCCTAGGCAGTCCAGCAGCTCTGGGAGACTCCCCCCTATCCCTGTTCAGCTGCAGAGTGGGAACCGGCTGGATGAGGAAGGCAGTTGGAACAGGTCAGGAAGAATGATAAGCAATGCCAGCACTAGCCAGATACACACAGTGGGTGAATAAATGTTCCAGAAAGATCGAATTCATTTATGCCACTGGAATGCACTGAGCTAAAGGACAAATGAATTCAATATTGATGGGGACCAAAGATGACAACTTAGCTGGGTACCCTGCTGACCACTAGGTAGGTGCTGCCTCTGCTATGTCTCCTAACAAGTGGTTTTTTTTTTTTTTTTTTAAGATTTTAGCTTTTTTTTTTTTTTAATTTTTATTTATTTATGATAGTCACAGAGAGAGAGAGAGAGAGAGAGAGAGAGAGAGAGAGAGAGAGAGGCAGAGACATAGGGAGAAGCAGGCTCCATGCACCGGGAGCCTGACGTGGGATTCGATCCCGGGTCTCCAGGATCGCGCCCTCGGCCAAAGGCAGGCGCTAAACCGCTGCGCCACCCAGGGATCCCCTAACAAGTGGTTTTTGTTTGTTGGTTTTTAAATCATCTGATGTGCTGTTGCAGCTGGAGCCAAATGTTTCACACCTGGCTATCATTAGCACCTCACTGGCAGGCACATATGGAGCATAGGGCACTCGTGACAACAGGTGGGCAGTGTTTGAGGAGTGGCTCATTCCTCTCGCTTATTAGCCCACATCAATATGCTGGAAAAAAAACACCCACCTCTCCCTCTTGAAACACTAGGAGGAAAGGTCGAATTCTGCAAATTGTATAGTGACAACTCTTCCCCCAAAATAAATGGTAGAGGAGAAAAAGATGGGATTATTTTGAGTGTTGTTTGTGTTTTTCTCAGTCTCTCATGCAAGTGCTAATGGAATTTTATTCCGAGGTTCAAAGAGGCTAGAGGAATGTTCCGTGAGGGGTGAGGTGTGGGCACTGCTAGGATGGGTGGTCTCTTAGGAATATGGAAAGAACAGGCTTTGGTTTGGGCGATACTGTGGATAACTTTTCAAGTGTGCTTGCCACACAGCTTTCCTGAGCATCTGCTGGCTGGAGGAGAGGCAATATTTTGGAGGAAGTCCTAGGACCAGAGCCCTCGCAGCTGGCTCTCGTTACTGTGGGGGTAGAGGAAAGCAACACCAGCATACAGCTGTGATCGATTTGTACAGGAGGGGAGGGAGGTGATGCCCATGTGGGAGGCTGGCTGGGCCACAGGGTTTAAAGAAGCGCACAGAGGAGAAGAGTCAGGTCCCAGAATGCTTTGCTATTTGGTGGTGCCCTATGAGGGCTGAAGCACTAGTCTAGAGCCATCAGGATGCACTTGTGCGTACTGAAGTTCTCCTAGGGAAGACACTTTGGTTCTGGCTGCTAGCAAACCTCTGTTGCCATATGTGGGGTTACTATGCTCAGCAACCTTCCAATTTATCTAGGAACCAGTAAGAACTGAACACAGAGCCTTCTCTAAAATGCTACCAGAAAAGTAAACAATGTGTTTGCTAAGTTAGACTCCCCAGGAATTTGAAGAATGATCCCATCAGCATCTGTTGGTATCCCAAGCAAAGTATCTCTGCTAGTGTATCTATCATTCCCAGGAATATGAACAAAGGCAAACTTCAGTCTGGTCTGGTACTTGGGGAGACCTAATGGGAGGTGGATGTCACATGCACCAGCTACCATATTTCCATCACTGTACTTTCACACCTGGAAGTAACATGTTGCCAAACTTTAAAAAAACATAGGCTGGGCCTCAAGAAAATGGACTCTGCTACCTTCTGTATGATCTCAGGTAAAAGCCCTGAACTTCCTCATCTGTAAATAAGTAGAGTGGCCTAGATAATTTCTAACTTCCTTCCAGCTTTATTTTTTTTAAAGGTTTTATTTATTTATTTGAGAGACTGAGCAAGAGAGAGCATAAGCTAGGGGGAGGGCCAGAGGGGGATGCGGAAGCAGACTCCCCACTGTGCAGGAAGCCCAAGTCGAGGGACTCCACTCAATCCCAAGACCCTGAGATGATGACCTGAGCTGAAGGCAGAGGCTTAGCAATTTGAGACACCCACGCATCCTTCCTTCCATGTTTAATGTTTACAAACTACAAATCTATGAGAGAGAAAACCAGGCACTAGAAATAGCTGCAAAGTGAAAAGAACCAAGGCCATCAGAAGATAATCCAAGGCTCATTAGTGGAGACAGGACAGAAGAGTAGTGAAGTTGCCTCGGACAAACTATAGATAAAAGTACCAGAGAGGTTTATGAGTCCTTGCAGTGAGCTCCACATAAAGGTGGCAACACAAAGCAAGCACAGCCTGGGAGCATGTGACCCTGATGGAAGATCTGGAACAAGTTTTTAGCCCAATATTTTGCTAGTGATGGATCTGAGGTAGAAGACAACTGTGGTTATGCTAGTCTCTAAATCTTGCTCCAGGGACGCCTGAGTGGTTTGGCGGTTAAGTGTGTCTGTCTTTGGCTCAGGGCTTGATCCTGTAGTCCCCAGATGGAGTCCCACATCAGGCTCCCTGCAGGGAGCCTGCTTCTCCCTCTGCCTATGTCTTTGCCCCTTTCTGTGTCTCTCAGGAATATATATAAAATCTTTGGGGATCCCTGGGTGGCGCAGCGGTCTGGCGCCTGCCTTTGGCCCAGGGCGCGGTCCTGGAGACCCGGGATCGAATCCCACGTCGGGCTCCCGGTGCATGGAGCCTGCTTCTCCCTCTGCCTGTGTCTCTGCCTCTCTCTATCTCTCTGTGACTATCATAAATAAATAAAAATTAAAAAAAAAAATCTTTAAAAATAAATAAATCTTGCTCCAAATGTTTTCTTCTTGCTGTTCATATATTTAATATTTAATCAGACTGATGCCATTATGTTACTAAGTTGTGTTTTTCTTAGGATTTTGCTGAATTAAATGTATGTACCTCTAAGACTGTTAGCCACTCTGACGACTTCTGAAGTAGTATTTTGGACGTCAGACCACCCTGCAGATAGGCCTTGGGCAGCTGTTCTGCCTAGAGAGGGCATGTTCACAAACTCTACCTTTTCCTTTATTTTAAAGATTATATTTATTTATTTGAGAGAGAGATAGATATGCAGGAGTGGATCACAGGATTCTGGGATCGTGACCTGAGCCAAAGGCAGACAATTAACAGATGGAGCCACCCAGGTGGCCCTACCCTACCTTCTTCTGAGATGGCAAACATCGCCAAGCACAACTGATTCTAGACAGGACAGGGAATCCCCATTTAGGCTTACAGAAACTGATTTAAAAAAAAAAAAGCAAAAAGGAGCACATAAAAAAAATGAAGGTGCATAGCTACCTAGGAACTCATCTGTGCAGTTGCTCATGTGCCAAAGCTAAGGGCAAACTCCAGTATTTATCAAGATTGGACCACCTAATCCTACTTATCAGTACTCATTTGGCTTACAGTCTTCATATACTCTAAATAAAAAGATAAAAAGGAAATTTCTTGAATGTTAAAAATTTTGTGGGGATCCCTAGGTGTCTCAGTGGCTTAGTAGTATCTGCCTTTGGCTCAGGTCATGATCCCAGGGTCCCGGGATTGAGTCCTGCATCGGGCTCCCTGCATGGAGCCTGCTTTTCCCTCTGCCTGTCTCTCTCTCTCTCTCTCTTGCTGTGTCTCTCATGAATAAATAAATAAAATCTTTTAAAAAATGTTAAAAACTTTGTGCCATAGGGACACCTGGGTGGCTCAGCGGTTGAGCATCTGCCTTTGGCTCAGGTCGTGATCCTGGGGTCCTGGGATTGAGTCCTACATCGGGCTCCCTGTGAGGAGCCTGCTTCTCCCTCTGCCTGTGTTTCTGCCTGTGTCTCTTGTGAATAAATAAATAAAATTAAAAACAACAACAACAACAAAAACGTTGTTCCATAAAACTTTTGGACAAATTTGTTTATGTGCAGCTCTGACTTTATTATTCGGCCTGGTCTGTAGATTAGTCAGAATGTTGGGAATTGAAATTAATAAACTAAAAAACAAATGTTTATCATTGGGGAAATGAAGAAAGGGGTATAAGAAAATATTTATTTGGGTTGCTATGACAATAGAACAAGCCATCACAACAACATTCTTTCTTTTGCATCTGTCAAACTTTGGCTTGACAGTGCCTTAAGAAACACTCAGTGTCCACCCTGAAGATGAAACGGAGCAAAAATGTTATTCTAAATTTGATAGATTTTTGGCTCGACTTAAAAACCCTTTTATAACTCATTCAGTATTTGCCACAAGTCCCAGCTACTTCCTCTTGCAGTGGGCAGACTGACTAGCAAGGGGTGGGAGTGGGGGAACCACAGGCCAAATGCCGGCTCACGTCCACAAATGCAGGCTCACGTCCACAATGGCTGCCATGCGGCCACTCACTGAGCTCGTGGCATGTCCTGCACTCATGTGTTCTGCAGTCTCACAAAGGTTGGGGAGAATTAGAAGACTGTGGAGGCTTGTTTTCACTTCTAGCTGAACAGGGCTGGAAATAGGATCACACATGCCATGTGCAGTACTGTGCCTGGTGATGAGGATGAAAGCCCCCATGGGAGCATATGCGGAAGTCTCTCTTGGTAGGCTTTCCCAGCTCAGACGACTTGCAGCCAGCCACTGTCCCCCAAGCTCTAGTTTGTCATGGTCTAGCCAAAGAACCCTTCCCTTCAATTCCTTCTGGCTCTTTGCCGGTAAATCAGACAGCATTAGGTGGATGGAGATTCCTCCTGGAGGGACACCCCAGTAAGCAGAGCAGGCTGGAAGAGGGAAGATGGGTTCTGGCTTTTTCACTCATGATGTTCTATGGTGGAGTTTCTGTGCTTTGATCACCAGCAATATCACTTTGTTTTTTTTTTTGTTTTTTTTTAAGATTTTAAGTAATCTCTACACTAACGTGGGGCTCAAACTTACAACCCTAAGATCAAGAGTCACATGCTTCACTGACTGAGCTCCAGCCATGTTACTTTTTTTTCTTTTTTAAGATTTTATTTATTCACTCATAGACACACACACACACACACACCCAGAGGCAGAGACACAGGCAGAGGGAGAAGCAGGCTCCATGCAGGGACTGGAGCCTGACATGGGACTCCATCCCGGGTCTCTGGGATCACGCCCTGGACTGAAGGTGGCGCTAAACCGCTGAGCCACCTGGGCTGCCCCTGTGTCACTTTCTTACAGGTGAGCCAGACTACCCTATCAGGGAAGGGGTTACAATTAAAGGTCAGAGAGCCCCAACCCTGAGGCCTCCAGAAGTACAGAGTGTAGGCTGCAAAAGGAGGTGCAGAGGCATCCCGATTTCTGAGCATAGCCTAGAGGCAGGCCTGGGAATCCTGGAAAGGACTCACAACATGGTATTTAACTCTAACCCAAGTCACATGTAGAGGGGCATTAAAGGAGCATGCACAGTTACTGGGGCATCACACCAGCTCTGAAGAGTCCAGGATTAGAACCACTCTAAGGGAGGCCACAGTAGCAGGGACAGGCTGCACAGGTGATTTTTACTGAACCAGATGAGGCCAGGAGAAGAGTGAGCCTGGGAAGCATGGGGAGATGTGGGGTGTTAGCACTGACTTTCCCTCAACAGCATGTTCATGGCATCACACAGCATTTGAGTTGGAGGGGTCCTGCAGGAATTAGATAGTCCTCTCCCCCATTGTACAGATGGGCACATGAGGTGGTCATCCCCCAAGTCGTCCCCTGGGACACTCTGGAAAGCACAGGATGCCTGAGGAGGTGGGTCGTGGGTCAGGAATGGGGCCATTAGCAGGTTCTTCCTCCGTTATCAGAGGCCCGGGGCACTCTGGCCCATGGAGTTGGAGAATTTCAGAGCTTGGAAAGACTGTGGGGTGGCCCAGCTCCACTTGACTAACTGGGTCCCAGCTGAAGGCCATAAGGGAGGGAGGTTCTGGGGAGAAAAGCATGGAGGTCTTGGCTTCTTCAGTACACAATACAAGCCTGCCCGCCAAGCACAAATAGGGTCTCAATGGCATGTTTTATTGTTTTACTTTTTTAAGATTTTATTTATTTATTCATAGAGACACACAGAGAGAGAGAGAGAGGCAGAGGGAGAAGCAGGCTCCATGCAGGGAGCCTGATGTGGGACTTGATCCCAGGTCTCCAGGATCACACCCCAGACTGCAGGCGGCGCCAAACCGCTGCGCCACCAGGGCTGCCCTCAATGGCATGTTTTAAAAAAGACTTTCCTTATGTATTCTGTTAAAGGGGTCACAGGCACTGCCCTTCACCCACCCACCCCCACCACGTGGGGTGGTGCTCCTCCTCCTCCCTTCTCATCTTCTCTGGAGCCAGGCTGCCTGTGTCCCAAGTCTCCCACCAACCACTGGCTGATCAGAGCAAAGTGACTTAACCTCTGTGTGCTCCTTAGTTTCCTAACAATAGATGCTTTCTGACTGAGTTGTCAGGAGCCTGAAAAAACACGAGTCAAACCCTTCCGAGAGCCTGGCCCAGAGGTGACATTCCAGTCCACCTTGTGGTGGCCATGTTGTTACTGTCGGCAGGCTTGCTCATGCTGTTTCTTTCTTTTCCTGCCTTCACTCTGTGGGCCTTTTATTAATTTATTTTTCCACCTCTTCAGGTCTGCCTGGAATGCTTACTGGATGGAAAGAGAATGTACTGGGCAAGAGAGAACCCTTTGAGCCATCTGTCACAAGAAGAGCACGGGCTGCCTTTGGGGACAAGGTGACACAGGAGCCATAGCAAGTCTCAGTGATGAGGGGCCTGAATGCAGATGAGCCCTGGTTTCATAAATGAGGAGCCCCAGCGCCCACCACTGAGGACATTCAGGCATCCTCCTTCCTCCTAGGAGCACCCTCAGCCCCTGCGTCCTTTGTGATGAGAGATGAATGTGCAAGTCTGAAAGCTATAAACACACACACACACACACACACACACACACACACACACAGAGTAGTTAACTGCACTGTGGCCTGGCTCTGGACCCAAGGAGAGAACCGAAGTTAGCCCTGTCTGTGCAGCAGCCACAGCCAGCATTTTACCCCTGCTCGTGGGCATCTGCTGTTCCAAGGGACTCAATCTCTAAGAGTAGAATATCAGGCATCATGGAAGGTGGGGCGAGGAGAGACACTCCGAAGTCCCCTCCAGTCAGACAACATTGATGACCCCCCAATAAAGTTGCCCTAGGACAGGAGGGGAGGGGCTGGGAGAGCTAACCCAGATGCAGCCACCACTGGGCACAGTCCATTCACTGGGACGGCAGTTTCTTCACTTTCCTTTGTCTCCTGTTAGAGCAGCTCTGGGGGAGGGGCTTCAGCCCATCAACCCAGAAATCTGTCCAGGCAGGAGGGAGAGGTGGTCCCTTCCCAGACATCTTTGTAACGAGTGTTTCCTGGTGTCTCAGCACCCGAAGCCTGACTCGTCCCCTCTGGTGTCCTTAGAGGATGCATCTGTCTTTGACCCTTTCTGTTCCCACCTTCTCTCTCATTGTACTTTGACAAGAAAAATAGATGATACTTGGATACTTTGCCAGGGAGGGAAGCCAGGAGAGGGCATGCTCCTCTCCAGCCATGCCCATCTTCCTAGACATTCTCTCAGGCTGCACCTTCCCAAGCTTCCCATCTTCAACACAGGAAGCAAGCTCCTTGTGGGACTGTTCGGCCCTCTCTCCAGTCTGGGCGGGCAGCAGGTTTACATGGCTGGCCTTTACTTCTTGCGTGGGCCTTTCTGAGATCCACTGCATTCCCCTCCCCCGGGTTGAGCCTGAGAATTCTACTTCCGGGGGACAAAGTGAGGGCTTCCAGAGAATACAGACAGCTCCTAGATGAAATCCGACCCCCGGTCACTGAAGGGTTATTACTCATCTTTAGCTTCCAGAGCTCCAACCTTAGAACTCTCCAGTCTGAATTCCCCAGTGCCCAGCACCAGCTGCAGGCTGAGAGTCGGCCTGCTTCCGCAGCAGACCCCAGTGCACAGGGAGTGCAATAAGCATGACAGTAAAAGTGAATAGCTCGCTAAAAACTGGACTGGGAGCAAGCTGGGAATAGCCAAATGGCTGCTGTCCAAAGAGAAGTATTACTAAGATGACCAGATGGGCTGGAGTGGGAGGAGAGGACTGGATTCCATTTCCTACCACGTTCCTGATGAGCTCCACATTCATACCTTCTGTCCTTTCTGTTCTTCTTTCCCTGTTCTTCTTCCTTCCCTGTGTTTTCCAGATTTGGGAGTCATATTTCCTCTCCAAACCAGAGTTCTTCTACTTTTGTGTTTTTGGTATTTCTTCTTTCCAGATGGACTCCTTGGTTGGCCTCATCTGCTTTCCCTGGTTGTCAGGTCTATCTATGGCCAGACCCCACATCTCAGCCCTTCCTGGAGTGGCAGTCACCACCTGTGCTGCTTCCGAAGCAAAGAAGTTCCGAAGCAAAGAAGGCTCTGGTTCAGTATTGTGAAGTGATGAAAAAGCCAGGAATTCTTTTTCTTTTTAAAGTTCATTCACTCCAATGCCTATCTGCATCCCCTCTGGCTCTTCTCTGATTTGGGCTTTGCAAATCATTGAATGTGACCCTTTGGACATGGGGGGCATCCTACCAAACCATGAGCAGGTGTGTGTGGTTCTATGTAACTTATTTCAACACTGAGAGGAAGGGCTGCCTTTGGGATCCATCTGTGCTGAAGCATGGCCCTGCAACCCTCTGTGAACCTTGGCTCCTTGCCTCCTGCTCTGCCTGCCACTCTGCTTAGCCACCGTGAATGGCTTTCCAGGTTCTGAAGGTGACATGCTCAGCCCCCTTATCCTTGCCTGTGTATCTCAGCCTGGAGTGTGCTTTCTACTTGCTCTTAGTCTTAGGACTCAGCCCAAACTGGCCTCCTCTGAATGAGAGCCCTCCTTGGTTCTAGAACACACTGCTCCAGTAAGCCTTTACAGCATAGTACCCGGTGCCCTGCTCCCTTCTCTGCCCTCCACCCCCCAACCTCCGGCCCACCGGGACCGAAAACTCTTGAGTACAGCTCTGCTCTTTTACTCTCATCCCTTTAGTGCACAGCAGAGTGCCTAGCACACAGCAGGATGAATGAAAGGCGGCCAGAATATCAGATAAGTAGTGCACAGAAGCACAGGCTTACCTGTGCTTTACAGAACTCGTGTGCCTCCTAAACCTCCAGGCCTTGCAGCCCGCTTACCTGCCCTCTTCCCTTAAGAGGTGCTTCCTTTGTAGTCCCAGGCAGTCACCTGCCCTGCACAATCTAGACAGTTTAAGACTGTCAGGCAGACACTTTAGCAGAAGTGGCCAAGGTTGGTACCTGAGCTTGTCTGCGATGAAGATGACCCTCCTCTCCAGAAGCAGGGAGGCGAAAACACAGAGCAGGTGGCGGACGCTGAGAGAGGAGAAGAGGGACTCAAAGTCTACATGTTCCAGCCTGGAGTCCAGGGGGCGGCACAGTTCAATCACCTGCCAGAGAATAGGACAGCCATGAGGAGGGGCCGCACCCCAGGCCTGTGGCTCTGAGGTCCTCAGGAGAAAAGGGAAAGAAAACAGGGAAGGCCAAAGTGATTGGTGAGAAGAAAGCTTCTAGGAGCCTGGGGGGCGGGGGCAGGTACACTTGGTAGGAACTTTGTCTCACAGTGGAGGGTAAGGAAAGTTCAGATGGAGCTGGGGAGACGGGATGGCAGGACCAATGGCCCTGGGCCCCAAAGCTTGGAAGCTCTGCCTGATAGTGATGTGTTGGGACTGCCCCCCTCCCCAGGAGTTTCATTATGGTTGATGTCCTATCACTTAGAGTCCCATAGAAAAGTGTCTCTGCCTCACCAGGAATATCACCTGCTGGAATGGAGTCACAGGATCACACAGAAGGACCAACAGATCCAGGCAGCACTTTCAAGATTCATCTCCTCTAGAAGGCATTTCTCAATAAACCCCACCTCATACCAATCCTTCCCTTAGGATGTGTCTTACAGCTTGCACACTTAGTGGGCACATCTTCTCATTCTGTACTTGCTGAAATGTTCTCGAATTTATCTCAAGTCACTGCTCACATGTGTGTTTTTCTCTATAAATAGCTGGCTCCTTCACAGTGAGCAGAGAGTGGTGATTTACTCCAAGTATGGCACCTGCCCAGTGCTGTACACATAGTGGGGCTCAATAATGTCAACATCTCCATGGCCAAGCCATCTGCATCTGGCATAAGGATAGTGTAGGGTTCCCCAGCAACATGGAGAACACTTCTTTCTGTTCTGGGAAATTGAATTATTCCAGAATACCCCACTTATTCTTATCCTTCTCCTGTCTCCAGAAGTGACCTGCTTTTTCAAGGGCTCTTGGAACTAGAGACTCGAGGCTGAATGGGATCTGCCTAGTGATATCCACAGAGCCATATAAAGGGAATGGGAAAGATGAAAAAAAAGTCCTGCATTAAATTCCAATCCAGTCAAGGAAGGAGGTGTACCTCAAAGTCCTAAACAGGTGAATCAAAAGTAGTACCTAAGCTTGTCTTCCCTGAAAATAATCTGTTTTACATTATGAAATTATAAGAGGTGACAGAGACCAAAAAGGTAAATAGGTTCCAATACAATCTATGAATGTAATGGGCTAGTAAGAGAAGCTAAGGATGTTCAATGCAGGTCCCTAACTGTAAGGCCAATGCCATGCAAAGAAACACCATGTGCTGCCATGGCATAGCTCTGGGGGTTGCTCTCTGTGACTGAATCGTGGAATGGATGGACAGGACTTAGGGTGGATTTTACAATGTCTAATGTCACATTCAGTGATGTGACAGCCCACTTGGTCTGGGCCATTCTCTCCTCTAAGAGACAATAGGAGTCTGTTGGCTTACCTCAGTTCCTGATCCTGGCAAGAAGTTCTTGACAACGATGGTTTTGCCCAGTGCTGGGAAAGGAGCTTCCATGACACTCCTCATGAGGGGCTGCACCAGGGCAGGAGAGATGCCTCGCCGTTTCTCCACCTCATCCAATATCTGCAAGGGGCACAAAAGCAACAAGTCAGGACACCAAGGTACTGCTCTGTTCTTGATGAAGTGGGCCTGCCACAGGGACTGAAGAATTATGGGAAAGCCCTGCTGTCCTCATCAGGCCAAACTTAATGTGTCTTTCCTCCTCTATGTCATTGCCTCAAATCTCTTCTCTATGTGCCCACTCCTTTGCCATGTGCCTTTACAGTTCTTCCCACTGAAGTTCCTTGACCCTCTGGACTTTGGGTTTGGCCATGTAACTTACTGGGCTAATATATGCATTCTCATTGGCAGTAATATTGCCCCCAAGGGGATAAAAACTGGTTCTTGGGTGTGGTGCTAGAAAAAATAAATATTATAATGGTTTGTAGTCCTTTACAGGCCCACAATATATAAGAAGATCTACAGTGTAACTGTGGAGTTAAAATTTCTCTGGGGGATAGCCATTAGGAAAATGCAAACTGAAATCACAATGAAACACCACTTTATAGCCATTAAGATGGCTAAAACCAAATGACAGACAGTAGCATGTGTTGGCATGGAAGTGGAAAAACCGGAACCCGCATGCACTGCTGGTGGGAACGTGAACTAGTGAAGCCCATTTGCTAAGCAATCTGGCAGTACCTTAAAAGGTTAAACATAGTGCTTCCATATGTCTTAGCAATTATATTTCTGGTATTTACCCAACAGGAATGAAAACATGTTCACACAAAAACTAGTACATTGGGGTGCTTGGGTGGGGCCATCACTTAACTGCCTGACTCTTGATTTTGGCTCAAGTTACGATCTCAGGGTTGTGAGATTGAGCCCCATGTCAGCCTCTGCACTCGACATAGAATCTGTTTGAGATTTTCTCTCCTTCTCCCTCTGCCCTCCGTACTGTACACTCTCTCTCTCTAAAATAAATAAATCTTAAAAAATAAATAAATAAAATAAATAAATCTTAAAAAAAAAACAAGAACAAAGATTGTGCATTAATGTTCATAGCAGAATTATTCATGATAGTCAAAAAGGAACTAGAGACTCGAGGCAGGATGTCCATCAACTGATGAATAGATAAGCAAAATGTGATATTCCATTATATGCCATAATTAGCTGTAAAGAGGAATGAAACACTGATTCATGCTATAACATGGATGAACATTGAAAAGATAAGGCTAAGTCAGTGCTTGCTTAGGCAGCACATATATTCAAATTAGGCTAAGTCAAAGACAACAGCCACAAAAGACCACTTATTATGATTCCACTTGGATAAAATATTCAGAATAGGCAAATCCATAGTCATCAAAAGTAGACTGATAGTTTACTAGGGCTTGGAAGGGAGTGCTCTTGGGTACAGGGGTTGCTTTCAGAGTCATAAAAATGCCCTATAAATGTGGGGATGATTACACAACTGTGTGGATATGTTAAAAGCCACTGAATCCTAGATTTTATTTTATTATTATTATTTTTTAAAGATTTTATTTATTATTTTTAAAGATATTATTTATTTATTCATAAGAGACAGAGAGGCAGAGACATAGGCAGAGGGAGAAGCAGGCTCCATGCCGGGAGTCCAATGTAGGACTCGATCCCAGGACTTCGGGATTATGCCCTGAGCCAAAGGCAGACACTCAACCACTGAGCCACCCAGGTGTCCCAAGATTTTATTTATTGATATATATATAGAGAAACAGAGATAGTGACAGAGAGCAAGCAGGGAGGAGAGGGAGAAGCAGGCTCCCCACTGAACAGAGAGCCCAATGGATGCAGGGCTCAATTGGGGGCTCTGTGATCATGACCTGAGCAGAGGCTTAACTGACTGAGCCACCCAAGCACCCGTAGAAATACTATTTATAATACCACATGTACATACTGAACCTTTGAAATATGGCTAGTCTGGGGATGCCTGGGTGGCTCAGTGGTTGAGCATCTGACTTCAGCAGAGGGTGTGATCCTGGGATCTGAGATCAAGGCACACACTGGCCTCCCTGCAGGAAGCCTGTTTCTCCCTCTGCCTGTGTCTCTGCCTCTCTTTCTGTCTCTCATGAATAAATAAATAAATTAAAAAAAAAAGGAATATGGCTAGTTTGATTTGAGATGTTTTATAAAATACTCAGATTTCAGAATACAAAATTAAGAATATAAAATATCAAGGACTATATTGAATTATATGTTGAAATAATATTTTGAATTTATGGGTTAAATGAAATATATTATTAAAATTAAAAAGATTATATATGTGGTAGTTCCTCAAAAAAAAATTAAATATAGAATTACCGTATGATCCAGTAATTCCACACTTATGGGTACATAGCCCAAAGATTTGAAAGCAGGGACTCAGATATCTGAATGGCCATGTTCATAGTACCATAATTCACAATAACTAAAACGTGGAAACAACACAATCATCCATCTAGAAAAACAGATAAAGAAAATATGACATATACAAACAATACCATGCTATCCAGCCTTAAAAAAGATGCTTCTCCCTCCTCCTGTGTCTCTGCCTCTCTCTCTATGTCTATCATAAATAAATAAATAAATAAATAAATAAATAAATAAATCTTTAAAAAAAAGGGGGGGGGGATCCCTGGGTGGCTCAGCGGTTTGGCGCCTGCCTTTGGCCCAGGGCATGATCCTGGAGTCCCAGGATTGAGTCCCACGTCAGGCTCCTGACATGGAGCCTGCTTCTCCTTCCTCCTGTGTCTCTGCCCCCCCCCCCTCTCTCTCTATCATAAATAAATAAATAAATAAATAAATAAATAAATAAATAAACAAACAAATAAATAAATAAATCTTTTTTTTAAAAAAAAAAGGAAAGAAATTCTGACACATGCTCCAATATGGATGAACCTTGGATGGAGTATGGATGCTAAGTGATACAAGCCGTTCACAAAAGGATAAAAATTAGATTCCATTTACATGAGATCCTGCAGTAATCAGATTCATTGAGACAGACAGTAGAATGGTGATTGCCAGAGGTTCAGGGGAGAGGGGAATGGTGACTTAGTGTTTAGCGTGGCAGAGTTTTAGTTCAGGGGTATCAAAAGATTCTGGAGGGAGGCCTGGGTGGCTCAGCGGTTAAGTGTCCACCTTCAGCTCAGGGTGTGATCCCGGAGTCCCAGGATCAAGTTCCACACTGGGCTCCCTGCATGGAGCCTGCTTCTCCCTCTGCCTTGTCTCTGCCTCTCTCTCTCTGTTTTCTCATGAATAAATAAATAAAATCTTAAAAAAAAAAAAAAGATTCTGGAGCTGGATGATGGTGACAGATGACATACAATGCAAATGAACATGTTAATCAACTGTATACTTAAAAATGGCTAAAATAGGATGCCTGCATGCTCAGTCAGTTAACTGTCTGCCCATGGGTCATGATCCCAGGGTCCTGGGATTGGGTCCCACATCAGGATCCCTGCTCAGCGGGGAAGTCTGCTTCTCCCTCTGCCTCTCCCCGCTGCTTATTTACACTCACACTCTCGCTTTCTCGCTCTCTCTCAAAAAATAAATAAATAAAATCTTTCAGAAATGGCTAAAATAGGAAGGAGTGCCTTGCTGGCTCAGTTGGTAGAGTGTGCAACTCTTGACCTTGGGGTTGATCTTGGGGTTGTGAGTTTGAGTCCCATGTTGGGTATAGAGAGACTTAAAAATAAAGTCTTAAAAAATGGCTAAAATAGGGCAGCCCAGGTGGCTCAGCAGTTCAGCGCCACCTTCAGCCCAGGGTGTGATCCTGAGACCTGGAATCGAGTCCCACGCCGGGCTCCCTGCATGGAGCCTGCTTCTCCCTCTGCCTGTGTCTCTGCCTCTTTCTCTCTCTGTGTCTCTCATGAATAAATAAGTAAAATATTTTTAAAAAATGGCTAAAACAATAACTGTTTTTAAAATAGATTTAAAAAAAAATAAAATAGATTTTATTTGAGAGAGAGAGAGAAAGTGCATGAGCAGGGTGAGGGGTAGAGGGAAAGGGACAAGAAGGCTACACACTAAGCAGGGAGTCTGATGCAGGGCTCGATCCTAGGACCCTGAGATCATGACCTGAGCCAAAGGCAGACACCTAACTGACTGAGACACCTAGGTACTCTAATAAATAAAATCTTCAACAACACCAACAACCTCCTAGGAGAGACCCAGGTGAGCAGCAATACAGAACTGTCCTAGAGCCTGTAAATGGCCAACTTCCACATAAAAGGCTTACCAACTCAGTGGAGTGAAGGCAAGAACACAGATACATTGATGCTATTCTTTATTTTTAACAGACTTACACAGAAGTACAAGTTCTACCAAGGCAAGAGGTTATAGTAGATCAGTATGAGTCAGGCTTACTCAGAGGGTAGTGGGGTGGACAGGAGGTGGACATGTTTTAGAATGCTTTTAGGAAGTGCTGGCCATCCATGGACAGTAGACATAGGACTTCAATTCTCCGAAAGAAAGCTCAGACTGAAAGTGTATGCTCAAAAATAATTTAAAATCAATTTATGGGGCAGCCCCGGTGGCTTAGCAGTTTAGTGCTGCTGTCAGCCCCGGGGTATGATCCTAGAAACCCGGGATCCAGTCCCACATCGGGCTCCCCACACGGAGCCTGCTTCTCCCTCTGCCTATGTCTCTGCCTATCTCTCTCTGTGGGTCTCTTATGAATGAATAAAAAAAAAAAATCAATTTATGGATTAGATATTCATGTCTGGTTAATGTAAGAAATTAATGTTGGATTGTATCTAAAATTTTTGAGATTATCATCATACACATTAGTAATTAGCTCTTTTCTATCCACCCAGAATAGTGGGGTGGATTAGACAATTCAGTATGGCAATTCCTAGGGCTTGATACATTGGCTCATCTTCCCAAAAAGAGGGCCAAATTATATAAAGATTTTGATACATTAAGAGTATGACCACGATAATAAATATCTCACACTAACAACACATATGTACACAGACATTTATACAACCATCCATCATAGTGGCCTTTTTGTCATGCAAAAGCGAATATGAGAAAAGTTGATGCTTAGAAGAAAGGAAAACACGAGGAATATTCTGGAAAGATCCTCTGCCCCTTCTGTCCTCTGCAATTATTTTGACTCTCCCCCCACCAGCTGCTTCTGGTCCCTGACCTTCCTCAGCTTTCACTGAGGGTACTAATGATAAAAGGACAGAGGAGGTGATGTGGAGAGGAAGTGGGAAGGAAAATGTTAGGATACGATTATAAAAGTACCAGGAGTCAAGGTGTTTCCTGTGTCCTCCTGGGCTCTGCCTTGCCTTCCCTTCCTCCCTTCTCTGAGACCCAAGTCCTTACCTTTGAAAAGAGGCTGAAGCATCCCAGGCGGCTCACAATGCAGTAAACTTCAGGGAGACGCTTCCCTTTGCCACCAGGCTTTTTAGAGTGAAACACGAGGAAATTATGTGTTACTTCAAAGGAGAAGAGAACCCAAACAGTTTTAAGTGCCTACCATGTACCAGATGTTTCCCCACACTGTAGCTTTTGAAAACCCATTTAGGTAAGTAGTTACCAATACCCCATTCTATAGTTGGGAACCACTCTGGTCATGTGGTATATATATTTATATTCTCCTGAAGGACCAAATCAAGAGTGTTGTGCACACAGTAGGTGCTCAATATGGCCTGTGGGGCCATAAAGTAAGGAAGCTTAACTTGTTTACCCAAATCACTGTGGTTCCTCTTAAGGAGCTACCTTGAAAACAAATTTTATTATAATGATAATTCCAAATCAGAAATCATTTCAGAACATCCTTTTTGGAAACTGCCTTTTAAGTTAATTTTCAAAACTAAATGAAAATCAATCTCCATATGTCAAAGTAATTTTATCAACAAAACTTATTATATCCCACTTAACTTTTTATTTTTTATTTATTTTTTCCACTAACTTTTTAAATTTTTTTTTTTAAAGATTTAATTTATTTATTCATGATAGTCACAGAGAGAGAGAGAGGCAGAGACACAGGCAGAGGGAGAAGCAGGCTCCATGCGCCGGGAGCCCGACGTGGGATTCGATCCCGGGTCTCCAGGATCGCGCCCTGGGCCAAAGGCAGGCGCCAAACCGCTGCGCCACCCAGGGATCCCTAAATTTTTTTTTTTAAAGATTTTATTTATTTATAGAGACACAGAGAGAGAGAGGCAGAGACACAGGCAGAGGGAGAAGCAGGCTCCATGCAGGGATGTGGGACTCGATCCAGGGTCTCCAAGATCACACCCTGGGCTGCAGGCAGCGCTAAACCGCTGCGCCACCGGGGCTGCCCAAATTTTTAAATTGTTATCCACACTTTTTATTCACCAATTAATTCAACAAATATATATATATTTTAATTCAACAAATATTTATTGAATATCTACCATGCGCTGTGTATTATCTTGACTCTTAATTATATCAGCTTATTTTGAAGACTCAAAATCACTCAGTGGAAAATGATTTGCTCCCACTAAAGATTTTCAGAAGAATGGGTCTCAAAAAGACAAGCTCGGGCAGCCCGGGTGGCTTAGTGGTTTAGTGCCGCCTTTGGCCCAGAGCGTGATCCTGGAGACCCAGGATCAAGTCCCACGTTGGGCTCCTGGCATAGAGTCTGCTTTTCCCTCTGCCTGTGTCTCTGCCTCTCTCTCTCTCTCTCTCTGTCTCTCATGAGTAAATAAATAAAATCTTAAAAAAAAAAAAAAAAAGACAAGCTCTGGGGACACCTGAGTGGCTTAGTGATTGAGTGTCTGCCTTTGGCTCAGGGCGTGATCCCAGGATCCTGGGATCAAGTCCCACATTGGGCTCTCTGCATGGAGCCTGCTTCTCCCTCTGTGTGTCTCTCATGAATAAATAAATAAAATCTTAAAAAAAATAAAAGGAAGGACAGAAAGGTCTTTTATTTGGCAGGGAAAATACTGGAGGAAGTATTTTCTTTCTAAAGGAGGCAAAGTTGTTCCCTTCTACCAGTAAGACTTAGGTGAACCCCCAAATCTTCCATGGTTTTATTTTTTTATTTATTTTATTTTATTTATTTTATTTTATTTTATTTATTTTATTTTACTTATTTTATTTTATTTTATTTTTTTTATATCTTCCATGGTTTTAACTCCCCTGATTAACCAGTCACACTTCCCACCTCCTCTTGTGGCACATGGTGAAGCCCCAGGAATCCAGCTCTGCCCGGGGCTGCCCAGAGTTCTGGCAGACAGACAGCAGAGTATACTAACCAGTAGTCTTCGGCAGTAACCAAATCTTCTGCTCCCATCTTCTCCAGTTAAGACAAATGAGAAGGTTTCACTGCAGTTGGGGAAACAAAAGTGCATTACACAGCAAAACAAAACAAAAGACACATGACAGCATTCAGGAGACATTCTGGAGGGGGCCATCAAAAGGGCTGCTCCCTGTCCTGCCCATCCATCTCTGTACAGGGACTCTGTGTCAGGGAGAGGGAGACCTAAAGTGTCAACTGCATCCTGAGAGGACAAGCTCTCATAGCATTCTGTCATCTGAGCTGTCCCATCGCCCAAAGCATGGCAGTCACTTACAAAGCATCTGCTGGGACTACTGTCCTCCATGAGCTGGGAGATGAGATGGCATCTGCCACTTAAGGGATGTGACTCAGTAAAGGAGCAGCTGAAGAGTGGGGCTGTTCTGTGTCCCTCTTGGAACTGCCCCTGGGGTGACCCTCCCTGAGAACTGTCTCTTTAGAGCTCCTCCGACCTCAACCTCCTGGCCTCGGCTCAAACTGCCCTGGAGAAACTGCTAGGCCAACTTCAAAGAACACAGCATTCCTGAAACACAGGATATGCAGCCCTCTGAGTTTGATCAATTGCTGAAATATCTGATAACAAAAATACTGGTATGTAACAACATGGTTAAAGCAGAAATGTAAACCTATCACAATTTGAGTTAACAACTGAATGGGCTGCTCTTAAAGAAATGTTTCCAGAGCATGGGACAAGGAAGGGTGATAGGCAATGCTCCTCTAGCTTCTCCTAGACTCAAGAATTACTTCTGCCCCTCACAGGGGCTTATGGACCAAATAGGCCCAGATTTAATGGGAGGCCTGGGAATTTGCCTATTTAGCAAGGTGGTTCTTATCTTCAGGGAAGTTTTAAAACACAGGTGGGGAAAATCTCTAGCCAGGGGCCCATCAGGATCGCTCAGCAGGGACGCCTGGGTGGCTCAGTGGTTAAGCATCTGCCTTTGGCTCAGGGCATGATGCTAGGGTCCCAAGATCAAGTCCTGCATTGGGCTTCCTGTATGAGGCCTGCTTCTCCCTTAGTCTGTGCCTCTGCCCCTCTCTCTCTCATTCTCTGTTCTTTCATGAATAAATTCTTAAAAAAAAAAAAGGATCACTCAGCAGCAGAAAGACTGAACTATGGCCTCTGTCCTCTCTGGCACCCCTCCCTGGTTCCTGCCTACTTTAGCCTTTGGGGGTAGGGAAGGGAGATGCCAGCACATACCTGGTAAATTGCTGGACAGGTGTCCAATCCTTGGCATCAGGAAAACAGAATTGGGGAATAGCCTTCAGTTGGTCCTCAGCCTCTCTCATGAACTTGAAAGACCTTTCCAACTGTAGGGAGAAAGGTGAGAGAAGGTTGGGAATTGAACCCCAGTATGGGAGAGAGAGGCAGACGCTTCGCAAGACCACATCTTCCACACTTCCATAGTTGAGACCACCACCTTAACCTTAGGAAGCGTTTGCAGGTCAGTCTGCTGGGGTCTTTTTTCCCTAGGGCATTATCAACTCTAGTCTTTTTTTTTTTTTTAATTTTTATTTATTAATGATAGTCACAGAGAGAGAGAGAGGCAGAGACATAGGCAGAGGGAGAAGCAGGCTCCATGCACCGGGAGCCCGACGTGGGACTCGATCCAGGGTCTCCAGGATCATGCCCTGGGCCAAAGGCAGGCGCCAAACCGCTGCGCCACCCAGGGATCCCTATCAACTCTAGTCTTACGGGGAAAGTCAGGAGAAAAAAAAATTAATGTGTTTTAGAGAAATAGTTTTCATGTCTAACATTCTGGAATATAACTACTTAATTTTTTTTGTATATATATTTTTGGACTATATATTATTTTATTTTATTTTATTTTTAAAAGATTTTATTTATTTATTCATGAGAAACAGAGAGAGAGAAGCAGAGACATGGGCAGAGAGAGAAGCAGGCTCCAGGCAGGGAACCTGATGTGGGACTCAATCCCAGGACTCTAGGATCATGCCCTGAGCCAAAGGCCAATGCTCAACCACTGAGCCACCAGGCATCCCAGACTATAACTATTTTAATCAATAAGGAAAAAGTGTCAAAGTTATCCTCTTCAAATACGAAACTCATAGATCTGCAAGGTGGAGCTGCGAATCTGGTCTTCTAATCTCTGGGCCATTGGAAGATGCCCTTCCTTGATCCAGGCAGACATTTTATAACACTTCTTAGTGAATACAACCAGTTAAATTACATCATACAGTAAACTTTAATTAATTTCAATGTCCTTGGGACACCTGGGTGGCTTAGTGGTTGGTTGAGTGTCTGCCTTTAGCTCAGGATGTGATCCCAGGGTCCTGGGATTGAGTCCCACATCGGGCTCCCTGCAGGGAGCCTGCTTCTCCCTCTGTCTATGTCTCTGCCTCTCTCATGAATAAATAAATAAAATCTTTTAAGAAAAATAATTTCAATGCCCTTGAATGTCAGAACCAAAAGGAAACTAGACATCATCCAGTCTCACATTCCTATTTTAGAGATAAGGAAATAAGCCCTGACATGTTAAATGATTTGTCCATGGTCACACAACTAGTGTGGAATCTAGTAGGAATTTTATTTTTTAACTTTCATTTTTTTTTTTTTTTTTTAAGAGAGAGAAGAGTGTGGGGAGGAGCAGAAGGAGAGAGACAAGGAGACTCTGCTGAACATGGAGCCTGATGCAGGGCTCCATCCTATGACCCTGAGATCATGACCTGAGCTGAAATCAAGAGACGAATGCTCAGCTGACTGACCCACCTAGGAGCTCCTCTAGCTAGGAATCTTAATCTTTAGTGTCTCTCTCTCTCTTTGATTTGACATCACAGACTAGATGAATATCCTCTTGTTAAAAAATAATAAATTTACAAAGTCTGATTAGAGATTGTATTTATTTATTATTTTTAAAGATTTTATTTATTTACTCATGAGAAACACAGAGAGGAGAGAGAGGCAGAGACACAGGCAGAGGGAGAAGTAGGCTCCATGCAGGGAGCCCGACCTGGGACTCAATCTCGGATCTCCAGGATCATGCCCTGGGCTGAAGGCAGGTGTTAAAGTGCTGAGCCACCCAGGGATTCCCTAGAGAGTGTATTTAAAGCCATGTGTTTACCTGTGTCTGAACAGGAATCTGTGCTTTGCACCCCATTCTGTAGACCTGCTGAACAACAACATGCATATAGCTGACAACACTGTACTATATACTTGGAAACATGGGAGGGTGAATTTTATGTGATGTATCTTTGGTGCCATGTTAAAAATGAAGCACTGTAGGTTCAAGTTTAGGAGACAAAAAGGAATAATTAGTAATTAGCAAGTTTGTTCATAAATTTGTATTTCGAAAGGATTGGGAAGAATTGCTGACTTTTTTTTTTTAAGATTTTATTTATTTATTCATGAGACAGTGAGAGAGAGAGAGGCAGAAACACAGGCAGAGGGAGAAGCAGGCTCCATGCAGGGAGCCCAATGCAGGACTGTATCCCTGGGCTGAAGGCGGCGCTAAACCGCTGAGCCACCTGGGCTGCCCTCACTTCTGTTCTTATTGATAAGTTTATATTTAACTTTTGTTTATAAAGAGGTTTTTAAAAATGATTTTACTTATTTATTCATGAGAGACAGAGAGAGAGAGACAGGCAGAGGGAGAGGCAGGCTCTACGCAGGGAGACTGATGTGGGACTCGATCCCAGGACTCCAGGATCACACCCTGGGCCAAAGGCAGGCACTTCCCACTGAGTCAATGGGGAAACAATGGATCCCCATTGTTTATAAAGAGTTAAAGAAAAATTATGCTCAAGTTACCTTCAGTAATTTGATATACCAAGTATTTTAAGTGGAGAATGAAATTTCTTTTTTTTTATAGTATTATCAACTTTAATATTTGTATTCAGCCTTATAAACAGAACAATTAATATTTAGTAGCATTTCAATTTTTTTAAAGATTTATTTTATTTATTTATGATAGTCACAGAGAGAGAGAGAAAGAGGCAGAGACACAGGCAGAGGGAGAAGCAGGCTCCATGCACTGGGAGCCGGACGTGGGATTCGATCCCGGGTCTCCAGGATCGCGCCCTGGGCCAAAGGCAGGCGCCAAATTGCTGCACCACCCAGGGATCCCCAGCATTTAGATTAATATCACTTATATTTAACACTGTTGCTTTTCTTTTCTTTTTTTTTAAATAAATTTATTTTTTTTTTGGTGTTCAATTTACCAACATACAGAATAACACCTAGTGCTCATCCCGTCAAGTGCCCCCCTTCAGTGCACGTCACCCATTCACCCCCACCCCCCGCCCTCCTCCCCTTTCACCACCCTTAGTTTGTTTCCCAGAGTTAGGAGTTTTTATGTTCTGTCTCCCTTTCTGATATTTCCCACACATTTCTTCTCCCTTCCCTTATATTCCCTTTCACTATTATTTATATTCCCCAAATGAATGAGAACATATAATGTTTGTCCTTCTCCGATTGACTTACTTCACTCAGTGAGAATGAAATTTCTGAAGTTAGAAAACTATAATGTCTAACCTAAATTCTTTCTGTAATATTTTCCATCAATTTCTTATTTTGTCCCTCAGAGCTTGCTATTGACCTCCACCTCAAACCAGCTTTGCAGACAGCTTCTGAAGTCTGCAGACCAGCAGCTCTGTTGAATGCATCCCAGAGGATCTGCAAGCTATCTCAGGACACCAAATCAGAGAGGGGAGGTCTCTAAAGAGAGTGTCCAAAGGAAGAGAGCACCAGGCTGATTTTTTTTTTCAACTTAAAAACCTACTTCTAGTATGCTTCCCCTTAGGCTAGAGCAAATATAATTAAAACTGTTATTAATATTAATGGTTGAAACAACTATCAATGATTAAACAGCTACTATTTATAGACTTAAAGCCAATTATTAATTGTCTTTTGGTTTTCCTTCTTTGAAATCAGTAGTCACTGTCGCTTTTCTATATAATGATTCTCTCTTTCATCCATGACCCAGAAGATTCAAACTGATCCTGGAGCAGTTTTTGAGTTGGTAATTCACTAGCTTGGGCTGTTGCCAAAGCAATAATTTTGATTACCCTTGGACAGTCTCACAGAGAAGCAAATATCAGCTGGGTGTAGTTGCTGGAAGGGGTCATTAATCACCACAGAGTAAAAGGCCATAAACTATTTTAGAAAACTGAAGAGCGGGCCTTGTAGGTAGGCAAGTTCCAGCACTTTTCCATATAGCCCATCCATTTGGGTGTACCCACTCTCAGATCACATCCATGACTCACTCAAATATGTGTGTTCACACATGTGCCTACACATGCTGTCATCAACATAGGAGTTATCAACACATATGTGCATATATGCTCATTTACAGGAAGTGAGACATGGAGATATGTCTCGCAAATACAAGCCATCGGGACGCCTGGGTGGCTCAGCAGTTGAGCATCTGCCTTCGGCTCAGGGTGTGATCCCAGAGTACCAAACTACCAGAGTACCGGGATTGAGTCCCACATCAGGCTCCCTGCATGGAGCCTGCTTCTCTCTCTGCCTGTGTCTCTGCCTCTCTCTCTCTGTCTCTCTCATAAATATCATAATAAATATGATATCATAAATAAATAAAATAAATCTTTAAAAAATCTAAATGAATAAATAAATCTTAAATCTTAAAGAAAACCCAAAACAAATACAAGCAATCATCAATGGCTGGAAAATTTCCCGATGTCCATGAATTGTCATAAAGATAATTATATGATATTGAGCATTTTAATGGAACATGGCAGACATGATCTTTAGTGTGCAAATATGGAAGGTAAGTCTTGGTCAAGGTGACTATAGAAGTGGGGGATAAAACTCATGAGAAAGAGAAAGGAGGAGAAAGAAGAAGATCCTTCTGATAGAGAAAAAGAGCAAAGGCAAGAAGATAATAGACTGATCTGCAAACATGCGTGTATAAAATGATCACATAACATTCAAAATATATCTAAAGAAACACAGACAACAAGATACATTTCCAGCAGAAAGAGACCAATTAAACAGATTAGGGCGTACCCACATAACAGAGCTTTATATAATTTAAAAAATAATGTTCTAGACCTTGTATTAAATATGTTTCTAAATAATGATATGTTTACAAAACATGATGCAAAAATTATACAATGTACAACACCAGCTTTGTCAGAAAATTATACTATGAGAAAAGATAAAATGCTAACAGCAATGATCTCTGTGAAGTAAGAGTATAGATGACTTTTTCTTGATTCATTCCCAGGTCAGTCCCCTTTCCAACAATGATTATACAAGTTTCCACTCAAAGGAAGTGTTTTTCTTTTAAGATTTATTTATTTGAAAGAGAGCAAGAGTGAGAAAACAGAGGGAGAGGGAGAAGCAGCCTCAATGCAGGGAGCCCGACGTGGGACTCGATCCAGGGTCTCCAGGATCATGCCCTGGGCTGCAGGCGGTGCCAAACTGCTGTGCCACCGGGGCTGCCCTGTTTTTTAAAATATATTTTTTATTATTTTATTATTTTTAAAAATATTTTATTTATTTATTCATGAGAGACAGAGAGAGAGAGAGAGAGGCGCAGAGATACAGGCAAGGGAGAAGCAGGCTCCATGCAGGAGCCTGATGCGGGACTCGATCTGGGGACTCCAGGATCACACCCTCAGCCAAAGGCAGGCGCTAAACCACTGAGCCACCCAGGGATTCCCTTTTTTTTTTTTTTTTTTTTAAGATTTTACTTATTTATTCATGAAAGACAGAGAGAGAGGCAGGGACACAGGCAGAGGGAGAAGCAGGCTCCATGCAGAGAGCCCGATGTGGGACTCGTGGGACTCGATCCCAGGTCTCCAGGACCACAACCTGGGCCGAAGGTGGCGCTACACTGCTGAGCCACCCGGGCTGCCCATGAAGACAGGGCTTGATTGCTGTACTGGACCACAGTGGGCAGGACAGAAAGAAGCTGGCCAGGATACAAGGGAACCCTGGCCTTGGTGCATGGTGGGATTACCCGTGGGTAGTGGCAGAAGAGAGGCTCTGAGGAGAGGTGGATTCATACTTCCTTCCCTCTTCCTGCCTCTGAGCACCTTCATTAAAATGTGTGTGCAACCTCACGTTCTACCTCAGGAGTCTTTGTATGCTTATCTTTTGCCCTTCTCTCAGGGTGTGAGTTTCTTGAGAACAGAAAACACATTCTGCTCATCTTTGTAATAACATGGTGTCAAGCAGGAAACAGCTTGAATGTACGAGGGTTTCAGTAAATTCTGGTTGGATTGAATTAGAACCTCTTTAATACTGCTGTCAAAGTCTAAAAATAGGGGATCCCTGGGTGGCTCAGTGGTTTCACGCCTGCCTTTGGCCCAGGGTGCGATCTTGGAGTCCCGGGATCGAGTCCCGCATCAGGCTCCCGGCATGGAGCCTGCTTCTCCCTCTGCCTGTGTCTCTGCCTCTCTCTCTCTCTCTCTATCATAAATAAATAAAAAAATAAATCTTTAAAAAAAAAAGTCTAAAAATAATTTATACATTATTGGTGTTGCCATTTGAGGCTTTACTGAGGCCATTTCATTTTAGGTGTCTAATTTAATGTATGGTAAAGCCAAATCCACAGGGGCATCTGGGTGGCTCAGTCCATTAAGCACCTGCCTTTGTCTAGGGTCATGATCCCAGGGTCCTGGGATCGAGCCCCATGGTGGACTCTGCTCATCAGAGAGTCGGCTTCTCTGTCTCTTTCTCTCTCACTCCCCCTTCCCATTATTCATGTTCTCTCTCTCTTCCTCTCTCAAATTAAAAAAAAAAAAAAAAAGCCAAATCTGCATAGCCATGAGCCATGTTAGAATAGAATAGGATTCTAGTGCATATATCCAGAGGTATGCAGTGCATGTACAGATATTTAGCATGGACACAAACACAATACTCCCTGGGGAGAGGTGTGGGGCTGATGGGAAAAAAGGCTTCTAGGTAGCCTGGGACGAGATGTGGGTGGATAAGGAGATGGGGAGGATGACGAGGCTGGCGTGGTCAGCATAGTCACCATAGGAAGTGAGAAAGTGTTTTTGTTGGTACTTTTGAGTCTTTGAATCTCTCACCTGCTGGGACCTCCCAAATTCTCCAGGGGCAGCTTTTTTCATTTGATATACCCTAATTAGGACTCATTTCCCAAATTTCTAGACACGGAGCACTCCTCAGACTTCCACATCTCCAGGGAACCATGAGTCCCAACAAGATGTTGGCAAGAACGCCACAGTCCCTCTGCAGGCCACAGAGGCCACAGAAGCCAAGCCTACCCCGTACCTTGAGCGGGAACTGCTGCGTGAGTTCTGGCACATAGGCAGCCCCAGCCTGCTTCTTGTGCAGTGACACAACCACAAAGTACTCGAACAGCTGCCTCTGCTGGTACTCCATAAGCTCCCGGTCAAGGGATGGGTATCGGGGAGCATGCTTCAGGCGGGACTTCACATTGACCAGGCGCTGGCTGTGAGCTGGGGAGAGAGGGAGAGTGAGTGCCAGGGCTCAACTCGCTTTCCAACATGGAACCACACAGAGAGATGATAGCTTATGTAGTTCTCAGCTCAGAGTACTCCTTCCAAACCTAAAAAAGTGATCCCACATTTAACACATTAGTATTAAACTCTTTGTTTGGGGTCCCTGCCAGACTCTGGGGAGCAGCAACACTGGACAGGCTGCCAGGCTAAACAGGGTGCAGGAGGGTGGACTGCAGGGCTCTGCTCTGCCAGGGGTTTGCTGTGTGGACTTGGGGCAGTGGCTTGAGTGATCCTTGAGTCTCTCCGTCAGGGGGGGTGGGGCCACTGACTCCTCCCCTCACACACTTCCCTCAACTTTCAGTTTGTAGGATGTGATAAAATCCAGACCACAGAACTTTGGGAGCGAGGAACTCTGTAATCTTTTGCCTGACAGAATGGGCAGAGCCAAGACTAACTCAGGAGCTCCCACCCACCTTCCCTCCTGCCACTGTTCTGTGTGATGGAAACGGGCTCACTTTATTCTAGAGGTGGGTTAGGGAGCAGCTGGGCATGAGAGAGGAGTGAGGAAGGGCCATTGGTCGGATAGGCCCCATTACCTCACTCAGTAGCCCTGGACTATGGCTTTCTTTGGCTTCCCCCTGGGGTCTGAGAAATCATGGAAAACTCACTAAAGCCTGGACCAAAGTCACCAAACTTAGATCTACAGAGACCAATTATTGCAGTGACTTCATTTGACAGACGAGGAACTAGAGGCCCTGAGATCTTAAGTGATTTCCTCCTGACCTTCTAGCAATTTTCATGGGAATCGGACAAGAGGCTCTGGAATCCCAAGCCAACAGTGCTGTGCCCTACAGCTGTGGAAAGCACCAAGAAGGGGGGGCACTGTAGTTGTAGCCACCCTGGATCTCTGGAGCCACATGCTCAGCCACCAAACAGGCCGTACTCAGCACTGACCACGCCCCAATGAACCCTGCGGGTCCCCTATGCCCTCAGATGTTCACATCTTGCCCTAATAAGGTTGTGCAAGTACGCTCTGTGCCATCCCTCACATTAAGCAGGAAGGACCATCTTGGTAGCTCCCCAGCCCCCTGCATGGCAACCAGTCATCTCACCTTTCAGCTTCTCCTCCGTGTCACTGTCAGACTCACTGTTCTCATCCGTCACTAGAAAGAAAAACAAGCAACAAACAAACAAAAAGTCAACGAGAAGAAAGTTACACATATGAGTTTTTCTAATACAGGAAACTTTCTGTGTGAAGTGACACAAATCCAAGATTTCTACTTCAGAGGGGCTATTTTCTTTTTGTCCATCGAAATGTTAATGGACAAACTAGGTCTTTGTTCAACTAAATATATTTCCAAATTAATGTGGCTCTGGTTCAGATGGTACCTATATCCAATAATATAGCAGAAACTGGCTCCTTTAATGCATGCTGAGCAAAGACAGCGGCTCCCAGGGTGAGAGTTTGCAGTGCTGGACTTGCTTGACCAATGGACAATGAAATAGGACAGAGGACCCACCACCAGGCTGAGCTCCTTCCACAACAGGAGGTATTTACAAAGCACCAGTTTGTTCTCCTCTGTGGTGAGCAACCGGAAACAACAGGAAGCCTCTTTTAGGAAGAGTCCGTTTTCACATTGTTGGGGGAGAAGGGACTTGGCAGGTGGTGGTGATGGTGGTGGTGGTGGGGGCGGGGGAGTCCTACCTTTTCCTGAGTTGCTCTCCTGAGACTGGGACAGCCTCTTCACACGTTTCTTTCCTCTCCGGGCCTCATAAATGGCATTGATTCGCAACACCAGCTGCCAGACATGGGGAAAAGAAAAGCCAGTGTTAGCAACTTCCTCCCCATGTGCAGCTGGGATTCCTTTGCTGCTCAATCTCTTCTGGGATTATGGAAGGCCAGGGAAAGGAGGAGGGAGGGGCTGCTTCCTACTGGTCCACTGGCATCTTTCAACTCCTCTTTTATACCAGACAGGAACATGACCTTCGAGAACACTAGAGGAGGCTGCCATTCTCACTGATGTACGAACAGCTGATGTCTAAATATACTGACGCAGCCAGCGGAAACACAGGGAGACAATCCCTTCGATGCCAGGATGTTACTGTGGTTTGGGAACAGGCTTTGCCCTCTCAGGAAAAAACAAAACAAAACAAAAAAAGTAACATACAGCAAAAATAAAAAGCCTCCCAGGCAGGGCCCCTTTTGTAGGAACCATGCCAAAGACCATCTGAGCAGCACTGGGCAGCGAGAAGGCCGGGATTACCTCCACTTGCTATCCAAAATTAGCCAGAAGACAGCTACAATATAGTTAACATCCTTCCACTTATTAAAATACAGTGAACATTAGGATGTAAGCTCCATGCAGGTGGGAATTTTTGTCACTTTTGTTTGCTGCTGTAACAGTGCCTCTATGGGGTGGAACAGTGCCTGGCACCTAGTAGGTACTCAACAAGTATTTGTTGATTGTGAATTTGTTGCATGAATACTAAGCATCTCCTATGTACAAAGGGTTTCGCTAGGAGCTGTGAGGGATAAAAAGATATAAGACACAGCATCCGTTCCTGGGGAGTTCACAAGCTAATAGCAAGGACCAAGATGCATTCACAGCTATCAAACAATTCATGAGTGCCATGTGAGTAGAATGAACGACGTGACAGAGAGTTTTTCTCACTTTAAATCAGGTAGTAGAATAAATGGAAGCCATATATATATACTTCAATCAATAAACCTCTGTTCCTTTTTATTTAAAAAAATTTCCCCAGAGAGAAAAACTTTAAACATGCTCTCACATAACTGTATTTTTTTTTAAAGACTTTATTTATTTATTCATGAGAGACACAGAGAGAGAGAGAGAGAGGCAGAGACACAGGCAGAGGGAGAAGCAGGCTCCATGCAGGGAGCCTGATGTGGGACTCGATCCTGGGTCTCCAGGATCAGGCCCTGGGCTGCAGGCAGCACTAAACCACTGCACCACTGGGGCTGCCCATAACTGTATTTTTTTAAAAGATTTTATTTATTTATTCATGAGAGACACAGAGATAGAGAGAGGCAGAGATACAAGCAGAGGGAGAAGCAGGCTCCATGCAGGGAGCCCAACATGGGACTGGATCCTGGGTTTCTAGGATCAGGCCCTGCGCTGAAGGTGGTGCTAAACCGCTGAGCCACCCGGGCTGCCCCAAGTTTTGTGGTTTTAAAAGTGTTCTGTACTAGGGGGCACCTGGGTGGCTCAGTCAATTAGGTGTCAGCTCTTGATTTTGGGTCAGGTCATGATCTCAAGGTCATGGGATGGAGCTCTGAGCTGGGCTCTGTGCTCAGCAGGGAGTCTGTTTAGGATTTTTCCTCTTCCTCTACCCCTCCCCCCACATTCTCTCTCTCTCTCTCTCTCTCTCTCTCAAATAAATAAATAAATAAATAAATAAATAAATAAATAAATAAACTCTTGGGATCCCTGGGTGGCGCAGCGGTTTGGCGCCTGCCTTTGGCCCAGGGCGCGATCCTGGAGACTCGGGATCGAATCCCACGTCAGGCTCCCGGTGCATGGAGCCTGCTTCTCCCTCTGCCTGTGTCTCTGCCTCTCTCTCTCTCACTGTGTGCCTATCATAAATAAATAAAATAAAATTTAAAAAAAAAAAAAAAATAAACTCTTAAAAAAAAAAAAAAAAGAATCGCATACTCAAATTTAGAGCTGTGTTAAAGGTCTTTTAACCCAACAGCTAATCCATTTTTCTCTGTTTAATTTGCTAAAATAATGATGAGGCTGGCAGTATGGATGTTAATAGCCACTTTTAATTATTCCACAACTGTAGGATTTTGACATTATGGATTCCTATGAATGGTGCCAGAACAAGCAGAAGGGCAGTTAAGGGAGTGGCTAGGGAGGCCACACTTCGGGAGCCCCTGGAGCAGCTATCGTGATGGCACAGGACAGTGACTCTGGAGGGCAGTGGGTGGGAGGCACGGGAGTGAATCTGTGCTGAAAGAGACTGGGATCCACATGTTAGTAGAGCTCATTCAGGAAGCATCAAATAATCAATATGCAACCTACTCCAAGCCCTGGACCCTGGGCAGGACAAGGCCAAACCTGGAAGGCATAAAGGCCCGCCTGGGCCTTCTGCCTGCCTTCATGAGCAAAAAAAAAAAGCAAGGTGCCTTTTCTTCTGTTCCACCTGCAACCCCCCTCCAACCAGGCTGCAGGTTATAGGTCTTTTTCTCAACCATCTGACCCTAGCTGTCCTTACTCTTCAGAATGGACTCTGATGGTCGAAGTGACTCAACTTCACCTGAATGAGAAAGTTGGGGATAGGTGTGGTAGGAGTGAAATTACAATTAACCAAACTGCTGGGAGGAACCAGCTTGTAAATGTCCCATGACTTTCAGGTCAATGCACCGCTTTGAGAAATCTGATTAAATCTACAGATAATCCTCTCCTCTCTATCCCTCCAAACTCCCCAAAGCCTTCTATAATTTCATGATCCCTAAATCCTATCCATCCATCCATCCATCCATCATCCATCCATCCATGTACTCAGAAATGAAGAATCTCTGCTCTAAAAGTTCCCAAAGGAAGTTGGTACCAAAGCGGCCAATGAAGAGGGACCAGCATGGAGGGCTGGAACAGAGCAAAAGGGAATTGAATCAATAGCAGCCGCATTAGGATGCATATGTGTCACTGGGCACATTTTACCTTTGGGATTGAAAAGAGCAAGGAAAGATGTAGTTTTGACAAGTGCCACCTCAGAGCACAGGCTCCACACGGTACTGCCTCTGCAGCTGGTGTTGACCAAAGTGTGACTCAGAGCATGATGAATACAGCTCTACTTTTTGAGGCTATGAAGGAGGAGGAAGTGGCCTTTTGAGACCAGGCTTTGGAAACATGATCTGGGATCATGAGTATAGGCTCCTGAGAGTTTAGGCTGGGAGAGGAAATGGCTAAGGGGAAGGCTACAGGACCACAGTAATTATTATGACAAAAGCCCAGATAGCCCAGTCTGCTAGTTTCACAGCAGTGTCTACCTGGCCTGTGATGAAGCAGGTAGAAGAGAGTTGTTCTTTGCCCAGACTCCTCTGAAGCCTTTCTCAGTAGTGAAGGGCAAGTGTGTATCTGTACACAAAGTTTGTTGCAAGTCTTACCTTGGGTATTTTTCTCTTCTTCCTGCCATTCTGCGGGTCTCCAAGGTTAAAGAAAGTGTCATCAGGGCTGCTGGGGGTGGAGGGAGGGCTGATTTTGGAAGGCGACCCATATCCATCCCGACTCAGCTTCCTGGTGTCCAGCAGTTTGAAGTTCCTCCTCTCTGAATTTTGCCGGAAAAAAGCGGGTTTGGCCAATGACTGCTGGGAAGGGAAAAGAGAAAAGAAGAGCAAATAAATACAACGGGCCTAACCGGGAGATAACTGGGGGTGCCAGTGATACAGACCACAAGATGGAGAGAGAAAACTGGTCTCTCTTCCCAGGATATACTGAATTTGTCTATGATAATGGATGCAAAGCCAATCCAGTCCCTCTTTTTAAATAAGTGAGAATTAGGGCAGCCCGGGTGGCTCAGCGGTTTAGCGCCGTCTTCAGCCCAGTGCCTGATCCTAGAGACCCAGGATCGAGTACCATGTCAGGCTCCCTGCACGGAGCCTGCTTCTCCCTCTGCCTGAGTCTCTGCCTCTCTCTGTGTCTGTCATAAGTAAATACATAAAATTTAAAAATAAATAAATAAGTGACAATTCACTGGCTCAATCCCTTACCTGTACAAATTGGGTATTCTGAGAATAAGACTCACTGTACTGTGAGGGAGGAGACCTAAGCCCAGCTTTGACCCTGCCCTTGATAAGGTGAGTGCTTCCTATACAAGGAGTTTCACTCCCTAAGGCTCAGAGTCTTATTTCTAAAAACAAGCCACTTTAATGTCAAAGGCAAAAAAAAAAAAAAAAAAAAAAAAAACCTGGCAAAACACAAAAGAACAAAAAAAGCCACAGAAAATCCTGCAACTTGGAGAATTTATTTTTCTAAGAATACTACAAATTAATGAAAAGACAAACAGGTAAAAAAAAAAGCCTGGAAAAAATTTTTTTAAAGATTTTATTTTTTGGGACGCCTGGATGGCTCAGCAGTTAAGCTCTGCTTTCATGATCAGGGTGTGATCCTGGAGTTCAGGCATCCAGTCCCACGCTGGGCTCCCTGAGGGGAGCCTGCTTCTCCCTCTGCCTATGTCTCTGCCTCTTTCTCTCTCTGTCTCTCATGAATAAATAAATAAAATCTTTGAAATAAAAAAAAAAAGGGACTCGATCGCAGGACTCTGGGATCACAACCTGAGCCAAAGGCAGACAGACACTCAGCCACTGAGCTACCCAGGCACCCCAGGATTGGAAAATTTATAGGAAAAGAAATACAATGATGCTTAGATATAGAAAAGATTCTTAGTTTCATTCATAAAATTAAAATCATTGAGACATTTTTCACTAAAGATTAGCAAAGGTAAATCTGGTAACTCACTGGATTGGTGAAAGTGAGGGAAATAGTCCCTTTCACACTTTCATAAAATTTTGGTGGGACTGGAAATTGGTACAGTTCTATGGAGGGCAATCAAGCAGTGTCAACAAAATTACAAATGCATATACTCTTTCACTCCGCAATTCTACCTGTGGGAATGGGACCTACTGATATATACTTGTGTAAAGTTACATTGTATGAAGCAAGCTACATTGTGTAAAGTAAACTGTACACTGTGAAATGGTTTGCAAACACAAAATACTGGAAACAATCTAGATGTCTATCAGCAGATGCTGGTCAAGTAAGTTATGGTCCTCCACACCGTGAAATACAAGGCAGTTGTAAAAAATCTGAATGTACTGATACAGAAGGTTCTGACAGATGCATATCATTAGGCATAACAAGCAAGGTGTAGGAGAGCCAGCATACCATGCTGATATTTGTGTGTGTTTTCAGGAGCTATCCTACTGGTGTATGCATAGAATAGTTCTGAAGGATACATAAACTAACAGTGGTTGTTCTGCAGGACAGAAATGGAAGGTCAGGGGCGAGAGGAAGATTTTTCACTGTATATCTTTCATACTCCTTAAATTTTGAACCATATAAATATATTAACATAGAAATAAAAAATAGATAAAATTTTAAAATTTCCGGACTCCATTTCCTTAAAGAACTTCCAGGATGCACATTGTATGATACTATAATTATAACTGCAAAGTCTCTTTTTAAAAATGAATTAATGAATTATATGGGCAAAAGGTATTTAAGTACCGGGCAAAATACCAGATACACAACAGCCATTCAATATACGTTTTTCTCTTATGACATGGACATTTTTTCATACTTTAATATGCTAACTGCTTTTTTCTTTATTATACTATTTATGTTCTTTGCCTTCTTTTGGGATCCCAGTGTTTTTCTTATTAATGTGGATGAGCTTTAAGCTATGAACTATATGCCTTTCTGGTAGTGATGACCTTCCCACAAGAACATGCCCCTCGTGAAGGACCTCTTGCACCTGTCCCTGGAAGAGAAGAGGAGGAAATACAAGAAGAAGCACCTGGTGCAGAGCCCCAACTCCTACTTCATGGATGTGAATGAAGTGCCTGGGATGCAACTAAATCACCACCATCTTCAGCCACGCACAGACCGTAGTTCTGTGTGTCGCCCACTCCACAGTCCTCTGCTAGCCCACGGGAGGAAAAGCAAGAAGCATCCTTACAGAAGGATGCTCTTTCAGGCAGAAGCAGCACTAAAAGTTCCCTGAATCAAGAAGAGTGGGACACTATCCCAATAAACAGATTTTGGATTTAAAAAAAAAACAAAACAAAACTATGAACTATTTGTCAATTTTGCTGCAAGTGTTTTGGGGTTTTTTTGGGGGGGGGTTATGTGAAATTTTTATATGTGAAATCTGTTCAACTTTTCGTTTGTGACTGATTTAATCTTGTCTCTCTTAGCCTAGAAAATCTGTATCTTTTTAGACATTTAATATGTATTTAATTTCATTTTCTTTTGGATTTTCTTAGTTTATTTTGAACATATTTTATTCATTAATCCATCAATAATTTATTTTATTGCTTGTAGTCTAAACTGATTTTTTTCTCCAAGCTAAGTTAACCCTATTCCATTTAATAAACAAGGCTTTCTTTTGTTATCATTTTTTAAAAAATATTATTTATTTGAGAGAGAAAGAAAGCACAAGCAGGGGTGGGGGTGGGGAGGGGTAGAGGGAGAGGGAGAACAGACTCCCTGCTAAGCAGGGAGACCTACATGGGGCTCCATCCCAGGACCCTGGGATCATGACCAGAGCCAAAGGCAGACACTTAATCAATAGAGCCTCCCAGGTGCCCCTTTTGCTATCAGTTTACAAGGCCACATTTACTATATCTTAAACTCTTATAGAACAGTCTTATTCTGTTCCATTGATTTCTCAATTCTTGTACAGTTCCAAATAGTATGTAACAATAATTCCAGAACCTTTTCTTTTTAAAGATTTCTGGGAATAAAGACTCCTAGCTTTGGCAGCCCTGATGGTGCAGCAGTTTAGCGCCGCCTGAAGCCCAGGGTGTGATCCTGGAGACTCGGTCCCACGTCACCGGGATTGGGTCCCACATCAGGCTCCCTGTATGGAGCCTGCTTCTCCCTCTCCCTCTGCCTGTGTCTCTGCCTCTCTCTGTGTGTCTCTCATGAATAAATAAATAAAATTCTTAAAAATAAATAATTAATTAATTAAATTAAAAAAATAAAAGACTCCTAGCTTTCCTAAGTGGCCTGCTCTAATGTTTGTATCATGAACCTATGGGGAGCAATCAATTGCTTGGCAACACAAGCCCTGAGTAGAAAAAGCCAGTATGGTTTGCTCACTGTGGGCATCTTAATAATTAAACTAGCACAAAGAAGAAGTATAATAACAAGCTTTCTTATAGACCAAGTTCCATCTGCAGTGAAATCCAAGGAAATGGCCCCAATTCTTTCACTGCATTAGAATCACGTATCAAATTGTTGGCAAAGGGCAACCCTGGTGGCTCAGCGGTTTAGCACTGGCTTCAGCCCAGGGTGTGATCCTGGGGACCCGGGATTGAGTCCCGCGTTGGGCTTCCTGCGTGGAGCCTGCTTCTCCCTCTGCCTGTGCCTCTCTCTTTCTCTCTCTCTGTCTCTCGTGATTAAATAAATAAAATCTTAAAAAAACAAAACAAAACAAATTGTTGGCAAAAAGCAGGTATCTGTTTTCATTAGACTTTTAGGTTGTGATAGTATTTGTTCAAAGATCTGACCTCTGAAAAGGTCTGAGAAGAAAGACAACAAAAAGATATCAAAACATGGCATGTAGCTCTCTAAAGGGTATCAAGAGACCTGGTGGAGCCTATGTGGGCTGCATCCCCCAGTGGTGACACTGCCAGAAAAAGGGGCCCTGGTGTGCCCCCCTGAGCACCCAGAATCAGCCCCCAAATGTCCAAGGAGCTTTCATGAGGGGTAGGATTTCAGCTGCTACTTCATTGTTAACAGAGAACCTAGTGGGCTCTGGGGTACAGCATTCATTCTCAGGTAGACAGCACACTCTCAGAGGAGGCACAGAAATGAGGAGGAGCAAATTCGACCAGAGAGTGCTCATGGCTCAGAATGAGTGCAGCGGAACAGATGGAAGATATCATACACCAATGATGACATCAAAGTGTCTGTGAAAGGCCTCTGAAAGTGAGGGTGTGAATCTTGGACTTAGCAAGGGGCAGCAAGCTTTTTCTTAAAGGACAAACTAAATATATTAGGCTTTGTCACAACTACTCAACTCCACCATTGCAGTGCAAAAGCACCATACGCAATATGTGCATGAATGAGCATGGCCATTTTCCAGAAACACTTTATTTATAAAACCAGTCAACCAGTGGTAGCTGCCAAATCTGAACGATAGTATAAAAGGAAAGATACTGTAGAACCCAAGGGATGACTGTCAGGTTGTGGCCCAGAGAAGATTCCAGGTTTTGATCAGAAAGCCTCACACCAACATGCCCTAATGATAATATGCCCATTCCCATTGTGTCTCTGTGGAGTAAACTTGGGGGAGGGGCCTAGCCCTGTTGCAGAGGCACAGAGACTCTCCAATCTTCTAAATATTGAATTCACAGTGGATCCAGCAAAAGTTCCGTGGTGTCCAAGAAAGAAAAGCAGACAAGAACTCTGCTGAAACTCCATGAGTTATTTGGGGAATTGAGTGATGGGCCCTGGCCAGGGGGCTTCCTAGTGGGGAGGAGGGGGAAACTATGTACCTCCCTAGAGGGAGCTGACCTGGACTTAAGCCAGGGTTCACTCACCCTTCTGCCTGCAAATGGTGGCTGATGGCTTAACTCCTTCATGCCCTCCATTGTCCCTGTCTTACTGCTTCAGGAAACAGTGGTGTAAGCAAACTAAAAGGGTCCTTGGGGCAGCCCAGGTGGCTCAGCGATTTAGTGCTGAGAGATCCTGGAGACAGGGATCAAGTCCCACGTCTGGCTCCCTGCATGGAGCCTGCTTCTCCCTCTGCCTGTGTCTCTGCTTCTCTGTGTGTGTGTCTCTCATGAATAAATAAATAAAATCTTTAAAAAAATAAAAGGGTCCTTGATACAAAATATCCCAAAATATCTTTCTTACCTATCTCAACCTCATTCCTACTCTCTTTAATAGAGACCTCCTCCAAGGACTCAGGTGTCAGTCTTACAAACACACACATTTGTTCATATACACCCTTAGGTACATGTATTTCCATGAATACATGGATACTTCCTTAAATATACACACACAGAAATACATAGGAAGGCATATATGCACATTTCAACAATTAGGACATTATACTAATGTAAAGATAGACATTACATTTAAACAATGGAATGCCAGGCAGGCAATAAAAATTGTTTTTAGAAAGAAATTAATGATGTGGGAAAATGCTCAGGATAAATATAAAAGACCAGCAAAAGTATATATACATCATCCCAATTCTTTTTTTTTCTTTTAAGATTTTATTTATTTATTCACAAAAGACACAGAGAGAGAGAGGCAGACACAGGGGCAGAAGGAGAAGCAGGCTCCATGCAGGGAGCCTGATGTGGGACTCCATCCTGACACTCCAGGATCACACCCTGACAGATGCTCAATCATTGAGCCACCCAGGCATCTCCATCCCAAGTCTTCTTTATGAACACACACATACACACACACATATGCACACTGACAATTATAGAAAAAAAGATCCTTAACTATGGATGAGTTTTATATTCATTACACTTTTCAGTATTTAAACATTTTTTTGTGGGGCATCTGGGTGGCTTAGTCAGTGAAGCATCTGCCTTTGGCTCAGGTCATGATCCCAGGGTGCTGGGATCAAGTCCCACATCAGGCTCCCTTCTCTGCGAGGAGTCTGCTTCTCCCTCGCCCTCTACTCCTCCTCCCTGCCCGTGTGCTCTCTAATAAATAAATAAAATCTTTAAAAAATAATAAATTTTTGTGATGAGGTGAAGTTTTTTTTTTTTTAAGATTTTATTTATTTATTCATGAGAGACACGCAGAGAGAGAGAGAGAGGCAGAGACATAGGCAGAGGGAGAAGCAGGCTCCATGCAGGGAACCCAATGTGGGACTCGATCCCAGTACTCCAGGATCACATCCTGGGCTGAAGGCAGATGCTCAATCATGAGCCACCCAGGCGACCCGAAATTAAGTTATTTTTAAAAATAACTTTATACTTATTAAAAAAATAATAACTTTAAAGGCATCCCGTAGGGTGGCCCAGGTGGCTCAGCGGTTTAGTGCCGCCTTCAGCCCAGGGCCTGATCCTGGAGACCTGGCATCGAGTCCCACACCAGGCTCCCTGCATGGAGCCTGCTTCTCCCTCTGCCTGTGTCTCTGCCTCTCTCTCTCTCTCTCTGTGTGTCTCTGATGAATAAGTAAATAAAATCTTTAAGAAAAATTAAAAAAAAAAACAGACTCTAAGCCCAGGTCTTGATCTCAGTGTCTTGAGTTCAAACCCCACATTGAGCTCCACACTAGGCACGGAGCCTACTTAAAAAAAAAAAATTTGTCCTATTAGCTTAGATTTCCTTTATTATAAAAATTAGTTCCTAGCACATTTACTGTGCTAAGCTAGGTGTGGGAATGGTGGGTAACACATAGCAAGAAAAGAAAATGGCCCCTTCTCAGGAGCTTGCGTTGTGTTGAAAAAGCATCAGCACCTGCCCCAACTACACAATTGCTTCTTTCTGTCTGTCCAGCTGACCCTGACCTCTGTACTGGGACTGGGCACAATCTTATTAAATGAAAATCCCAAAAGATTTCATAGTACCTTTCAGAGGTTGACAGAGGAGAGTGCCACAGAGAGGCTGCTTCTGTAAGTTCTAAGGTCCCAGATGCAGCCCACATGCGGCAGATGCTCCATGAATATCTGATGAGCTAAACAGAGGAAGTGGTGAAGTCTGCAGCTGTCCCCCAGGAGGGGGGCACCAACCAGACACCCAGATGTGGGAGAGCAGAGGAATGAGTATGGACATGGAGTCCTGCTGATGATTTGCAAAGGGCTGAAAGCAGCCTGCAAGTATTGGTGGCAATCAGACACATACACTGGGCAACTGGATTATCCTTCTGCAGGACAGCTGCATCTGGACTTCAAACTCTTGTTGACGTGATTACCTACTGTGTTTGGCTGTTCTGGTGACAGAGGACCTGGGTTTTCTCCAGGCTGGCAAAAAGGAGAAGAAAAGGGCTGTTAAGTCCTTATTTTCTGACATTTGGGAGGAGCACCCGGCTCTGACTGCACAGAGGCTTTGGGCAGATGCTGTTCACTGTTCCTAAGAGGTGAGCAGCACATTCCTGGCATGAAGAGGAGAGTAGGGGAGAGCCAGGTGGTACACAAAAGGACAGACCAAGTAGTGATAGCTTTTCTTCTGTTAAGCCAGGTTTATCTACTGTGGGAAATGCAGGATTTCCTGAATGTTGAAGGCTTCTATATCCAATGGAAGTACATGTTAAGGGGATGCCTGGGTAGCTCAGTGGTTTTGCGCCTGCCTTCAGTCCAGCATATGATCCCGGAGTCCTGGGATCAAGTCCCACATTGGGCTCCCTGCATGGAGCCTGCTTCTCCCTCTGCTTGTGTCTCTGTCTCTCTCTCTCTCTCTGTCTCTCATGAATGAATGAATAAAATTTTAAAAATAAAATAAAATACAATACATGTCAGAGGCAAGTAGGAGCTGTCTCTTATTATCTGTTGTGCTGGATTATTCACGAGAATGCTCTCCCATAGGAAGAACAAAATAGCAGTTAACTGGCTTCGGCAAGGACAGTAATCAGTTTGGTTAGGTGAGATCCACCCTTAATGATGGATTCTGCCTTTAACTCTCCTCAGGAAGACTGGTGGCAGAAAGACTCCCTGTGTGAGCACTGGGCACAAAAGACATGCCTCATGTGCAGACCCCCCACCCGTCTGCAAATGCTGTCCTTGTACGGGACCCAGAGAGGAAGATGGCTTTTTTCCTTAGGCTGGAAGTAGATCCTTGCAATGGATTTGAAGTGACACTCACAGCCTAGATTTGGCCTTCCTTTACCTAATTTCTTGAACAACTACACATTGTACAACTACTTACAGGGGACACAAAGAGAATACTGAGGAGCTTGAGGAATTCATAATGCAGCCGGGAAGATGTTTTTAAGATACATTACACCACTTAAATCAGATTTCAAATCATCAAAGTAAGGGATCTCATAATGCGATATACACAGTTGGTATAAAATGAATACTTTTAGCCCACTGAGTAAGAGGGGAAGAAGTTCCAGGGGTTGGAATGGCCTAGAAGCTTCCTGAAGGAGGAATGATTGATCTGGGCCTTAGAAGATAGGGAGAGAAAGGCAAGAACCAAGGGCAGATGTAGAAATGACCTAGCACAGGGCTGGGCAAAATACAACCTGGTCCACCATCTGTTTCTATATAGGGCATGACCTAACAATAGTTCTTACATTTTTTATTTTTTTTTAAGATTTTATTTATTTATTCATGAGAGACAGAGAGAGAGAGAGGCAGAGACAAAGGCAGAGGGAGAAGCAGGCTCCATGCAGGGAGCCCGATGTGGGACTTGATCCCAGGACCCTGGGATCATGCCCTGGGCCGAAGGCAGACGCTCAAACACTGAGCCACCCAGGCGTCCCAGTTCTTACATTTTTATTTATTTTTTAAAAGATTTTATTTATTTATTCATGAGAGACACAGAGAGAGAGAGAGACAGAGACACAGGCAGAGGGAGAAGCCGGCTCCACGCAGGGAGCCTGACGCAGGACTCGATCCAGGACTCCAGGATCACGCGCTGGGCCAAAGGCAGGCGCTAAACCGCTGAGCCACCCAGGGATCCCCCCAGTTCTTACATTTTTAAATGGTCGGAAAATAAGTAATATTTCATGCCATGTGAAAATTATTTAAAATTCAAATTTTGATGTTCATAATTAAAATTTTATTGATACAGTGCACATTCACTTGTTTGCATATTGTCTGTGGTTGCTCTACACTACAACGGCTGCACTGGGTAATTACAACAGAGATTCTGTATTTACTTTCTGGTCCTTTAGAGGAAACATTTGCCAATCCTGAGCCTTTAATATCAGAGGAGCAATTAATAGGCTTTTGCTGGAGGGAAGCTTTTGTATGTAGGAAATTAGGTAGGAATCGGTGCCCAGGGATCAATTATGAAGGATTATTTTAACGCCAAGCTAAGGAATAGGAATTCAGTCCTGTAGGCAATGCGTTGAAATGATCATGTACGTGAGTATGTTATATTATCTGTATGTACATAGTACAGAATTCCACAACGTTGAAAGGGATATTCTGTAGAAAATGTCAAGTTTTCTACCTTGACCTCTCAAGACAACTCCATAGATGTATCCATTTTCTGATGCTCATATGAGCTTGCATATATGTATATTTATCTATTTAAAACACCACAAATGGTAGCATGCTATAAAAGTACTGTTTCTGCACCAGAACATTCAGTCTCGTATTTCAGAGTTTGCTTTACGGCAGGACATTCTTCTTTACAGTTGTATAATATGGGCATACTATCTTATTTACCCAATTTGGGGAGAATTTTGACCCAGAAGCTAAAATAGTATTTTAGAATGTTTGGTCGAGCAGAGGGGTTCCAGGAAAACTAGAAACAGGAGAGCAGGCAGGCAGCTAATATGCACATCCAGGAGCCCAGCAGCAAGGGTGACCTGGCATCCCTGGATAACTCAGAACTCCAGGCTGCTCAGGGCCATAGCGTTGGGTACTCCTTGCCTCACACTGCTCTCCTGGTGACTCATACCTTGGAGGGTGTGTCAGGAATGGAAGAAGTAGGAGAAGCAGGAAAGTTCAAAACACATTTCTTCCCCAGGCAGCGACCATGTAACTCAACATCCTCATAAGGGTTTTCCTTCATTGGCGGATCTGTGATCAAAAGCAACAAATCAGGAACAGAACATTAGGGAGTTTTCCTCCTCAGATATCTACCCAATATCTTAAGTCTCTCCTTGTGGGGACGTCTGATGTCTTGGTATCCATTCACCCCCTTCCTCTTGGACCCTGATTGTCACAGGGGAAACTTGCCATGTCCTCATTCTTAGGTGTAGACTCATTCTTGGGTGTAGATTCCATTCTGAGTCACCAATGTTTAGCTCCATTTTAGAATTTAAAAGAATTAAGGCCAAAGGTTTTTGTTTTTTTTTTCATAGTGGACATTCGTTTTCATCTGAATTTTGATGCCCTGTTACTGCTCACTTCCGCAGATGGAGTAAGAGGGTAGTGGCCTGAGTTTTCTTTCATTTGGTAATCCTACAGTTTACTGGGTGAAGTACATTACATTTCATTTTCTCTGATCCTCTACCCTACCAGGTAGTTGTCATCTTTATCGTATGGATGAGAGAACTGAAGTTCAGAGAAGTTGAGTCCCCAGCTCACTGTCATACAGCTAATCTAGCAGAGCCGAGGTTCAATCATGGCTACTGAGACTCCAGTCTCCGATGTGTCCCACCATCATGCTGCCTCTGTGGCCTTTCATCACCAGCCTTTCCACTCCCCTTCCAGCTCCAGGCTCTCATACATCCCTCCATGGGTCACTCTCCCACACCCCTACCGGCTCCCACATTCATCTGAGTACACATATTTCTAGGAGACGGTGTGTGCATGTATGTGTGCGTTTCAAGCCCTCAGCCCCATTTCTCTCTCCCCTTTCACACAAAGTCATCCCCATTCACAGGCATGTGGGCCTCTTACCTACAATGTCTTCATAGACGTTCTCCTCTGATAAAGTGCGTGTGAGCCCCAACTTAGTCTGTGCATACCAGTCCACCCTGCTGTTCTCAGAGGAAGACTGCAACAAGTCTTCAAACTCATAGGACTTTCTGGTTTGTACAAGATGGGAGAAAAACAAACAAGAACTTGAATCAAATTAGGCTGGTCCAGAGATTATACACCAATTTCATTCCTACAAAAATTCCTATTACTGAAATCAACTCTGTTTCTTTTAAGAAGATCCTAAATAAGAGGTACAGCTTTTATGTGAGAGAATGTTTATGCTGCTATGCTGAGTAAAGGGAGCAAAGAATATATATAAAGTACAATCCCAACTTTGAAAGCAAATGTATACATAGAAAAGAAAAAGAAGGAAAGCAAATGAAATATACTCTTTCAGGACTGACGAATGGCTCGTGACTTCTCTTCACTTTTACTTTTTTGGACTTTTTAAATATTCTGCCATGTTTATAGAGCACAAACTCATGATCAGAAAGGAGTGGCAATGTCCAGTTCAGAGCAGACCAGAGAGGCCTGGGCACCTCCCCACTTCTCTCATTTGAGTGGTTATTATCAGAATGAAACCCAGAGGCCAGCTGAGACATCCTATCCCACCCTGCCCCTCAGAGATCTGTGCAAATGTGGCTGGGTCTCTGTCTGTGGCCCAGCTCACTCTGTGTTATTGCCCCACCTACATTCACAGGGGCTGTCCCTGGCCTGCTGGTGCTGACCTAAATGCAAAGTTCAGCCCCTGCTCTTGCTCGCGCGCTCTCTCTCTCTCTCTCTCTCTCATACACACACACACACACACACACACACACACACACACACACACACACAGCTGCTCACTTTGAGTTTCTATGACTTCTCTAGCTTTACTGAACATTTGGGAGGTCCTGAAGGAGGTAGACCATATTGTGAAATATACAAAACCTCAGCCATGTTACCGGTTCAGTCTACCTTTTTCTCTTCTCTCCCTATCCTTCTCCAAAGTAACCCACAACTTCCCCGAGTTGGAGCAGAACAGCACTGCCCACTCAGGCTCTGGAGGCTCATCTTCTACTTCCAGCAGACTCGTCATTAATTTGTGTTGAACACACTCGGGCTTTCCTTGAATGGAATTTAGGTGAACATGTAGTCTCATCACTCATCAGGGCACATCCCCCAGCTGGCCATGACTGGGTCCCAGACCTTCACTTCTCCTGGTATAGGACAGTCACAACCCTCCCACGGCTCAGGAGTCATGGCTCTTCTCTCTTACCCTGGGCACACATGTCTAGCCCAGTGTCCTACACATGCTTAATGGTAAACTTCAGCTGACTACTTAGAAATGTATCATGTCTTCACTTCTTTACCCACAATTCCAATCTCTCTGGCCCTTGGGGATTACTTTTTTTATTTTTAAAAGATTTTATTTATTCATTCATTCATTCATTTATTTATTTATTTATTTATTTATTTATTTATTTATTCATTCATTCATTCAACCGCTGAGCCACCTGGGCTGCCCTGGCCCCTGGGGATTAAACAAACTTGCATACAGATCCCAGATCCTTCATTCACAAGCCTTTTAATCTCAGACAAACCACTTAACTGGGCTGAAACTCACTGTCTTGATTTGAAAAACAGTAATTATCTCTTAAGATTGTCCAAAGAATAGAAAAGAGAGTTTGTAAAGTCCTTAGCACCTAACCAACATGCAACAAATGTTAGCTATTACTATTACCACTGTAGTGCTAGTGATTATTTATGTAGCAAATGTTTTATGTTGAACATTTACTGGGAAGAAGCACTGTACTCAGGGTTCAATAAATAAGGAGTGACTAAAACAGTGCCCTCCAAGAGCTTACTTTCCAGGGAGGAAGAGAGATGTTCAACCAGAGCATGCACAAATAAACAGAATAATAAACTGTGTTAAGAAGCTCAATGATGGGGCAGCCTGGGTGGCTCAGGCTCAGCGGTTTAGCGCTGCCTTCAGCCCAGGGCGTGATCCTGGAATCCCGGGATCGAGTACCACATTGGGCTCCCTGCATGGAGCCTGCTTCTTCCTCTGCCTGTGTCTCTGCCTCTTTTTCTCTCTCTCTCTGATCTCTCATGAATAAAACCTTTAAAAAATAAAAAGAAAAGAAACTCAATGATGGAAAAGAATGGGGCTACAAGTAAGACTATCAAGGAGGTTGCAGATGCATCAGGGAAGACCACGCTGACAAAGTCACTCATTAAAGCTGAGACCTGGAGGATAGAAAAAGACGTCAGCCTGGGAAACAGTGTTCCAAGAAGAGGTTAAAAGCACCTGTGAAGGTCCTGTGTCCACAGGGAACTTGGTGCATTTGTAGAGAGAACACACAGACATTCAACAAGGCTGTGCTGCAGGGATAAGGTAGTGAGTGCTGTATGAGGAGACGGCAGAGCCAGGCAGGGGCCATTTGCCTGCTTTCTAAGCTTTGGGAATTTCTTGCATTTTATTTATTCATTTATTTTGAAAGATTTTTTATTTGTTTATTAGGCACACACACACACACACGGAGAGAGAGAGAGAGAGAGAGAGAGAGAGAGAAACAGGCAGAGGGAGAAGCAGGCTCCATGCAGGGAGCCCGACGTGGGACTCGATCCCAGGTCTCCAGGATCACGCCCTGGGTGGAAGGCAGCGCTAAACCGCTAAGCCACCAGGGCTGCCCACATTTTATTTATTTAAAAAAATTTTTTTTAAGTGGGCTCCATGCCCAGGGTGGAGCCCAATGCAGGCCTCAAACTCATAATCTAAAGACCAAGACCTGAGCTGAGACCAAGAGTCAGAAGCTCAACTGATTAATTGACTGAGCTACCCAGGAGCCCCTGGGGATTTCTTGCATTTTAAATCTTTCCCTCTAGTCAAGCCTCTTTCCCCCTTTAAACATGCATGGGTTTCCTCTAGAAATTTTCATTGAAAGAAAAGACCGTTGTGGTTCTGCGATTTGTCACCTTCTTTGCCAACAATTTTAAACTGGCATGGGTTGGTGGGCTGGGCAGAGGAGGGAACAGCTGGCGCAGTCTGACTACTCCTTTACTAGAGCTCACTGGTTTTATTTCCCTTTATCTTCCCACCCTGGCACCTGCTTACATCCCTTTTCTGAAACTGCTCCCTGAAGGTCACCAGTTAGTTTCCTGTAAACCCTAACTACTTCCTGGGGCCTTTCTTTACACGAGGCCACTTGGTTTCCACAGCATCAGGGAGCAGTGCTCAAGGTGCAATCTGTGGGCCAGGGCTGGTGTGCCAGTGAGATAGGTATAGAAATTGAGAATAACTGTGTGGAGGTTCCTCAAAGAGTTAAAAATAGACCTGCCCTACGACCCAGCAATTGCACTGTTGGGGATTTACCCCAAAGATTCAGATGCAATGAAACGCCGGGACACCTGCACCCCGATGTTTCTAGCAGCAATGTCCACAATAGCCAAACTGTGGAAGGAGCCTCAGTGTCCATCGAAAGATGAGTGGATAAAGAAGATGTGGTTTATGTATACAATGGAATATTACTCAGCCATTAGAAACGACAAATACCCACCATTTGCTTCAACGTGGATGGAACTGGAAGGTATTATGCTGAGTGAAGTAAGTCAATCGGAGAAAGACAAACAGTGTATGTTCTCATTCATTTGGGGAATATAAATAATAGTGAAAAGGAATATAAAGGAAGGGAGAAGAAATGTGTGGGAAATATCAGAAAGGGAGAGAGAACATAAAGACTCCTAACTCTGGGAAATGAACTAGGGGTGGTGGAAGGGGAAGAGGGCGGGGGGTGGGGGTGAGTGGGTGACGGGCACTGAGGGGGACACTTGACAGGATGAGCACTGGGTGTTATTCTGTATGTTGGTAAATTGAACACCAATAAAAAATTAATTTATTAAAAGAAAAAAAAGAAAAAAAAGAAATTGAGAATAAGTGTTTAGAAACTTTCTAAAAATTTTTTTAAAAAAATGTTTTATTTATTTATTCATGAGAGACACAGAGATACAGAGAGAGGGGGGAGACACAGGCAGAGGGAGAAGCAGGCTCCATGCAGGGAGCCCGACTTGGGACTCCATCCTGGGTCTCCAGGATCACGCCCTGGGCTGAAGGCAGCGCTAAACCGCTGAGTCACCCGGGCTGTGCTCTTTTTTTTTTTTTTTTTAAAGCAATCTATATACTCAACATGGGGCTTGAACTCACCACCCCAAGATCAAGAGTTGCATGCTCTACAGACTGAATCAGACAGCTGCCCCTGTGTAGGGAAACTTTTACAGCAATTTGGCAGAATAATTCTTTATTTTTTTTTTTTTTGCAGAATAAATTTTTAAAAGACAACCGAAGCTTGTAGAATGTTGTCTTTTTTCATGTCATTTCTCTAGCCATTCTTTTTTATTATATTTTACGGAAGTATTAGTTCAGCAAAGGATTGCAAACACAGGCACGCAGGTCCCCACCAGGGTTTGAGGAACTGAGTGCAAGGCTGCCTGCCTGCTACTTCCCCTCTCAGACAACTTCCTGTGCCTTCACTGGTAGCCTTCTTCCTGGTCTTCTCCCTCTAGCTGGGCTGTAGGCATTTCCCAAGGTTTTTCATTTTTATTTTTATTTTATTTTATTTTATCTTATTTTATTTATTTTATTATTTTATTTTATTTTATTTTATTTTATTTATTTATTTATTTTATTGGTTTTTCTTTTTTAGATTCTAAACTTCCTATTTCTGGGGGATCTCTGGGTGGCTCAGTGGTTTAGCACCGCCTTCAGCCCACGGCGTGATCCTGGAGTCCCAGGATGGAGTTCCACATTGGGCTCCCGGCATGGAGCCTGCTTCTCCCTCTGCCTGTGTCTCTGCCTCTCTCTCTCTCTGTCTCTCATGAATAAATAAATAAAATCTTTAAAAAATAATAAAAAATAAAATAAACTTCATATTTCAACATCTGAATTCATCACCCCTTATCTCTACCTCACCCTTGCTTCCTTATGAACCTGAACTTAGCACTTAGGACAGGAACACAAAGCTCCCGGCTTCTGGCCTAGGTCCACAGGGCCTTAAGTCAGGCCATGAGGCTAAAACTGTCACTCATGCCCTGGGCTGCCTGACTCACTCACAGGAGCTCATGCTGCAAAGGGAGGGCTATCTCTCCATGAGCTCCTTCCTTCCTCCCCTTGGGGTGTCCAGCCAAGAGAGGAAGGACTAAGCTTCAGAGCTCCAGGAGATGGGATTTGGGGGGTGGGAAGCAGGTCTGAGTTGTTTTCTCTAGGATGGGATTGTGCTGTGCTGTGTGCCCTCCCTCAAATACTCCCTAGTCAGGGATGCTATTAACCCAGGCTGGCAGCTCCTTGGGGCTGGAGGTGTGGTAGTCTGTGGCCCAGAGCAGAGTGAAGTTACTGGCCTAGAATGGGACACGACTCCTGGATTTCCTCTGCTAAATTTACCAGATAATGTTAGCTAGAGTCTCTAGAATGCACACTACTGAGATTTGGTAGGGAAGATTGCAAACTGTTCACAGAGACCACAGAATCATTCACTCAACATTTAATAAGTACCAACTAAGTGCTTCACCTGGATTAGCACAATCAAATTTTGCAACAAACTTATGAAGAATTACTATTACTACACATATTTTATACATAAGAAACAGAGATAGGTTAGATGGCTCAAGGTTACATGGGGAGAGTGGCAGAGCCAGAGTCAGGACACAGGAAGTCTGGCTGGAGAATGGTGCCCTTAACAGTACCAGCCCCAAATAGAGCATGGAAATAAGTCACCCCAGGAGGAAAGCTATAGTCACAAAAAGGTTTTAATACCTTTATTTACGTATTAACCTTGAGAAGAAGGAAATTTCAAAAGGCTAATAATAACCACATCCAAAGTGGCTTCTCTCGTTTAAACATTTCCACATTTGTTCCATATCCAGCTATATATTTAATAAGCACCTTCTGGAGTTTAGCTAAGCCCAAAGCTGGTGATGCAAAGGCAAGAAGTCCCTGCCTTTGGGGAGCCCCTGGCCTGGTAAAGGGCTGTAATCTCCTCTTAGCCTGAGTTTACTTCTTGGGCCCTCAAATTATCATGTGATTATGGTACTTCTTAGTTTTAGAGATACTGGAATGATCCAGTTGGTCCACTAAAGTTTGCTGCCATGGGTTATAACTTAGGTAATAGCCCAATTTTGACAACCAATGCCAAATACTGTGACTTCAAGTAGTATTCTGAAGGTTATCTGTGACTTTTCCATATTTTTGTAAATGAAATACTAACTTAAAAGCTCATCCCACACTTTGAATGATCCATAGGAATCTCAAAATTGAACTCAGCCTCTCCCTCCCCCTCCCCAATGAGGACCAGCTCCTCTTCCAGTGCTCCTCAGCAAAGGCCATCACCATCTGTCCAAATATTTATGCCTTAAATGTGGGAGTCCTGTTCAAACCCCTTTTCCATTAGCACCCATATCTAACCAATTAATAAGAGTACCACCAGCAAAGTATCCCCAGTCCCCACCACTTCCCTCGGTCCTCACTGCAGTTCCACCACAGACTAACCCCAGTATCTCCTCACCCTTCCACCCGACAGCCACCCGCCCTGTTCACTGGTGCCCTTCCCAGTTGGCTTTTGACAAATGCAAATCAGGTTGGGACTCCTTGCTTCTTAAAAACTTCTAAATGTTCCCCATTCCTCTTAAGTGGTAGGCCCAAATCCTTGCCTGGTCCGTGGGACTCTTCCAGAGTGGGCTGTAGAAGATGGGTAGGACTCAGCTCACACCCTCCCTGACCCCTCTGGCCACACTCCTGCCTTCAGGGCTTCCAGCACACTAAAGTCTTCCTTGCTCCCTGGACCTTCAACTGTTTCTCAAAACTGAATACCCATCTCACACCTTCTTCCTTGCCTGGGAACCTCAGGCCTCAATCTGAATGCCACATCCTCCCCAGTCTGGTCCTGTTTCCCTGACAGGCAAGATACCCCTACTGAACATCCCCAAAGCACCAGGGGCTTTCTCGCAGAAATGAGTTAGTTCCCTAACTGCACAGCTGTGTGCTTCTTTTACTAGTCTGTAAGGTCCATGAGGCCAGGGTCTCAGGCTATTCTGTTCATTGCCTTTGGCTCAGGGCATGATCCCAGGGTCCTGGGATCGAGTCCCACATCAGGCTCTCCGTAGGGAGTCTGCTTTTCTCTCTGCCTGCGTCTGCCTCTATGTCTCTCTCATGAATAAATAAAATCTTTAAGAAAAATAAAATAAAATAATGAATATTTTAAAAGCTGCTTTTAATGGCCAAATTTACTGTTTCTCATTTATTCCTCCTTTAGGGTAAATATATATATAATATATATGTATTATATATATATTTAATATATATATATATTTTAATATATATGGCAGCTGTATTCTTGGAGCTAATTTTTAGTCCACTGTTTTGAACACATATGCCCCAGGATTGTTTTCCGCTATGACTTAAATGAGCTTGGACAGCCTGGGACCTAGCTACCACTTAAAACACCACTCAGATAGGCTAGAAACTGTAAAAACCATCCTCTAATTTCCTCATCCACCTTGAGCTGCCACAGACTCTCTTCTTACCTCCATCCCCAGTGACCACACGCAGCTCTTTCCCATGTCCCACCACACCCTCAGGAAGGGCATTCATGCCACCAGGTGATCAGAGTAGGGGGCCAATAGGGAGAATGCTTATGTTAGCTCAGCTCACACTCTTATTGGTGACCCCCCTCCTTTGATTGCTACTCCTACTCAGGGGTTTCTGCTTATCTCTATCCTGAATCCCAAACAGAAATGTTAGAAGAAAAACCATCTCTATCCACAATTATGTCTAACATCTAACCATTTCCACTTCCAATGGGAAAGAAGACATGACAGTCACTGCTCTATTGTAGAATAACAACTGTCCTCTATTTTCATCTCTTTGTTTTCTAATGCAACCACCATTAAAATAAATGAATTTACAAAATCAAAATTTTCTAATGCTTTCAGGTATCTTTTGCTCTAAGTCTCTAAGGCATTTCTGCCTGATGTGGGACTCGATCCTGGGAGTCTCGGATCACATCCTGAGCCAAAGGCAGATGCTCAACCACTGAGTTACCCAGGAGTCCCTGGACACAAAAATATTAAATTAATCTAACAATTTTCCCCTTTGAAGATTTTAAGCACTCGAGTTTTTTTTTTTTTTTTTTTAATATTTATTTATCTGAGAGAGAGAGAGGGAGGGGCAGAAGGAGAGAGAGAGAGGGAGAGAATCTCAAAGCAACTTCCTGCTGAGCATGGAGCCCCACACAGGGCTCAATCCCATGACCCTGAGATCATGACCTTAGCTGAAACCAAGATTAGGACATTTAACTGACTGAGTCACCCAGGCGCCCCCTAAACACTCTGTTTTTAGACATGGCAGTTAGAGTCACCTCACATCACGTTGACTGGGACAGACTCATAATGACAGGGACAGACTGCAGCGTGGCTGGTAAGTTAACCTAGCCACTAAGTGGGTAATAGCGGAGGGTTGCTGTCTGGCCAGATGACTCTGGGGATCCCTGTCAGTCCTACAGAAGATAGAAATTATTGAATCAGTAATAGCAGGCATGTGATTTGGCAGCTATATAATGACCAAGACTTCACATTCTCCAAAAGTTGCAAGTTGTACGCTAAAGCTCCAAGAAAAGGCTGAATCCATACAATGCCAAAATAATCAGTTGAAAAGCTGAAGTTCTGGTCAACATTGTTATTTGGTTTCATAAAGATATAAAAACTGTCATAGGATCAACTTAAACTAAAATTAAAAATCTGCATTCCAGATCAAACATTTGGGGCATATAGATACATGGGAATTCAGGACACTGCTTACACTTACAAAGTTGCAACCTTCCTTGTTAAATGCTGGCCTTAAGGCATTCCTGCCAGAGTTATTCAATGCATGCCACAGAACATACACAACCAAGTGCTGCTGTAGGGACCTTATCTTTGGAATTTCCTGGCATTTAAGGGTTTCTCATTTCCCATTTTAGGATCGAAGGCACAAGTCCTTAAATTTAATTTCCTGGAGCTTTAGAGAAATGAAGAAAAGAGAAAGGGATGAAACGAGGAAGAGAAGAGAACACAGAAAAAGGGAAGAGAACGAAAAGAGAAAGAAGACATTTTCTCAAACTGAAAATCTGAGTCCACTGGTTTGGCTCCTGCAGAAGTGGACTCATCGGCGTATGAAAATAAGCTGAATACGTTCTCTGAAGTGTGCAGCCTGGCCATGTAATTCTAAACCCTCCCAACCTCTAAATCCTTAATCATTTCTTTCTTCAGCCTTGGCTTGGCTCTCTTGCCTCAGAGAGGGCGGTAAGTCTGCCAAATTCTGAGTTGAGCCTCTTCTTTTTGTTAAGAGATAGGAGCACAATAAAAAGTACACTTTATTATTATTTTTTAAGTAGAAAGTGAACATCTTGCCCTAATCACCCCCATTGTACTATTTTAAACAAAAGGAAAAATCCAAAGCCAAAATTCTTAAAACACAGCTGATGCAACCATATTCAAACCAGCCAAGAAAAATTTCATCTTTGGACTGAAAACTAAGTAACTTTAGCTGGTTTTAAAGAGAATGCTGGAAGACTGCAAAGAGCAGATGGTAGCTACGAGAGAAAAGATAATGGGAATAACTGTTCACCAGGTTAATCTGTCTGCCCAGCAATGACACAGGAAAGACTGATTTTCCAGAACCAAACCACCCCTAAGAGAGGGGCCTTCCTGGAAAAACAGTGCAGAAATGGCATGAAAGAACTGCCGTCATGACACATGGGGGTCATGAGCAGAAAGGTCATCCCAGTACTTAGGCACCTAGGCTTTGGCACTGGTTTGGGAAAGGATTTAGAACTGCAGATGGATACAAGCTTTCTCAGAACATAAGGAAGCCTCTCAATTCTCCCATAGACCCTACACACCACTGCTACCAAGGCCTGGTAAAGACAGTACAATAAAAGCCAAGTAAAGATCAGTCCCATTTCTGGAATATGGACACAGAAGTATTTTTTTCCAAAAATTTTATTTATTTATTCATGAAAGACTCAGAGAGAGGCAGAGACACAGGCAGAGGGAGAAGCAGGCTCCATGCAGGGAGCCTGACGTGGGACTCGATCCCAGGACCCCAGGATCACATCCTGAGCCAAAGTCAGGCACTCAATTGCTGAGCCACCCAGGTGTCCCTGGACACAAAAAATCTTTTTTTTTTTTAATTAATTAATTATTTATTTATTTTTAAAGATTTATTTATTTATGATAGACATAGAGACAGAGAGAGAGGCAGAGACACAGGAGGAGGGAGAAGCAGGCTCCATGCTGGGAGCCTGACGCGGGACTCAACCCCGGGACTCCAGGATCACGCCCTGGGCCAAAGGCAGGCGCCAAACCGCTGAGCCACCCAGGGATCCCCTAGACACAAAAATCTTAAATAAAATATTAGCAAACAGAATTCTGCAGTATCTTAAAAGAGTAACAAACAAGGACCAAATGGGAGTTCATTCCCAAAATGTAAGAATGGGTTAATATTAGGATATAAAGTCATTATTCATAGCTCAAAAGATAGGAATGATATGATCATACAAGGCTTACTGAAGGGGATCCCTGGGTGGCTCAGTGGTTTAGCGCCTGCCTTCGGCCCAGGGCATGATCCTGGAGTCCCGGGATCGAGTCCTTTATCGGGATCCCTGCATGGAGCCTGCTTCTCCCTCTGCCTGTGTCTCTGCCTCTCTCTCTCTCTCTCTCTCTCTCTCTGTGTGTCTCTCATGAATAAATAAAATCTTAAAGAAATAAAAAAAGCTTACTGAAAAGCAACTTCACAAAATCTAACATTCAATCCTAATTTTTATTTATTTATTTATTTTTAAATTTTTATTTATTTATGATAGTTACACAGAGAGGCAGAGACATAGGTAGAGGGAGAAGCAGGCTCCATGCACCGGGAGCCCGACGTGGGATTGGATCCCAGGTCTCCAAGATCGCGCCCTGGGCCAAAGGCAGGCGCCAAACCGCTGCGCCACCCAGGGATCCCATCAATCCTAATTTTTAAAACTCTGAGTAAGGATGGGCAGCCCGGGTGGCTCAGTGGTTTAGCGCCGCCTTCAGCACAGGGCCTGATCCTGGAGACCCAGGATCGAGTCCCATGTCGGGCTCCCTGCATGGAGCCTGCTTCTCCCTCTGCCTGTGTCTCTGCCTCTCTCTATCTCTGTGTCTCTCATGAATAAATAAATAAAACCTTTAAAAAAACCAAACTCGTAGTAAGGGATGCCTGGGTGGCTCAGTGGTAGAGTGTCTGACTTTTGGCTCAGGACATGATCCTGGAGTTCCGGGATCAAGTTCCGCATGGGCTCCTTGTAGCGAGCCTGCTTCTCCCACTGCCTGTGTCTCTGCCTCTCTCTCTCCCTCTCTCTCTCTGTGTGTGTGTGTGTGTGTGTCTTTCATGAATAAATAAAATCTTCTTAAAAACCCAAAAACAAAAAGATAAAGCCACGGGAATGAATGAGATCATTTAGGGAGTGAGAGTAGATGGAGGAGAGAGGTGCCTGCTCTGATGCCAGGATGGTGTGTTGGGGGTGTTATTCTGACACTCAGAGGGAGAGGACGATGGAACAGGAGCAGGATGTGAAGCAGGACCCCCAGGAAAGCAGATGACCTAGAAGTCCAGTAACTGCAGTGGGTCAGGTGAAGGGAGTGAAGTTGTTCCTTCAAGGCCAAGAGATGTCACATAAGAACAGAACAGAAAATTGGCACTTGGATTTAGTGAGATTGGGGGGTCACAGGTGGCCTTGGGTCAAGAGCAAGTTCAGGACAAGTGGCAAAAGCCCAAGTGCAGTGAGTCAAAGGAAAAACAGAGGGTGCAGAATTGGTGACCATACTAGAGACACAGTCTTGGGTTTTGGTCTGTGGCTGGTTTCCAGATCAGCAGGTATCAATTAGCGCATCACAGAAATGGGCTAGAAATTTAGTTCTCGAAGCAGAAAGGAAATGGTTTTCCAAAGCACAGATTTGATATTCCAGCGTTCGCATGCTTTACTAACATACTATTTTAACATTATAAAATATTTAGGGAGTCCATCTTTATGTACAAATGAGGAAATAGAGGCTTTGGGAGGTCGAACAATTTGCTCAAGGTCAAGGATAGACTGTGGCAGGGCCAAGGTAGACCCAGGCTGTGTGAGACAGGTGATTCAAAGCAGCATGTCCTAGTTGGGGATCATAGTGGCAGGATGAGTGTCAATTAGCACCAGTTAGTTGACTGTCAGAGTTAACCCAAGTTTTTGGTTTAGCTCTAGGTTAGTGTCAGAAATAGAGGTACTTATCACGTCCAAAAGGTAATTTTTCAAAGCAAATACTCATTTTGAGGACAGAGAACACAAAACACAGGTATCACTTATCACATCTCCAGCTTTCATCAATAAACTGTCCCAGGCTATGAAGAGTCTCAACTAACTACAAGATCCGTCCATTTGATAAAACCAATAGTTCGTCTGAGAGCAGCTACGATGCAGCATCAGCTACTGAAGCAGACAGTCAGCAGTCACCTACCTGTGGTCAGCACTGGGTTTTGGTCTCCCGGTCCACAGTCTTCTATTCACGGAGGAGGGTGGGGGAGAGGAGGGCAGGGGCGGGGGAGGTAGAGAAGGCAGAGGAGGCAGATGCCTTCTATCCTTTGGGAAGCTGATGCCTGGGTTCCCGTCCTTGTCCCCTTCTCCATCGTGTTTGAACGTTCTCCGAGGTTTGGGCAGGGGGTTGATAAAGGGTTTCGTGGAGGAGTTCTCTGAGCCCCTGTCCATACCCTCCAGGCTCTGATCGCAGGGCCTCCAGCAGGACCCTTTCCTTTCCTCTGCAGCCTCAGAGGTGGGCTCCCTGGCCTCCAGGTCCCAGTGGTGGGACCTGAATTCAGAGCCATGCCTGTCCCCACGGTTCTCAGGAAGGGCAGGCCCCTCCTCAGCCTTCTCTGGCAGGCAGTGTGGGGAATAACAGGTCCCTGGTAACTGGGGATCCAACCCTGCCGACCCATCCTTCAGAGCCTGCTCCAGTTTCTTGACCTGCCTCAGCACAGAGAGGCTATCGTTCGGAAAGCACTGTTTGCCCAGCCTGGGCTCTCGGCCTCTGCCCAAGCCAGGAGCTAGCTGCCCAGCTGGCTGGCTGAGGTCTTGCCTCGGCTCTGCATCCTGACCCCCAACTTTCACGACCCCTTTATTCCTCTCATTCTCCTTGCTCTCTGTTTCCGGCCTGGTTCCATCCTGAACCTCTGTGACCCACGCTCTCACACCATCACTGCTTCTCCTCCCCATCACACAGGATGTCAGGTAGTCCTCTGGCCCATCTGCTTTCCTGCCAGGTGCAGGAGTAGGAGTGGGCAACTCCCTCTTTCCTTCCCATTCAGATATCTTGTCCTTTATGCTGAGGGGCTTGTGCCAAGCCCCGCCTCGGGCAGGAGGGCAAGGGTTCTGAACACCACTGAGCTGCCTCTTGCCAGCCTTGTTGGCTTCTTTAATGCTGAGATCTGAAGCTGGGTCGCTGATAATCATATTTGAACTGAACATGTTCTGCTGAAAACAGTCCACTTTTGACTCTAGCATCAGGTTATTGAGACTTTCCAAAAAGCTTCTTCTGGGGGGTGAATCCTGATAAGTCTCTGGGAAAGGAATGGGGGACCTAAATGGCAGCCTTCGAGGGTCTTCGCCAGCCTTTGGACCTTCCACCTTGACCCTGAACAAGAAAGACAAACATTGGGTGATGGACTCTTTCGGTCATTGTTCTCAACTGGTCATAGAGACTGACTAGAAATTAGACATAAATGTTATATGCTAGTTTAAGTCACAAACATTGAAACCACCGTTTTAAGAAATCACTTTGTGGGAGCACCTGGGTGGCTCAGTGGTTGAGTTTCTGCCTTCAGTTCAGGTCGTGATCCTGGAGTCCTGGGATGGAGTCCCACATCAGGCTCCTTGCAGGGAGACTGCTTCTCGGTCTGCCTCTCTCTCTCTCTGTCACTCATGAATAAATAAAATCTTTAAAAGAAAATCACTTTGCTTTTCTTGGGAAGACAGTATTGTGGAATGAGAGGAACTACCAGATTTAGGAATGCAGTAAACCTGAGTTTATTTTTTTTATTTTTATTTTTAAGAAGATTTTATTTATTTATTCATGAGAATACAGAGAGAGAGAGAGAAGCAGAGACACAGGCAGGGGGAGAAGCAGGCTCTATGCAGGGAGCCTAACGTGGGACTCGATCCCGGGACTCCAGGATCACACCCTGGGCTGAAGGCGGTGCTAAACCCCTGAGCCACCCGGGCTGCCCTAAACCTGAGTTTAAAGCCTAGTTCAACCACTGACCAGCTGTGTGACCTTGGATAAGCTGCTTCACTTCTCTAAACCTAAGCGTCCTCATCTGTGATACAGGAATAGTAATAATACATATCTACCAGAGTGGCCAAAAACATTTAATAAGGCAGACCACATTAAGCATCTAGCATGTAGTGAGTATATAATAAAAATTATTATAATTATTGTTAGCTTGTTTCCCTGATGAAAATAGGGAACACTTCCTGAGGTAAGAGCTTACAGAGTCCAGATATCCTCTGCTTCTGGAATCAACAGATGGGTCTTTGTGAGGACTACTTAAAAATTAGAATAAGGCTGTAAGTCATAAACGTTTTGCAAATTCTGGGCTTGAGAAGTTGTCCTGACTTGAATAGGAAAGCCACAATTATTGGCTACATTTGAACTGGACCTCCTTTAGAACATAAGCCCTATGAGACTGGTTTCTCTATGTGGACAGGGATTGCTCCTTTTTGTTGGATTACTTTGAATTTTGGCCTATTTGGGCCACTGCTGCGATCCCAGCATCCAGAACAATGGCAGAGTAGTAGAACATGGTACTCATTAGCCACATGTGACATCCACATTGGATGGAGCAAAAGAATATTTCCATCATTGCTGAAAGTTCTGGCCTAGAATGTACATGTGGGGAGATGTGCTCCAAATGTGATTTTAGATTAGTCAGTGCCCTGAAGATGTTAAAAGTTCTTTTGAAAGAAAACCAGAAAAACATTTTTAAGCTAGTCTAATGAGAATGGGAGTATCTGTGGTTTTGAATGCAAAACATTCTTCCATCAGCAAAGGTCATAACTAAGCAGAGTGACCTTGGACGTGCCAAGATTAGCAAGGACACACGGACCAAGTTCATGATGCACATTTTTTGAATATACAGATCTGACTATGTGGGAATTCTGAAATTCCAGTTAAGGTTCACAGTGAGGGATAAATAATTAGCAATTTCATGCATCCTGTTACTATTTAGCTTTCTGTTCTGAAGACTAATAATTGTTTACATAAAGACTTTTCACTCCACTGGGACATTAACACGCAAATTGTGTCGCTATTTGTGGTTGCACAGCATAAATTAGAAACTTGTGAATATGCAAATACATCTTCCTATTTTAAATATGGTTATCAAAGCAGAATTCCTTATTTAAATAAACAATTAACATGCATAACAGAGGGCTTACAAAAGAGAAACACATTTTTTAATTGTCCTGTCACCACTGAGGACATTAAAATGAATTCAGATTTTAGTCAGAAGCAGAAGCAGATCAGTTTGTTGATATTTCACTGAGAGTGCAAACGGCAGAAGGTAAAGCCCTCATTCTCACAGTGCTAGAAGCAAGATGAAGAGACAGGACAGACACCATAAAACCACAATTTACATTAGTTCATGCTTAATGACAATAGATGATATAATAATAATCATAAATATCATATGTCTTGGGTTTTTTTTAAAGATCTATTTATTTTAGAGATAGAGTGTGGTGCAAGTGGGGAGAACGGCAGAAGAAGAGCGAGAATCTTAAGCAGACTCCCACTGAGTGAGAATCTCCATGTGGGGCTTGATGACCCATGAGATCATGACCTGAGCCAAAATCACGAGTCACTTAACCAACTGAGCCACCCAGTTGCCCTGTGTACTGTTAAACAATTCTGACAGCAGATAAATACAGCTTTCAAGTCAGAGGGACCTCAGTTTGAATCCTGGCTCCATGTGTTTTCATTTTAAAATAAGATCTCTTAGGGAGCCTGTGTAGCTCAGTCAGTTAGGGGCCAAATCCTTAGTTTCAGCTCAGGTCATGATCTCAGGGTCCTGAGACTGAGTGCCACACTGGCCTCTTCACTGAGCATTGAGCCTGCTCAAGATTCTCTCTCTCCCTCTTCCTCTCGCCCACAACCCCCTAAAAAAAAATAGATAAATAAGAATTCTTTCCTTTCTCTGGACTGGAACTTGCCAAGACCAAATTTTTCTTGTTTGCTGTGCCTAGTACACAGTAGGTGGTCAATAAACATATAAAATGCATGAGTGGATGAGTCAACATATGTAATGTTCCCAAAGTACAACACATATTATAATTCTTGTATTACTAAATGGCAAGGAGTCTTACTGCAATGATTACAATTGCTGTCTAAGATCCCAGACATCTGGGGTGACCTCACAACCATGGAGGCCCTGTGTGAAAACTGTAAGGGAAGGATGGCTTCCTTAAAGTCCACGGATTTATGAAACTCATGTTAAATCAGACGCAGAGTGCCCTCTCCATAAAGTTGCTGCACTCAAAGGTTTTTCCAGGTCCTGTTTACAGGACGCTCCGGCCCCACAAGGGACCAAGGGCCGGGGTGCAAAGCTGTGACCGCCAAGCCCACTGCAGAGTGTGAGAGAAAACAGCACTGCTGAGACAGGACAGGCAAAGCTGGCTTTGCAGACAGATGCAGTGGTACAGATTTAAGGCTCAAGGATAATTAAAAGACCCACGCATCCTAGTCATTAGAAAATAAATCCTGGGCTGGAATGGGGAGAGGGCCTGAAGCTGCCATGGGCCCATCTTCTCAACAACTGCACTCTACGCAGACCTTCCATCAACCCCTGTGGTCTCAGGTTCTGCAGCACGTGGGGATGACTTCTGGGAGGCGCATCTCGATGACTCGGAAAAGAACCCATTCTCAGTCCAAAGAAGTGGGGTCAGAGTGGAGACTGGGAGGGGGTTGCAGAGAGAGTAAGGAGGTGGAGAACCTGGGCCAACTTGTACACTCTCTGGGGAGAAAGCTCTTACTTGTCAGCGAGTCTGGAGCTCAGGGTTTCACTCAGGCTGTGGCTGCTCTGGGCCGGCCTGCGCACAGTCATCACGTCAGCACCAGAAGGAGCTCCAAGGCGCCTGGGGGAAGAGGGGTGCACCCTCAGTGAGTCACGACAGCAAATCTGGGGCCTACACTCCAAACTATATATCCCTGATAGAGTCCACCTGGGGGCAGCGCAGGTGACTGGAACACACCCTTCAGAACCCCTGACCCAGGAGAGGGGGCCAGGGCACAGAATCCTGAGATTCCTCCTGAATTCACACGCCATAACAACTTCTTCTCATTCAGACCCTGTGCCAATCTCGTGTGTGCACACACAAGTATGTGAGAGCAAAAGAGAAATACCAGCACAACCGGACCCTTTTTCAGGCTTTCTAAGAACCCATGAGGAGGTAACAGTCCCCAAAGAAGACATGAGTTGTTCCTTTACTGGAAACAAGAAATAAACCACCTTCCAAAGCAGGAACATCTACACAAAGGTACTCCTGCACAGGCCCTCATGGCAGGCATGGATGCATCTTGTCCTTGGCTTTGGAGCCCTGCACAAAGAACCTCTCCGAGGGGCTGTACACCCAGGGGAGGAGAGGTGTAGGCACTAGGTCATCTGTCTGGTCTAGGAAAAACCAGGTGGTTCTGGCAAACCCAGGAATCCCATGGGGCACCTCAAAGCTGACAAATAATGACCATGCAGATGTCAAAGCAGCTGCCTCGGCCGCAGTAGTGGTTTTTACAACACGCCCGTGCCTGACATTCAAATGAACTGAAGTAGCTGATTAAAATGTATGATTTCAATAGCAAGGCCCCTCTGTGTCTCTCACCATGAGGACAAATGGCCATTGCTCAGGTGGATGTGACTAGGAAGGTGAGACCCATCGGAGAATGCCAACCGGATGGGCAATGCAAGTCTTCTATAAAGTATGAACGCCGTGTGACTAGTCCCTCTTGATGGGGACCAGGTAACTCTTTGACTAGAGGTTCAAGGAGTACTGAGGTGCTGGTGATTCACATTTCTTTTCCACTAACACTCCAGGGAATCCCTCTCTTGAATCCCTCTCTTGAATCCCTCTCAAGTTCCAAGATTCCCATCCCCTCTCCCAGGAGAGTTTACCTGCCAGGTGACAGAGTAGCTGCCCAAACACCTGGTCTGGGCATCCCCTTCCTGCAAGAAATCAAAGGGCTGGGCTTCAAGCCATGCATATAACTCCTGGGAACAAGGAGAGGGAGGCCAGAAGCAGGAAAAGAAAAAGAAAAGGAGAGTGAGCGTGGGTAGTAACAAGTTAAAAAGAAGGGAGATGGGACTGCTGAGCTGAAAAGACAGGAAGGGAAGAGACTGGTCCAAGAAGGGGTGAGTTTGGGGAGAGCGACAGAGCTTAAGTCTGTTCATGGAGCTCAGCTGCCCCTTACCCAGTCACATGGCACCCTACATTTTGGGGTATGGCAGTGCTGAAAGCAAGCCCAGCTCTGTAAAGAAGTCAGGTCCGGTGCTCTCCCCTCCCGTTATGGAAGCGAGCCCTGAAGGGCCTTTCAGAACAGGAAGGAACTCACTGCCCCTCTCATAACATTCCACAAAGCTTCTGATCAACTATACTTCAATAATAAAAATTAAAAAAAAAAAAAAAAGCTTCTGGAGCCTCTCCATTTGGCTGGACTGAAAGACACTGCCCTTCTGTCCTGCATCTGGCAGAGAGCCCTGCTGGATGTCAAGAATATGGCCACTCCCCGCCGCCCCCCTCATGCCTGTGCTCTGCATCCAACACAGACCAACCAACCACAGGGATGCAGCCTTGTCCTGCGTTAGCAGCAACTCTCTGCACCCACCTTCTCTCAAGCAGGTGTACCTCTCTCCCTGGCATTCTGACTAGATGCCAGGCTCTGTGCAGGATGCACTGTGGCCTCAAGGATAAGCAAAACACGGCATCTGCCTTCAGGGGAACACCCAGGACTGTACTTGGGGCACTAGCAGCCCTGGCATCCGGCTTTCCCCAAAAGAGAACAATTTCCCTATACTTTCCAGAAAGCCAGAGCTTTTCCAAAAGGGACAAAGGCCATTGTGTCTCACTCATGGACCATGTAAGGACTCTAAAGTTGAAGGTCATAAGAAGCACTTCAACAATATGGTACTAAGTGAACTCGATCCCCATCAGACTCTAATAACTTTAAGTCCTAAAACCACAGTCTCTAGAGAAATAGCCGATGCCCAAATCTGAGAAGTAAATTCAAGTGGGCTTCAGGGAATCCCCTGCCATGCAGCAATCAGCCCGCGAGCATTTCCAAATTCAGAGAGTAACAGAAAACCTACTGAGCACCACCCAGGTGCCCCTCTTAACCACAGAGGAACAGAAAATGCTGGCCCCACAAAACTACGACCCTTCCCTTTTCATCTGTGATGTTTAAGAGTCATTAATTAGGTGACAAGCCAAGCCTAATTTGCTGATTGGAAGTACCCTGTCACTTACGTTACCATAACTTCGCCATCACCTTGGAGGTTTGGGATTGCAAGATGGAGCTACTTCCCCAAGTGTGGTCCATTGGGAATCTGTTCCAGTCCAGATGGATTGGGGGGGGAGGGGACCTGCACAGACAGGTAGATCCTTGGGCACCACTCCAACGTGCCAAAACCCACTGTCTGGACACTGGCCTGGAAGCTGCATTTAAATATGGTAAATCAGGGATGGCTGGGTGGCTCAGCAGTTTAGCGCCTGCCTTCAGCCCAGGGCATGATCCTGGAGTCCCCAGATCGAGTCCCACATCAGGCTCCCTCCTGCATGGAGCCTGCTGCTCCCTCTGCCTGTGTCTCTGCCTGTGTCTCTGGGTCTCTCACGAATAAATAAATAAAATCTTTAAAAAAATACATTATATGGGGATCCCTGGGTGGCGCAGCGGTTTGGCGTCTGCCTTTGGCCCAGGGCGCGATCCTGGAGACCCGGGATCGAATCCCACATCAGGCTCCCGGTGCATGGAGCCTGCTTCTCCCTCTGCCTGTGTCTCTGCCTCTCTCTCTTTCTCTCTGTATGACTATCATAAATAAATAAATAAATAAAAAATACATTATATGCATTTTCAATGAAAATAAAAATAAGAAGTTTGGGCAGGGGAAGGAGATGGAATGAGGAATAAAACACACACAATTATAATTTTCCAGAGCTCTTTACTGCTCCAAGGTTGGTACGTTAATTCTGGAATATAGGTAAATACACATTATGTTCATTTGATTTATAAAATGGTCACATTTGATATACTAAGTGAAAAACTACAATTTATATCACAAATGATGCATACTAGTAAAACTCAATTTTAAATGGTTTTTCCTTGTGTTGCAGATAAAGCTCTAAGTTGTTCAGCTTTAATGATTCTAATAACTGTTATTTTTATCAGCTTATAAACAGCACACACAAAATTGAGAAGAAGCCACCACAATAACTGTAGAACAAAAATAGTTATTTTTCTCAACTGAGCATTCTTCTTCACAGCAAGCATAAATGGAAGGTGTTTGTTTTCAGCAACTATGTTGAGAAGGAAGAAAAACAGCACAGTCACAACCACACAGCTCTGGTGGTGTCTAGCTGCTCTGTGAAGCTCACTCCCTGCCTCTGGATGCTTCAGTCTCGTCTTCTTCAAACAAGACAGTTAAAAAAAATTTTTTTTAATGGATTACTCTAGTGTTTTACATAAAAGCTTTTTTTTTTCGTATTTTCAAAAGCAAACCAAATTTTTTCACATTTGGAAGAAGATGGAAGACTGAAGCAGGTGAGGAACAAGAGAAGCCAAAGGCTATGCATGGCCTCAGAACAGCACCCAGGGGGCCATTTTGGCAGAATTGCGGCCTGCATTCTTGAACCAAATGCTTAAACCGCACAAAAACACCACACACCACCACCAGAAACCAGGTCCTCAGAGCACCACTCTAGGCAAAGACTGTGGTGGTGCAAAGTAATGATTTTTCTGCTGAAGACCACCAAAGTCTTCCTGTTTCTAGGAGTTCTGCTCTTGAGCCCAGAAGATTCCTCCATCAAATAAGAGTGTTCGGGATCCCTGGGTGTCGCAGTGGTTTGGCGCCTGCCTTTCGCCCAGGGCGCGATCCTGGAGACCTGGGATCGAATCCCACGTCGGGCTCCCGGTGCATGGAGCCTGCTTCTCCCTCTGCCTGTGTCTCTGCCTCTCTTTCTCTCTCTCTCTCTCTCTCTGTGTGTGTGACTATCATAAATAAATAAAAATTAAAAAAAAAAATAAGAGTGTTCAAGAAGGGTTCTACTGAAGAAACAAACACATACCATTTTCTTGTATTTACCATATCCGTCAACAGATGACTGGATAAATATGTGGTCTAGACTTGAGTGGAATATTATTCAGCCATATGAAGGAATGAAGGACTCATACATGCTATGCGGTGTGGATGAACCTTGAAAACACCATGCTAGGGGCGCCTGGGTGGCTCAGTCAGTTAAGTGTCTGCCTTTGGCTTAGGTCATGATCCTGGGGTACTGGGATCGAGCCCTGAGCCCTGCATTAGGCTCCCTGCTCAGTTGGGAGCCTGCTTCTCCCTCTCCCTCTGCCTGCCACTCCCCCTGTTTGTGTTCTCACTTTGTCAAATAGATAAATAAAATCTGTAAAAAAAAAAAAAAAAAAACCAGTGACAAAAGACCACCCATCTGATATGATTCCAGTTATATGAAATGTGTAGGACAGGCAACACAAAAGAGACAGAATGCAGCACTAATCTGCATTAGTGGTGGGAGAGATGGGGTGACTGGGTGATGGACATTGAGGAGGGCACGGGATGTAATGAATGCTGGGTGATAGATGCCTCTGATGAATCACTGAACTCTACCTTTGAAATTAATAATAATAATAATAAAAAGCAAATTAGTGGCTGCCAGGGCTTGGGACAGGGTAGGGGAAAGTGACCTGCTAATAAGTACAGGTTTTGTGAGGAGGGGTGATGAAAATGTTCTAAATTAGGTAGTGGTGATGGGTGCACCAGTCAATATGCTTAAAAGCATGTGATGATACACTTTAAAAAGGGTGAGTTTTATGGTATGTGAACTGTATCTTAATAAAGCTGTTATTAAAAAGGAAAAGTGAAAAAAAAAACCCAAAAATACAAAAGAAAGAAAGAAGGAAAGAGGGAGCGAGTAGGAAGCACTGCTGAATGGAGGAGTCCTGGCCCCACCCCAGACTCAGAGAATCAGACTGCCAGAAGGCCCCAGGAATATGAATTTCTAAACTCCCCAGGGAATTCATGCCGCAGTCTAAGAGCTGAGAAGCCATTCTTGTTTTCCTACCCGTGTGTCGTCAGTTGGCAACAGAAACACTGTCCTATGCCGTCTCTTTTGGCAGGCGGTCTTATTCCAGCACGTCTGTCTGCTCCTACTGCGGAGCACCTCTAACATCTGACGGCAGAGTTATCAGCACACAGTGAGTAGCTCCTGTCCCTAGGACCCAGGGGTGAATGCTCCAAGTGCTGTGTCCCCACACGGACTTTGATACCAAGGCTTGCTTTCATTCTAAAGGAGGCCTCAGGACCAAAAGTATAATCTGAATAACTGTAATACTTTCTGTTGGTATGAAAATTCAGTTACTGACAACAATATTTTCTTTTTCTTTTTTTTTTTTTAACAATATTTTCTTGTAACAAGTTGGTCAGTATTTTCCTGACCTACATCTGTCAGTTTGTCTGACAAATTAAGCCACTGGGAATCTGTGGCTAGAGCAGCCCAACACTGCAGGCCGGACCACATTTTGTGATGCTCCTGAGGCCAGAGGCAGCTGAAGACTTTTATTCTTCTCACTGTCATAAACCCAGGCTTCGCACCTGCAGAACATTCCTATGTGCAGAGATGTATTTGGCCACCTTCATAGAATGGAAACACATTTTCACTTGACAGTATTTGCAAACCATGCTTTTTCAGTCACTCACTTGCACTGCAGAAATACTTCCATATGTTGCCTTTAGGCTGTTCCATTTTGTAGAAGGTAAAAAGAGAACAAGTACAATTCGGTGGCCATCTTGCCTACGAGCACCAAGCTACAGTGCATATAAGGTTTTAATGCTTATGTCAGCCCTCGTGCGTGAATGCTTGTAACTACTGGTGTCACCTCTCTGGAAAAAGTTATTATGAGTTTGCACAGATCATCAAAGTATGAGCTATGAAAGTTATGAAATATGTTCACACAGCCAAAAATATGGCTTAAGAATCTGAATTCTGGTAAATATATTTTCTTTTAAGCAAAAAAGTACAGGGGCTCCGGCTGGCTCAGTTGGTAGAGTGACTCTTGATGTGGGGGTTGTGAGTTCAAGCCCCACGTTGAGCATAGAGCCTACTAAAAAAAATAATAATAATAAATAAAAATAAAAAAATAAATCTGCATTGCAGTAGTATTATCCTCATAAAAAAGAAAATTTAAAAAGTATACTTCCTTTTTTTTTTTTAATTTATTATAGGTCACCAAACTGGGAGGACTCAGGTTCTAACTTCTTTCAACCCCAAATACTTAAACCTGCTCTTCTTTCTCTCTGTTCTGGGAGATCCAGGAACCACTTCTTATTTCTAACATCAACAGAGGTCAATGCCAATGCGCCTACTATTTTTCTGCTGAGGAAGTAGATCTAGCCTCAGTTAGGTTAGGTCACTTGTTCAAGTTTGTACAACCCATAGCCATAGAGCCAGAAATGAGTTTAGGTTTAAAACCCAAGTCTGGTGCTTTTTTTTTTTTTTTAAGATATATATATATATATATCTTTATTTAAGAGAACGCAAGAGCATGTGCCACAAGCTGGGGCAGGGACAGAGGCAACCCAATGTAGGGAAGGATCCCAGGACCGTTGGGTCATAACCTGAGTGGAAGACACACTCTTAACCCACTAAGTCACCCAGGTTCCCTAAGTCTGGTGCTTCTTTTTTTTTTTTTTAAGTCTGGTGCTTCTTATACAATAGCACCATGGTCTTATATTACCTAATCTAGACTAGAAAAATACCCTAGCTGATTATTTTCAGGGTCTGTTTTGTTCAGTTCTTCAAAATCAGTAATTTTTTTAAAGATTTTATTTATTTATTCATGAGAGACACAGAGAGAGAGAGAGGTAGAGACACAGGCAAAGGGAGAAGCAGGCTCCATGCAGGGAGCCCGACATGGGACTCGATCCCTGGTCTCCAGGATCACACCCCAGGCTGCAGGCGGCGCCAAATCGCTACGCCACTGGGGCTCCCCAGTAATTGTTTTATACTTCTTTTATGCCATGCTGAATTTCGGCAACACTTGCTAATGGAGTGAGCTGGGAGGGAGCTTGAGTGTTTTTTGTAGGTCTCTCTCTCTCTTTTTTTTTTTTATGGTCTATTATTTATAACGTTGCAAATTTATTTTATTTTTTTAAGATTTTATTTATTTATTCATGAGACACACACACAGAGAGAGAGAGAGAGAGAGAGAGAGAGAGAGAGAGGCAAAGATACAGGCAGAGGGTGAAGCAGGCTCCATGCAGGGAGCCCGACATGGGACTCCATCCCGGGTCTCCAGGATCATGCCCTGGGCAGAAGGCAGGTGCTAAACCGCTGAGCCACCCAGGGATCCCCGAACATTGCAAAATTAAAGTAATTGAAATGTGAAACATTATAATGGTAACATAAACTTACGATATAGTTATTTGATGGAATATTATAGAGCATATTAAATTATGTTTAAAGAGAGATGCCTGACTGGCTCACTCTTGATCTTGAGGTTGTGAGTTTGAGTCCCACATTGGGTATAGAAATTACTTAAAAAAAAAAAAATCTTTAAAAAAATTATGTTTAAGGAGACTATAATTCTTTTTTTAAAGACATTTATTGGGATCCCTGGGTGGCGCAGCGGTTTGGCGCCTGCCTTTGGCCCAGGGCGCAATCCTGGAGACCCGGGATCGAGTCCCACATCGGGCTCCCGGTGCATGGAGCCTGCTTCTCCCTCTGCCTGTGTCTCTGCCTCTCTCTCTCTCTCTGTGACTATCATAAATAAATAAAAATTAAAAAAATTAAAAAAAAAAAAAGACATTTATTTACTTGAGAGAGCAAACGCAAGCTAGCACACAGAGGGAGAGGGAGAAGTAGACTTCCCGGTGAGTAGGGAGCCCAATATGGGGCTCAATCCCAGGACCCTGAGATCATGACCTAAGCCAAAGGCAGATACTTAACCAACTGAGCTACCCAGGTGCCCCTAAGGCGACTGCAATTCTGTAAGGACAGAAAGAAGATCAGTGGTTGCCTAGGCCAACAGTGGGTAGAGAAAGAAAAATGGGAGTAATTGCTAATGAGTATGGGGTTTCTTTCTGAGGTGGTGAAAATGTTCTAAAATTGATTGTGGTGATGGCTGCACAACTCTGTAAACATGCTAAAAACCATTAAACTGGGGCGCCTGGGTAGCTCAGTGATTAAGCATCTGCCTTTGGCTCCGGGCATGATCCCGGGATCTGGGATTGAGTCCCACATCGGGCTCCCTGCATGGAGCCTGCCCTCTGCCTCTCCCTCTATATCTCTCATGAATAAATTTAAAAAATGTTTTTTTAAAAAAACCATTAAACTGTACCCTTTAAGTGGGTGAATTGTACTGTATGAGAAATATATTTCAATAAAGCTCAGGGTCTGTTTTGTTCAGTTCTTCAAAATCAGTAATTTTTTTAAAGATTTTATTTATTTATTCATGAGAGACACACAGAGAGAGAGAGGTAGAGACACAGGCAAAGGGAGAAGCAGGCTGTAAGAAAATGACTGGAAATAAATGTAATAAATGTAGTTGTCAGTGGGTAAGAAGCTTGGGATGATTTTTTTCCCCCATTCTCTCTACTTCTCTATAGTTCAACAACAAAAAACCCAGATTTCCAAATTTTCTATAATAAGCACCCACTATTATTAACTTTACAAATAATGGGGAAAGTGCAGACTGCTGTTTCTGTGGGTATCCGGGTCTGCCCTGTGGCTACCCTAGCAGGCCCTTGGTTGCCTTGCAGCCACAACCCATAGCTCCCCTGGCCCCACCAGTCCACTGCTTGCTTTGCTATGCCACAGCAATTTCCTAAATGACAAGGTAAGTGACACTGTATTCTCATTACCTCCTTTCCCTTAGCTGACCACCAAGACTTATATTCTGGCCTCCCACCTTCCAGCACAGATGTTTCTTCGGGTCCAAAGAGAGATTATATGGAAACCTACAGCTAAGAGGAAAATAATCATATAATTCATTCTTCCAACTAACAGTTGTGTCTACTTTGCAAAGGGAGTTGAGTGAAGCCCAGGAGAAATATGAAATAAAGACACCGATTTGCCCTCTGAGAGTTTTCATTCTTGTTCATGATCCACATGTATTATACACTTGAAAGTTGCTACGGGAGTAAATCTTAAATGTTCTCACTCCATATACACACAAGTTAACTGTGTGAGGCAATAGATGTGTTGCCCTCACAGTGTATATGTATATTATATCATCGTGTTGTCTACTTTAAACTCACACAATGTTATGTCAATTATATCTCAATAAAGCTGGAGGGGAAAGGTACACACAAGTATCTCCCAAACAAAACACAGTATGATAAGCAAAACAGTGAAAGCAAGCTCCTTTTGTGGATCGGAACTTGAAGGATGGGTTGAATTTCCTTTGGGGTATAAGGGTGAAAGGCATAGATGTTTGCATAATCTCAGGCCGACCAGACCAAACACTCAAAGCAGCACAGACCACTGAATGAAAAGCAGCACCAATTCCATAAGGAGATTACACTGAACTGAGTGGCTGGATTCCTTTCAGGGGTCAATCAACATGTGAACCAAGACAGAATCTGTGAACACAATTTGTGTTGATTTTCTGAAAGCTTTTACCAATTTGTTACTGTAAGCATAACGACTTTATATATTTTTTTACTTAGAAATGATTTCAGGTTTGCAGTACACTTGCTAGAATATTACAGAAAACTCTTCTAAACTCTTTCTCCAAATTTACCAAGTTTTAATATTCTCTCAATGGAAGACTGCTTTACATTGCTGTTTTTGGGGCGCCTGGGTGGCTTAGGTCACGATCCCAGGATCAAGCCCCACATCAGGCTTCCTGCTAGGGGCAGAGAGGGTAGTCTGCTTCTGCCTCTCCCACTCCCCCTGCTTGTGCTCTTTCTCTCTCTGTCAAATTGTCAAATAAGTAAATAAAATCTTTTTAAAAAATAAAGTAAATAAAATAAAATGCTGTTTTGGAAGCTTAGGGAAAATAAGTTCTACCCTGGCACTAGAAGTCTTAAGTGCTCATGAATCCGAAAGAAAACAGAATCTTCCAAAAGCAGTTTACTGAAGTAAGCACAGCCAGGTCCAAGAGACAACTCAACTGCCAACCTACCCCGACCCTCCACCAGGACCTTCCAGGAAGACACTGAAAACTTTAAAACCGGAATATCAGGGATGCCTGCGTGGCTCAGCAGTAAGGGTGCCTGCCTTCCGCCCAGGACATGATCCTGGAGTCCCAGGATCAAGTCCCACATCGGGCTCCGTGCACAGAGCCTGCTTTTCCCTTTGAGTGTGTCTCTGCCTCTCTCTCGTGAATAAATAAATAAAATTTTAAAAAATAAAATAAAATAAAATAAAATAAAATATAAAATAAAATAAAACAAAACCAGGGCAGCCCAGGTGGCTCAGCAGTTTAGCGCCGCCTTCAGCCCAGGGCATGATCTTGGAGTCCCAGGATTTAGTCCCACATCGGCTTCCCTGCATGGAGCCTGCTTCTCCCTATGCCTATGTCTCTGCCTCTCTGTGAGTCTCTCATGAATAAATAAATAAAATCTTTTAAAAAGTAAAATAAAACCAGAATATCAGACATACAAGAAGAGCTAGGAAAACACTGAAAAATAAAAAAGAATGTGTGTCTCAGGGGAGGGGCAGGGAGGTTGGGGGCCATCACCATATATTAAAACATACTATAAAGCCTCTGTAATTAAAACACTGTGGTACTGCCACAAGAATAGATAAACAGACTGGTAAAATAAAATAGAAAGCCTAGACCCAACTACATATAGAACTTTATATATGATAAAGGTGGCATCTTAAATCACTAGGGCAAGGATGGGCTTTTATAAATGATGCTGGAATAGCCAAATAGCCCAAAGATGTTCAAGTAAGATCACAAGGCAAATCTTGGGGCGCCTGACTGGCTCAGTCTGTAGAGCATGTGACTCTTGGTCTCAGGGTAGTGAGTTCACATCCCGCATTGGGCATAGAGCCTATTTAAAAAAAAAAAAATCTGATATGCCTGTAGTTCTGGTCAACTATGGATAACCCATGTTTTTCTCAGAGCCAGAAAACCAGCAGCAGTCAAGAACTAGTTTCACAAGGGGGCTGCAGCCTTGAGGGGTTAACAAGAGGCCCTGAAGGATCTGAGCAGTGCCTGCCATAACTCCTGATGGGCCCCAACTGCTCTCAGAACCCACTGTGATTTCAATGGAGTTTTCAAGTCTGGGTCTTTTTCTAGGGCAGCCCTAGAGCTTATAATACACGTGTGTAGCATCTGATTTCCATACTATACGCACATTATAACATACATAAGCCCCCTCCCTCCCACCATTTTCCAGGCATGTTATTGTTATCCTCATTTTGAAGGTGAGAAGATCAAGTTTCAAAGACTTGCCCAGGATCACAACTGTTTAAGAGACAGAATGGGGGGCGCGTGGGTGGCTCAGTTGGTTAAGTTTCTGACTCCTGATTTCAGCTCAGGTCATGATCTCAGGGTCCTGGGATCCAGCCCTGAGTTGAGCCCCATGTCAGGCTCCACTGAGTGTTCAGTCTGCTAGATGTTCTCTTCCTCCTCTGCCCCTCCCATCATGCTTGCTCTCTCTCTCTAAATAAATAAATAAAATATTTAAAAAGAGAGAGAGAATAAGGAAATCGTAACTCTCCAAATTCTGTATTTTGGCCCTCAGACTTCCTTATCTGCTCTCTCAGTACCTTTAACTAGAACCACCCTGGATTGACACCTCTCACAACCTGATGCAAGAATCTGCTAATTGGTGATGAGGAGCAGTAACCTCAGAGTCTGACCCACAGGGGTCAGGCTCTTTAGGGAAGCCTGACTTTCTAAGGGCAGCAAGCAGGAAATAGCTTTCATTCATAACCTTTGGGAAGGTCAGGGTAAAAAAATTAGCACTGTTCCATCCTGTGATCTGTCAGGCATTGATTTAAGCACTTTACAAACATAATTCTAGAAATAATGCATCACCCAAGACAAATGAAAGCATGCCCACATCTGTTCTTTTTTTCACATCTGTTCTCGTACACGAACACTCACAGCAGCGTTATTCATAATGCCCATAAAGTGAAAATAATCTGAACGCCATCAACTGATGAAGACATAACCAAAACGTGGTACGCCCATTCCATGGAATATACTTCAGCCATAAAATGGGGTAGTGATACACGCTCCCACGTCACCCTTGAAAACATTATGCTAAATGAACAGAAGCAGGTCACAAAATCCCCTATATTGGGACGTCCGGCTGGCTCAGTCCTTGGGCGCCTGCCTTGGGCCCAGGGCTTGATCCTGGAGTTCCAGAATCGAGTCCCGCATCTGGCTCCCTGCATGGAGCCTGCTTCTCTCTCTACCTGTGTCTCTGCCTCTCACTCTCTGTGTCTCTCATGAATAAATAAAATCTTTTTTTTTGAATAAATAAAATCTTAATAAAATCTTTAAAAAAAAAAAAAAAAAGCCCCTCTATTGTAGAAGTCCATTTATGTGAAATGTCTAGAACCCGGGAAGCCATAGAGACAGAAAGTAGGTAAGTGGTTGTTCAGGGATGAGGGGAAAGGAGAGGGTGATGGCTAGAGGGTATGTATGGGTTTCTCCTTCCCTGTGATGAAAATGTTCAAAACCACTGTGGTGGTGGTACTTGCACAACTCTGTGAATATACTAAAAACCATTAAAATGTATGCTTTAGGGATCCCTGGGTGGCTCAGCGGTTTAGCGCCTGCCTTCGGCCCAGGGCGGGATCCTGGAGATCCAGGATCGAGTCCCACGTCGGGCTCCCTGCATGGACCCTGCTTCTCGCTCTGCCTGAGTCTCTGTCTCTATGTCTCTCATGGATAAATAAATTAAATCTTAAAAAAAAAAAAAAAAAGAGCAATGGCTAGCTCGCCACCGCCTCCCTCACAAGCAGGACCTCTGACGAAGCACTTGGCCACCGAACCCAAGAAACCAGGATACTTATGAATGCGGCGGTAGACGAACACAGAATGGTCACAGAAACACAACGCGGGTGGCGGGTGCGCGAGGCGCTAAGCGGACCGGCCTACCTCACAGGCGGATCCATTTCTCCACAGAACATCCCGTCCCCTCGACCGCGGAGTCCCACACTCTCTCCGGCAGCCATGTTGGAGTGAGGAGCCCACCCCCGCCCACAGCTGATTGGCTCTCGAGGAGGCCTGACTCACGTCGGGCCAATCAGATTCCAGTCCTCGGGAGCGGCGCCGAGCGCGTGGCCAGAACACGGAACCGCAAGGCTGCGAGGCGGCGGTTTCCCTCCCTGTGGAGTAAGGGGCGGAGAGGGCGGGGCACGCCCTGGGCCCAGTCCCCCCCAGGCTAGGCGGACGCCACACGCCTTCATACCTTCGTTTAAGCAACCCAAGGAATACCCCCTCGACGCGTAGTGTCATGTTCAGTCTGTGTTCATCTGCTTTGTTCAACTGACTTTCCCAAAGGGACAAAGTAAAGCCACCTGGGTGGCTCGGTGGTTGAGCATCTGGCTTTGGCTCAGGGCGTGATCCCGGGGTCCTCGGATCAAGTCCCCACATCGGGGTCCCTGCAGGAGCCTGCTCTTCCTTCTCTCTCTGTGTGTCTCATGCATAAATATAAAAGAAAAAAGAAAAAGAAAGGTACTGTATGTTTTAAGCGTGAATCTGCATCCGTATTGCTGAAGCTGAGTAAGCTTCTGTTGTTTTGTTGTTTTTGTTTTTGTTTGTGTTTTTTCTAGGATATAAAAAGGGTCTTTTGTAAGGATGGGGTGGATGGGTAGGGAGAGGTGTTTATTTTTTTTATTTTTGGATATAAAAAGGGTCTTTGGTAAGGATGGGTGGATGGGTAGGGGGAGGTGCTTTTCCTTTTATTTTTTTACTTTTTTTTAGGATATAAAAAGGGTCTTTGGTAAGGATAAACTTCTGTTGTTAAGGAACCTAAAGCCCCCATGGGTTTGCCTCCAGCCTGGCACAGAGGTTGGGTGCGATGTGATCATTCCTAGGACAGACTGAAGAGCAGAAGAGCAGCTGTCAAGAAGTCCCTTTCCCTCCCGGAGATGCTTCATGACACTACAGGTGCTACAAACTTCTTAGTAGAGCTCTCATGAGACCTAACCTTTCTAAGGACCTTAAGAGCAAAAAAAAAAAAAAAAAAAAAAAGGACCTTAAGAGCATACTGTAAGCACAGGGGAGAGCTGCTGACCTCTTGGATGAACCCTTAAATAAGAGATGGTATAGGAAGGTGAATATTCTCCTTCCTTCCTTCCCAATAAAAACCCCACTGGAAAAAAAATCCTAGCTCTATACTGGAATAGACTAATGAGAGGTTACTGTGGGTAAACAAATAAAAGGCATGCATCCCTTCTTCAGTTCATATTTTAGATCTACAATATATACACAAGAAAGCAGATAACCACATCTCTCTCACACACACACACACTGGCAGGGACATATTTGACTGAAAAATACTTCTGAGAGTTCGCATAGTCTAGACACGAGAAGGAAGAGCTGAGTTGACAGGAGGGAAGGGATGGACGGGTCCTTTTCCCATCCCTCTATTTATGGGAGTCATTTCCCTTCAGGAAATGCTGAGCCCCTTCTCCCAGGACCCTGTTGGGAATGACGCCTGCACCGGCTGACCCAGCCTTCCACATCCTCCTCCTGGCCTCAGCAATTCTCCCCTCGTGACCCAGTCAGTACTGGGAACCCAGCCTGTAAACGACAGTGCTTTTAGAGGCCCCAGTCCAGTGAGGAAACTCAAAAAGGGCGGGTGGGAAAGACCCATGATGAAGCCAGAAAAGCCCGTGGGGGGTGGAGAAGCTTCTAAATCTGAACACAGAAAGGGGATGGATCAGTAGGAAGTTGGGGCTGGAAATGAGGATGCTGTGGCCCAAGAAATTAGTGGCTCATCTAACTTTGGTCACCTGGTTGGTGGTGGCGGAGACAGGAGCAGGACCCCAGGGTTCCTGTCGCCCCACCTAGGGCTCATTCACCAGCTCCATACTCTTCCCTTCCCCAGAGGACTCATGTTGCAGTGGAAAGCTGTCCTAGGGGAATCTGGGTCTACTGGTTATGTGTTCTTGGTGAAGGTGGCTCTCTTCTCTTCTTGGTCTTCTCTTTTTGGTCAGCTGAGGAGCCAGCCCACCTCTTCAGAAATCCAGACAAATTTCTGAGGTCTGTGCGGTTTGGGGGTTTGTTTGGGGTTGTTGGGGTTGTTTTTTTTTTTTTGGTCTTGTTTTGTTTTTTAAGAAATGAGAAGTGTTCTTTGTTATTAGGACATTGAGGGATTTTTGAAAAGCGACAAAACCCAAAAACATTTGCCCCACAGGCACCAAGTAATATTAGCTGTTGGCTCCCAGGTTCTTCTATTTAAAAAAATTTTATTGAATATAGTGTTCAGAGCTTCCGGGCCATATACCAGGGAGGAAGAGAGACTTAGTGTTAGCAGGTAAAAGGAAATGAACTGGAGATTGAGGGTAAGACAGAAAAGTAGAGACAGAGAATCAGAAAGAAAGACAAAGGCTGAAAACCAAAGAATCAGGGATAGAATGGCAGTGAAACACGGGGAGGAAGAACCCACCAAAAAACCGCCAAGGCAGACTAAGGGGGGGCTACGTTAGGTCATATCCAGGTGCCTCTTCATCGGATGCAGCAACCCGGCGATCAGCTTTTTTTGCAGCTAAAATGGACATAAAGGAAAAACCTCGCCCAAGGGTATATCCCAAGAGTATATTGTGGGCAAGAGAATAGCTAGTATGTCCTATTGGCAAACACCCCCGTGCTTCAGTGAATTAGAGTTTTCCCAGCTCCACACTTCTGTTCATATCCTTGCCCTCAGTTGTCATCCTCCCTTCTCCTTGCTCTTATAGTCCCACCTACCCTTCAAAACCTAGTTTAAATCCTAACTGCTCCATAAAGTCTACTCTGATCACCCCAAACTGAAGTTCTTCCCCACTCTCCTGAATTTCCAGAGCAGTTATTAACTTATCTACTCTTGATAGTCTAACTTTGTGTAACCTTATGTTCTCTCATCTAAGGCTGGCTTCAACTGTTACGGAAATACGTTTTACCTGGGGCGCTTGGGTGGCTCAGTCGATTGGGTGGTTGAGTGTCATTGGACTCTATTTTGGCTCAGGTCATGATCTCAGGGTCATGAGATCCAGCCCCTTTCTGCACCCTCCCACCCCTGCAATCAGGTTCAAGCGCATGCTCTTTCTCTGAATAAATATTTTTAAAAATTAAAAATAAAAAGATACATCTTATTGAAGGTTCAACATATTTATGTGCAATAATGAATGGCTTCAAGCTGCAATAATGAATAACATTTATAGAGTATTTGTTCTCCAGGTGAGATTCTACATAGATTCTTTTTTTTTTTTTTTTAAGATTTTATTTATTTATACATGAGAGACACAGAGAGAGAGGCAGAGGGAGAAGCAGGCTCCCCGAGGCAGGACTCAATCCCAGGACCCTGGGATCATGACCTGAGTCAAAGGCATATTCTCAACCGTTGAGCCACCCAGGTGCCCCTTCTTCATGGATTCTTTCATTGAATCCTCATGCCAACCTTACAACTGTCTCCCCTTTACAGATGTGGAGACTGAGGTCTAGAGGAATAATTCTCTCCACATGGATGCTGAATGTGTCTGGGTTGTCAGATTCAAGAGTCCATTGCCTAGCACTCAAAGAAATGCTTTGTCCCAGAGTACAGGCCTTCCCTTCCTGAGTACAAAGTAGCTACTCGATAAATTGTTATGATTGGATTTTATTCCAAGTACCCAGTACCCACCCCTCTCTCCCCTCCCCTCCATTCCTGTTCTGTCCACCGCGAACACCCTGGCACCAAGGCACTGCCTGGCCATCCCTTCCACTCCCAGAGGCTGCCCTCAAGCTGCCATTTTGTGACTTTTTCTTGCTCCTGAATGCTCTCCTGATGTTCCTTTTAACCTGACCTCACCAAACGGTAATACCGGTAATAATACCGAGGGGAGGGGAGGTAGTGCCCCACCCCCAGCCCGCCGGGTCAGTCCTGGCCCATGAGCACCTGGAGAGCCCCAGGGCCTGTGCCTACCAGCGCTGGATGCTCACCCCACACCATGAGGTAGGCACTTGAAGGGATGCACCTGAAGGCCACGTTTTGTTTGCTTCTTGACACCCATCTCTGGCTGCAGCTGAGCTGCTCCAAACTCCTCACTTTCCTGCCTCCTCTCTCCCTAATTCCTGTCCTCCTCTTCCTTTCCTCCCCCTCACACCCTTTCCCACCCTCTTTTGCTGGCTTCTGTTCTCTTTCTTTCCATGAGCAGAGACTTTCCAGCTTGGCTCCCGGCCAGCACATTTGGACAAAAGGCAGCAATCTTCAAGGAAGACGTCATCTCGCATCCCCCTTCCTGGGGCCAGGGAGGGAGGAGGGGGCCCAGACCGCTCTGCCGGGGCTCCTTGTTCTGGGAAAGGCCTCGAGAGATGGGGTTAAAAAGCAAAGAATCTGCCAACAGACCCAGGTTCAAATTCCAGCTCTGCCACTGGAGCTGTGGGACCTGGGACAAGTTTTCAAAGACGCAGTTCTCTCATCTGTGAAACTATGGTGACTGTAGCACCTACTTTGGAAGAATGCAGTAAGGATTAAATGAGACTGCACCTGTAAAGCACTCAGCACAGCACATGTCCCATAAAAAGGGCTCAACACTTGTCTTCTGCAAGAAAGGGTGCTTAACTCTGCCAAATAATAAAATAGGAGCAATCATATGGGAGCTCATAATAATAACAATAACACTTCCTAGGCTCATCTGCAGGGCTGTCGATCTTGCCTCAGTTGTTTCCAAGTTGGGAAAGCTGCAAAAACACTCTCAAACATGGAATTGCCATTGCAGTGCAATCTGTACAAGTTGGTTTTGAAATTGGAAGGGGAGCTGACCCCCTTTTCCTTTTCGGTAGAGACCAGGACGTGCTCAAGTTCAGCTTCAGCCTGGATGTGGAAGTAGGAGGAGCCCACCCTTGATCAGCACAGCGGGCTCATCCTAATTCCCCACCCCTTCCCTCCCCTCCCCCTCCTTTTCAGGCTTCCTGAACTCTGAGGTCCTGTTTCTGTTTGTTTACTATCTGTGCCTGGTGTTTGGTACTTGGAAGTTGTGCGATGCCTGGGAACGTGTTCCTTTTATTTAGCTAGGTTTTTAGATATGGGAAATGGTCTTTCCCCCATGATTTTATTTAGTTCATCTGGGCCGGCATGAATGGATTTGAATTTAATCAGTAAAATTAACCAAAGAGCAAATACAGGAGTTCGCATGAGGTGCCATTGGGAAATATGCAAATATACAAATATAGGGGATGGTCCCGGCCTCTTAGAGCTAGGGATAACAGCTGTAAGCCCAATTAACCGAATGGCAATTAAAGATTGCAATTGTTCAAGACAAAAAGGATTGGGACGACTGCATGGCTCAGCGGTTGAGCACCTGCCTTCAGCTCAGGGTGTGATCCTAGAGTCCCAGGATCGGGATGGAGTCCCACATGGGGCTCCCTGCATGGAGCCTGCTTCTCCGCCTGTCTCTAATGAATAAATAAATAAAATCTTAAAAAAAAAAAAAAGACAGGATCAGTCCAGGGAATGCCTGACACATATTTCAAAAAAGTCATAGTAGGAGATTGGTTCAAGGACTAAATCTGAACTACATTGGGGAAGGTTATGAAACAAATATAAACTAGAGGAATGCAGAGGTGGGCAATGAGAGAGGAGTCACAGACGGCCTCAAAGCAGTCGGATCTGGTGGTCCTTAAGACTAGATTGGGTGCCTGGAGGTGCCTGGACACCTAGACTCAGGGGATGGAAGCCCCTGAGTTATGAGAACCAGGAGAAGATGAAGTGGGTTGGTGGCTTACACTTGGGCATGTCCTGAAAGGAAGGAGGACGAGTTAAGATTGGCTACCCTGGTTAAATAAAAATACACAATGAAGGTATGCACTCTATTAGACATGATAGAGTTAAAATGACACATTTAAGAGGACCCTCCTGGAGTAGGCAGTCAGAGGTGAAGATCTAAGGGTCTGGCAAAAGAAGCCCCCCAGGTGTAAATCTGGGAAGGAGCCCCTGAACCTGTGAGCAGGAATGACCTGAGGGACAAGTGCAATCAAAGAGAGTGAAGAAACTGGCATGGGGCGCTGTTACATGGCCCTCGCTACTGAGCTTGCCTCAGCTTCTTTTTCTTTCTTTATCTGGGCCTTCCAACTAGATGGTACAGTCTGATGGTGGTACACAGGCCTTGGGCTTCTTTTTATTCCTCTACAGTGTCTAACCCACAGTTGGTCTACTAGGAGTGAGGCACAACTGCTTGTTGGAGAAGAAAAAGAAAATGAATTGATGGAGATCTCTCTTTCTAAAGACAATGAGGATAATCAAAGACTATGGTGTCTCAGGGAAGGAGGCACTTGAGTACTTACCAAAGGTGGCTGGGCCACCAGCCAATCAGAATGGCCTCACTGTTAACCCTGTAATGGCTGGATCTGGGGAGGCTGGGGTTCCCGGGAATGTGGGTGACTGGATGCTCAGGGCAGTGAGTGTTTACCAAGCAGTTCAGAAGCAGTCAGCATTTTGACAAGTGGACAGATATATCAGAGCACATCAGTTCTACGTCAACCTTGACCTGGGGTGGGGGAGTGGACATGTATATTAGGGAGGTAAAGAACAGTTAACTGGCCACAGGATGCATCATTAATAACTTCAGATAAGGTCCCAGCAGATGGTTAGGGAAGGAAGCAGGATTCCAGGGCCTCGGGGAGGAGCTAGTGGGCCTGCCTCAGGGGCTCCATCTCCCCAGCCTGGAAGCAGCATCCTCCTCTTTTCCTTCAAGCAGCTGGCAGCCTGAGCCTGGAGCTGTGTATCAGAAGCCGCTTGTCTTTGACCCTTTCCCTGGCTCTCTCCTCTCTGCCCCAGGCTGGCAATCTTGGCTGTCCTGTGTTCAGGGGAGACCAGAGCCTTTCTTGGCCCTTCAGAAGTGCTGGGACCTCCAAGTCTCACTGTTTTGGGAGGCATCAAGGAGGTTACTCTTCTCTGAGATTTTTTCACCCCATTAGATGCATCAGATCAGCAAAGAGGGTAAACAGAAAGCACTGGTCGCTTTTTGATGTCCTGGGAGCTTGTGTATGTTTGTTGATTGTCACCAACACAGACGATGACATGGACCAGATGTAAAGGATGACAGGGGCCACAAGATGCTGGGGAGTTTTACTAGGGGTTGGATGATCACATACTTCATTCCAAATCTGAACCACTCTCTCCTACAACTCACAGTCTTAAGTAGAGAACCCCCCTTAGCCCCCAGAGAGCTGGAGACATTTTCTGGCATAGAAGCCCAGAGCACCTGCAAGCTGCTTTTAGAATCTCCTCTGCATCTTCCTGGTCACCACCCCTGACCAAGTCTGCGGCTGAGAAACTGGCCCACTGGCCCATCCAGCTGCAGGGGATCCAAGTTCTAAATCTCAGGCCACCCCATCACCCCTGCCCAGTGATCAAATTGGCCCTCTATGCCTTCTCCCCCAGCTAACTTCTCCCTTGACCATGCAAGGGCAGTTTTAATCCTGATGGGCTGCATGATCCCATCCAAGTGCCTTTGCCTGGTCATCTGGGGGTGACTGAGCCTGTAACTCCCAGAGACATGAAAAGCACAGATAAAATTACAGCTGCTTAAAAAAAAAAAATTACAGCTGCATTAGTGTTTCCAATTTGCTGAAAAAAGGTAGTCGGTTATTATTTTTCTCATGGTGAGCTGGGGGTTGGCAGGGGCAGTAGTATCCATCTCCTCTGACTCTTTTTGGGGGAAAAAGTTCATGTGTAGCACCTGACTGACCCCTCCTCTTTCCCTGGGCTGAGGGCTCTACTCTGGGGGAGTTAAAAAAGGCTGGGGGGCAGAGGGACAATACAAACTCATGTCTGCTTATGTCAGTGCACCAGGACCAGCAGGGAAAATGGGCGCCACGGCCAAATCTCCTCCTTTTCCAGGGCGGCTGTGAGTTGCAGTTTCCAAGGACAGTCCCAGCATAGATCTGTTGTAGACCAATTAACAATTTATCTTAGGGACTCCTGGGTGGCTCAGTGGTTGAATGTCTGCCTTGGGCTCAGGTCGTGATCCCGGGGTCCTGGGATCGAGTCCCACATTGGGCTCCCTGCATGGAGCCTGCTTCTCCCTCTGCCTGTGTCTCTGCCTCGCTCTCTGTGTCTCTCATGAATAAATAAAATCTTTAAAAAAAAATTTATCTTAAGTGCTCGCTTTTTACTTTCAAAGTGTCCCAGTCTGTATATACAGTTGCCCTATCCACAACCCAAAGTGGATTTCCAGAGAACTTGGTGCTAAGTCAAACGCAACCCTACCATATCTCTTTTTGAGAAGCAAGGAAGTATGAGGGAGAAAGGGGAGGCACTTTGGATTATTGCACTGGGATGACTCGTGTATAACCTACCCCACCCATCCCACATTTCCGCCTACACAATATGTGGACTCATGGTTATGTGGGATCAAGGTTATTGGAACACGAAACCAACAGTCAGAGACAAAATTAAATCAGTTTGCTGATGTCAACCTAAATATAATAAACTTCTTATAATTTTAATATGCTGCCTATTTTAATAAAACTCAAAATAGTAGATTCCCTTTATGAATGTACCACACTGTGAATTTTAATTTTTGTATTAACTTAAATAGAAACTCATAGTAAATTCGGTGGGGAACCGGGGTGGGAACACTTGGGTTAAGAGAGAGAAAGGTTGGGGCACCTGGGTGGCTCAGTTGATTAAGCATCTGCCTTCAGTTCAGGTCATGATCCCAGGACACTGGAATCAGTCAGGCTCCTTGCTCAGTGAGGAGTCTGCTTCTCCCTCTGCTCCTCACCCTGCTCTTGCACACACTTTCTCAAATAAATAAAATCTTTTAAAACGAGAGAGAGAAAGAGGTATAATATAATAATATATTTTATAATTTTTTTTAAGATTGAGCATCAGAATCTCATTTTTGGGATGTCTTCACTGGGCCCAAATATATTCAATACACATTTGGCTTTGAAATATATATTTTTTAAGATTTTATTTATTTATTCATGAGAGACACAGAGAGAAAGGCAGAGACATAGGCAGAGGGAGAAGCAGGCTCCATGCAGGGAGCCCAATGTGGAACTTGATCCCAGGACCCTGGGATCACACCCTGGGCTGAAGGCTGACACTCAACTGCTGAGCCACTCAGGCATCCCTGAAATCTATGTTTTTTAAAAGATTTTATTTATTTATTAGAGAGAGAGAGACGCAGAGAGAGAAGCAGGCTCCATGCAGGGAGCCTGACATGGGACTCGATCCTGGGTCTCCAGGATCACGCCCTGGGCCGAAGGCGGCGCTAAACCGCTAAGCCACCGGGGCTGCCCCCCACGAAATCTATTTTAATCTAGCAATTATACTTATAAGAATTTATCTTATAGAAATACTGGAACAAGTGCCAGAGAGTGTCTGTAGTGGCTAAAATCAGAAACAACCCAGGGTTCATCAACAGGTAACGTGTTAAACTAATAAAGGCAATCCACACTGAAGGAACACCAGGAGGCTGCAGAGAAGAATGGCACGATGTACGTCCCACATGGACTTATTTTCACAAACTGCTGTTCAATTATGACAGTATGCACCCATTTCCGTAAGCAAACATATTACATACAAAGAAAAGAAAGTCGGATCTGGGATATATACCACACATTGATTGCCTCAGGGAGGGAGACAGTATGTGGTTAACTTTCATTTTTTTCTGTTTTATTCTTTATGTATTGCTTAAATGTTTTCCAACAAGCAGAACTTTCACAGTTTACACAGAAAGATATATGTATAAATAAAAGTATGTGTATAAAAGTCAACTTACGGGGATCCCTGGGTGGCTCAGCGATTTGGCGCCTGCCGTTGGCCCAGGGCATGATCTTGGGGGTCCCGGAATCGAGTCCCACATCGGGCTCCCTGCATGGAGCCTGCTTCTCCCTCTGCCTGTGTTTCTGCCTCTCTCTATTTATCTCTCTCATAAATAAATAAATAAAATCTTAAAAAAAAAAGTTAACTCACAATTTTAAAGTACGCTTTTTAAGAAACAAAACCAGCAAAGGAAATGCAGCTGATACTGTGCTTGCACTGGTGTGATAAGCCCTCCTGATAAGACACAGAGCCCTGGGGTACCCTGGAAAGATGGTCACGGCCACAACTTCCCGTCCTGGCCCTGCTCTCCAGCTCTATCCTGCTCTCATTTCCTTCTAAAGGGGAGCCTGGAGCCTCTTGGTTCCCACCACTGAGGGAAGCCTACCTCTTCCCTGAGCTTGCCACGAAGGCGACTCACCCCTTCCTTCCCTAAGGCCAGGGGGAAAAAGATAACAGTTTTTGGCAGTTAAGCCTGTTAGAAAAGAGGGTCTGGGGCTCACCTCTCTTCCAGGCGACTGCAGGCCAAGGATGGATGCATCCAAGGGAAGCCAAAGACAAAGCAATTCTGGGCTGCAGATGGCAAAGGGCTTAGCTTCTATGCAAGCGGAGAGTCGACAGGATACGTTTTTGCTCAGATCAGACAATGATCTTAGCACAAGGGTAAAAGATGGTCTGACTCTGGCTTCTCAACATACTCTGTCTTTGGACATCAAATGTAGAAAACTGAGGCACGTGCTCACCTCATTTTCAGGTGACTGAAATATAATTAAAGGGGCAGATGCGCCTGTCAACCCCGATGGATAGCCAACACAGGGTTTCTTGTTGTTTTGTTTAGATTTTATTTATTTATTCATGAGAGACACATAGAGAGAGGCAGGGACATAGGTAGAGGGAAAAGCAGGCTCCCTATGGGGAGCCCGATGCAGAACTCAATCCCAGGCCCCCAGGACCCTGGGATCATGACCTGAGTCCAAGGCAGAAGCTCAACCACTGAGCCACCGAGGTGTCCCTGTAGGGGATGTTTAAAGACAGCCTGTGGTACCTGTGGAGGCCATCTGGCTCTGTGGAGGAATAAGGCTCCATGGCTGGACACAGGAGACTGGGTATGACACAACGCTGGTCACTCATGAGTACCTGTGAGACATTCCACAGGCCCCCAGGAAGCAAAAAAGATGGGGCTGGGATTCCAGAGAGTAAAGGAAGCTGAGCCAACTTTGCCCACTGCCAGAGAAACGAATGCCTACAAGGTATATTTGAATGTTGTTGGGAAAGTCATCCAGCCTCAGAATTTCCCTTTATTAACCTGTCAGAGTTGCGGAATTCAACCCTTAGAGATTCATTCCTTTTGATTGAGACTTTATGGATGTTCAATTGCAAACTAATTCTCTGTTTCTTTCCCATACAGAAGACATGGGTCAGAAAACAAATACACTTGAATATCAGGAGGCAAGGAGAATCCAGAACTCAGAGGCTCAGCACTCAAGAAAAGCAGACTTATGTGGGTTCCAGGCAGAGACAATGGTGCCAAAGTTTCTCAGTTTGGGCTAAGGTGCAGCACTACACAGAACAGGATCAGGGAAATCTAACTGCAGAAGCCTTGTGATTATGCTTTTAGAATTTCTATTTTTAAAACATACTTCACATACATACTTAGTTTCACACGAATGTGTCTGCCACCAGCCTTTTTACGTGTATCTGTTCTGGTTGGCTTTAAACCCTGATGTTGATGGCTGCTCAGCCATTTGATTCCATAATGAGTAATCTTAAATTTTATGGGGTCCTTGCTTTTGGAATCTGTCACCCACTGTGATAAGCCCTTTATGTGACTGTTAAAGCAGCAGCTCTCACCTTTGGCTGCACCTTAAAATCACCTGTGACTTTTCAAAAATACTGATGCCCACGGGATCCCTGGGTGGCGCAGCAGTTTAGCACCTGCCTTTGGCCCAGGGCGTGATCCTGGAGACCCAGGATCGAATCCCACGTTGTGGTTTTTTTTTTTTTTAAGATTGTATTTATTTACTTGAGAGAGAGCAAGAGAGAGCGAGAGAGAAAGAAAGAAAGAAAGAGAGAGAGAGAGAGAGAGAGAGCGCGCGCACCCATGAGCGCGCAAGCCCAAACAGGGAGAGGCAGAGGGAGAAGCAGAGTCCCCACTGAGCAGGGAGCCTGATGCGGGGCTCGATTCCAGGACCCTGGGATCATGACCTGAACTGAAGGCAGACGCTTAACCAACTGAGCCCCCCAGGCGCCCCTAAATGTGTATTCCAAAGTGCACCCTGAGTTACAAATGTTAAAAAAACGTGATGGGGGTGGGGAGTAGAAATCTACTCAATGCTAATATAAGACATCTAAAATTAGCAAAAAGACGGTTTAAACAGTAGCAATGCACTGACCTAAATGCTGCAGGTTCTATTCCTTCCACAGAAAGCAAAGGGAAGGACCCAACCAGGAGGTTTGTGACAGAGTCTGAAGACCTGCCCAGCTCACCTGTCCTCTCAGTTCACACTCCCTTTTGTCCTGAGACATTCCTTGTGTTTCAGCAAACACGGTTCCCACCCTCCCAGGCCCAGGCCGCTCTCAGAATCTCTGGTCTTTCCCTACCGCCAGGAGCAGGCTTAAAACATCAGGTCTGAGGGTAGAAAGGCTGGGACCTCGGTAGGGGAAGTGGACTTGCCCATCTGAAAGGACTCCTCAAACTCTGCTCCCACTCCCCACCTTCCTTTGGTCAGGATTTCTGGGTGCTCACTGCCCTAGCAGACCCGAGTCTGGTCTGGACCATACTATGACTTGCCTGCTTCCCCATCACAGTGGGAACCCGGGGTGCTCTGCAGGTCACATTCATCAAAGCAGGTGTCATCTCTTCCTACACTTGAGAAAAAGGGCTCCTCCACCCCGAATTCCCCTGGCCCCAGCTGCCTGCGCTGCGGCTGCCCCCAGGCCTGAGCTGACTCTCAGCAGCCCACAGAAATGCAGTAAGTTCCCAAGTCATCACAGGAAGATACTATAGGAAGATAGTCATGTGGAATTTTATCTTCCCATCTTTTGTAATACTGACAATGAAGATTTTTTTTTCTATGTCACTCTTTAGTCTTTACACAAAGTTCCTCATGACAAATTCCCTGTTGAGTTAATTCCAGGAAAAAATTTTGTTCCGAAAATTAATTTGCAAGCTTTCTGTTGTCAGAAATCCAAAACTGTGCAATCCAGTGTATTTTTGTTTGTCTCTAAGCTGCCAGAAAACTTAGAGCCAGATTCATTGTCCAAGTGTTGTAATCTGCTCCACTCAGGCCATTCAAAATATCCACTCCTTGTGCTTTGCTTTGTTTTCTCCTGAGCTTTGGGGCACTTGGTTTTGGTCTAAGTTACCTCGCCTGCACAGCCTGTCACCAAGTCCTACCTCTATCTCTTGGATCCTTCCATCATACCTCAGCATTGCCAATCATCTGTGCGTCAGTAACTCTGGCCTGGGCCCTGCACGGCCTTGGTCCCCATCCTATCCTCCACCAGACCTCCACCCAACAACCAGAGCAGGCTTTCTAGGACACCCAGCTGAAGCCATCACTTCAGCTTCCTTCCCCTGGGGACACACTGTGAATTCTCCCCACATTTGCCTCCCACTCCCTTTCTGTGTGTGGTGTGCGCTTGCCGTTTCCTCAGGCTGGAACAACCTTCCCTACTTTGTTTTCTCAATGAAGAGGTTTTCCAGGGTTCAGTCCCAGCATTACCTACTCTGCCAGGCCCCCAGCTCTGGGTGCCGCTACTTGCAGCACTCACAGCCAGGGCAGCCTATGACTGGTTTGCCTTTTTTTTTTTTTTTGGCTTTTAAATTTTATTTATGTATTTGCATTTTTTAAAAAGACTTTAGTGATCTCTATACCCAGTGTGGGGCTTGAACTCACAAACCCCAGTATCAAGAATCCCATGCGCTACCAAATGAGTCAGCCAGGTGCCCCTGGTTTTAATTTTTTGACTACCCCAATCAATGGTAGGTTCTGGAAAGCAGAGAGCTATTTTATTCACCACTAACGCCTAGCACAGAGTAGTCAAGTGAATGATTACACAACACAGGGAGCCTTCAAGTCTTCCCAGTAAAAGGACTGAAGGCCATCCTCCTCCGCCAGCATTTTCACTTAGACTCCCCCCGCCCAAAAAAAAGGAGTCACCCTTTGCCGTTGACTTCTCACAGAACTCACCCCACCAAAGCAGCCCACCCCAAAGACTTTCTACTCCACTCCTTCGGTGAGTTCAATATTCGACGATGCAAACAGAAAGGATTGTTCTTTTATGTCCTAACCATCAAGGGTGTTAAGAGCTTAATAACAAAATTACAGTAGTGCCCGCTACAAACCTCCTACCCTGGGGGCCATCGTTACCTGAGTCCTTGGGGGCATCAGAGAAGTCCCATCCCCGCCGCACACGTCCACACCAGCTAGCGGCCCGCTTGCTCCTGCCCCAGCACCAGCTGCAGAAAGCGCAGTCACCGCACCTCCCGGCCGCCGAGCCGCGGCGCACCCCGCTTCCCCGCCCGGCCCCCGCCGAGGTTTCAGTCCAGCTCTCTCTGATCCCTCCTAAGTATTATCGTGTCTCGTGTTGAGAGACCCCCACTGGGCTCCGTCTGCTCCCAAGTGCAGCCTTAGGGGGAAAGTGGGAGAAATACGATCATTTAATCATCTTTACCAGCCTGCTCTCCCAACACTGCGAATGTGGCCACGGTGGGGCGGGGTGGGATCTGGCTGCTGAGCCCCCCTCGGTGCTTTCTCTACACTCACCCTCACGCTCACGCCCCCTGGAACCCGGCCCGCCAGGGGGCCGGGGCTCGGCCCAGTTCCTGCAGGTTTCCGGGGCGCGGGACAGCGGCTTCCCCCCGGACCCCCGGCCCCGAGGCGCCCCGAGTGACCCCGCGCCCCCGGGGGCCGTCTGGCCAGCCCTCTGCTCCAGCCCCGCAGGCCCCGCACGTCGCACACGGGAGGCCCGCAGTCGGGGCTGCAGAGGGGCGGCTCCCAGCTGGGGGGGGGGGGGCGGCTCCCAGCTCCCAGCTCCGGGGGGGGGGGGGCGGCTCCCAGCTCCCAGCTCCGGGGGGGGTGGCGGCTCCCAGCTCCGGGGGGGGGCGGCTCCCAGCTCCGGGGGGGGGGGCGACTCCCAGCGGGGGGGGGGGCGGCTCCCAGCTCCGGGGGGGGCAGCTCCCAGCTCCCAGCTCCGGGGGGGGCGGCTCCCAGCTCCGGGGGGGGCGGCTCCCAGCTCCCAGCTCCAGGGGGGGGGGGCGGCTCCCAGCTGGGGGGGGGCGGCTCCCAGCTCCGGGGGGGCAGCTCCCAGCTCCCAGCTCCGGGGGGGGCGGCTCCCAGCTCCCAGCTCCGGGGGGGGCCGCTCCCAGCTCCCAGCTCCGGGGGGGGCGGCTCCCAGCTCCCAGCTCCGGGGGGGGCGGCTCCCCCCCGCCCCCCCGCGCCCCGCGCGTCCCCTCCTCCGCTCCCCGGCCCCGGCCCTACCTCCCGGCCGGCCGCGGCTCCGCGGGCTCCGAGGCGCAGCTCGGGGGCGCCCGGGCGGGCGGGGGCGGCGGGCGGCGGGGGCCCGGGGCGCCATGGCCCGCAGCCCCGCGCCCTGCAGTCGGCCGGGCCTCTCCCCACGCCCTGCGCTCGCGTGCCCGCCGCCCGGCCGCCGCCGTGGGCGAGTGCAGGGCTGCCGCGTCCCCCGCCCCGCGCGCCCCCCGCCCCGCCCCGCCCCGCCCAGTGAGCTCATCCGCAGCTGGCGGGCGCCCGGCCGGTTGCCACGGCAACGCCTCTCCCAGGGCCGCGCGGACTCGAGCGGCTCCGGTAAACAGGACCTTCTGCCGGACTCTTCCCCTCGCCCTGGGAGGGGGGGGGTCTGACGGCTTAACCCCCTCTGTGCTGGAGAGCCAGGGCGCGGGAGGGCGACACCCCCGCACCCGCACCTCCGTTCGCTCGGGGCGCCCCAGGCCACCCTGGCGGCCTGCAGTCCGGCCCGACCCCCAGGATCCGCGCAGCTGCAGCCCCGGGCGCGGGCCACGGGGGTCCCCGAGCCGCGCGGGGAGGGGAGTCCGGAGGCGGCTCCCGGGGGGCGGTGACTCACGGAGGACCAGCCCCCCCCCCCCCCGGGGCGCACAGATCGCGGACTTCGGGCCGCCCAAGAACACGCGCGCAAGTGCTCGGGGCTCCTTACGCTGAGGACAACCGGGGCCCCGCAAGGTTTCCGAGCGGAGGAGTTCCCCGGCGACAGGGCGGTGGAGCCGAGCCTGGTGATTGATGGGCGCGGGGAAAACCCCAGGCTCGTCTCTGCACGGGAGGAAAGTCACTCTCGTCTTTGGCTCGGGGCCCCCTAAAGCTCAGGCAAGGAGGGGGAGCAGAGATAGAGGTTTAGCATATAAATCCACGAAGGGGGTGTGCAGGAGGGAGGAAAGCAAAGGAAGGATCGCAGAAGGTGGGGAACATGGCATAATGTCTGGGCAGTCCCTGTGGACCGGGGCCCAAGATTTGAGGGACTGATTTAGACGTCAGTGTGTGTGTGGGGGGCTCTGTCTCCTTCTTAGCTGAGGGTTTCCTTCCTCTGTGAGATCTTTGAAGCTTTTCTAGAGCTTCTTAAAGCTTCCTAAACTCCAGCATGCCATACCCATTTCAACTAACCACCATAAACTTTCAGAATACAAATTTGCAAGCATTTTATTAAAAGGGTATAAGCATCTATGTATGTATTTTTAAAGATTTTATTTATTTATTTATTTATTTATTTATTTATTTATTTATTTATTTATGAGGGAGATAGAGGGATGCCTGGGTGGCTCTGTGGTTGAGCATCTGTCTGCCTTCCGCTCAGGTGTGATCCCAGGGTCCTGGGATCCGGTCGGCTTCAGACTCCCTGCAGGGAGCCTGCTTCTTCCTCTGCCTGTGTCTCTTCCTCTCTCTGTGTATGTCTCTCATGAATAAATAAATAAAATCTTTAAAAGGGGGGGGGAGATAGAGAGTGAGCAAGTTGGGGAAGGAGTAGAGGGAGAGGAAGATAGAGAGAATCTCAGCTGACTCTTCGATTCTTCGCTGAGCTTGGAGCCCTTTGCAGGGCTTGATCCCAAGACCCTGATATCAGGACCTGAGCCCAAATCAAGAGATACACACTCAATGGATTGAGCCACCCAGGCACCCAAAAGTATAAGCATTTGTATTATTTTGTTTGCTGAAGCATCATTTAATACATTCTCGCTTCATTTTTTTTTTTTTTTAAGATTTTATTTATTTATTCACAGAGAGAGGCAGAAACATAGGCAGAAGGAGAAGCAGGCTCCCTGTGGGGAGCCTGATGAGGGACTCCATCCGAGGACCTCGGATCATGACCTGAGCCAAAGGTAGACACACAACCTCTGAGCCACCTAGGCTCCCCCATTTCACTTCCTAAAAAAAGACTAGAAATTTGGCTTCTTAAGGGTTGGGGGTTCGGGGGTATCAGGAGGCAAACTGGCAAAACAGAGCAAATAGCAGATGGAGAACAACTGAGCTGAGAGCCCACCTGGCTGCCTCCCCCAACCCAGTGCACAAAGCAGGCCAGTCACTTTCGATTTTGTGGCTTCCAAATTGCCAGGCACAGGTCAGGTGGACAAACCAGAGAGGAGGCTGGGGAGCTCCTTAGTGACAACACCTTGGTAGTGGCTGCCACTCCATCTGCTCCATGGTCTTCGAGTTCTAGACACTAATTTGTTTTAGAAGAATCCCCTGCCTCAGTTCATTGGGTCAGACTCTGTTGAGGGATGCTGGGGTCTGTGCTTTGCAAGTTCCCATCCCTGCCTGCCTGTCACAGCTCCCGACCTCAGACCTCATGGCTGCTCCTGTCCCTGGGTATCCAGTGGCTCTGTGGCCATGGCATGGTCCCTCCTTTTCTATGCAGCCCTGCCCCTGCCACTCCCTGGAGCTGTCCCAGCTGATGCTACCTCTGGTGCATCCCAAGCCCTGGTTCGCCAGCTCCAGAGGCCAGGGTACTCATCCAAGGTGGAGATGAAGGGCAGCCCAGGTGGCCCAGCAGTTTAGCTCCGCCTTCAGCCCAGGGGGTGATCCTAGAGACCTGGGATCTAGTCCCTCGTCCGGCTCCCTGCATGGAGCCCGCTTCTCCCTCTGCCTGTGTCTCTGCCCCTCTCTCTCTCATGAATAAATTAAAAAAAATATTTAAAAAAAGATATTAAAAAAAACAAACAAACAAGGTGGGGATGGACCATCCAACTGTGCCCCCAGCCTTCCCTGTCTATCCTCAGCTTCTCTCCCTGTTGGAAAATAGGCCTAGGGTAGGAGATAGTGCCTGGCCTCAGGTCAGGAAAGGTGTGGATGCAAGGAGGGAGACAGAGTTGATTTTTCTTGATCTTGAATCTTGCTTTTTCCACCTAGAACAAGCATGGAGCACTGCAGAACCCTCCTACCCCTCCCTCCTCTTCCTTCAGCATCCTGTTGAGGAGCACAGGCTCTGGAGCAGACTGCTTTGTCCCTCTCAGGATCTCCATCCAGAAGGTGGAAATAGGAACAGTTATAACCAACTTCATCCCCTTGAGGGGATTAAAACAGATCAACAAGCAAAGGGAGTAGTGCTGGGCCTGGCCCATTGGGGGCACTCCCTGTTACCTCCCATCTGTTACTTTCCTAATCTCTCTCTCTCTCTCATTTTTTTTTTTTTTTTTTTTTGCAGGAGCACAAAAGTATTCAGAGTTCAACAGAAGGGATACCCTGATACTCCTGATACAGGAGTAGTCCTGTATCAGAGTTGAGCTTCCCCCCACCTCTTTTAGGGCCACAGCACAGAGTCTGCTTCTTCTCACCTATAAACCAAGTGAAGGATGACCCAGGGCTGGAAAAAGGCTAGCCTGATTAAGCCAGAGAGAGACTGACCAGGAACCTCCCTCGAATTGTTTAACTTCCCTTCAAATTCCCTTCAGCTGGCTCAGTCAGTGAAGCATCTGCCTTGGGCTCAGGTCATGATCCCACGTTCCTGGGATTGAGCCCCACATCAGGCTCCCTGCTCACCTGGGAGTCTGCTTCTCCCTCTCCCTCTGCCCCTCCTTGTGCTCATGCTCTCTCTCTCAAATAAATAAATAAAATCTTAAAAAAAAAAAATCTGGGCAGCCCGGGTGGCTCAGCAGTTTGGTGCCACCTTCAGCCCAGGGTGTGATCCTGGAGACCCAGGATCGAGTCCCACGTCGGGCTCCCTACATGGATCCTGCTTCTCCCTCAGCCTGTGTGTTTCTGCCTCTCTCTCTCTCTCTGTCTTTCATGAATAAATAAATAAAATCTTAAAAAAAAAATCTTAGGGACACCTGGGTGACTCGGTGGTTGAGCGTCTGCCTTTGGCTCAGGGTGTGATCCTGGAGTCCTGGGAACAAGTGCCACATCGGGCTCCCTACATGGAGCCTGCTTCCTCTCTGTCTATGTCTCTGCCTCTCTCTGTCTCTCATGAATAAATAAAATCTTTTTAAAAAATTAAAAATAAATAAAAATTTAAAAAAATCTTAAAAAAATTCTCTTTGGCTGCTAAACGTTTACTGAGAGTCTTTCTTTCCAGCAACTTCACATGTGTCATGTCACATAATTCTCCCCACCCTTTTTTTTTCCTCCCCACCCTTCATAGCAATCCAATATCACCCCTAATGTTTTATGGACAGGAAATCTGTGTTCCAAGAGGCTCTGTGCCTTATTGGAGTTCACACTAGCCTAGGCCTGCCTGGTTCACGCCATGCTCATTGGTACACCAGCTCGCCTGAGAGCAGTGGCTCTGCCCTATGCCAGTCACCTTGGATGGAGATTTCTGGATCAGCATTAATCCACAGTCCCGGTTATGCTTCCTGTCTGGAAGGCACAGGCAATGCAGCTCCTCCAGGAGTCTCTGACACCCCTCCTTAGAGCCTGGCTGTCCCCTGCTTGGATCACTGGGACCCATTCCTTCTCAGCCTTTGAGTGACAGCAACCCCTCCTCTGTGTTCCAGCTACCTGCCTGCCAGTGAGTAATGGAAAGGTAGACACACAGCAGATAACAGATGAGAGGTTTGGGTGTTGTTATTTTATTTTTAAAAATTTTATTTAAAATACATCTTTTCTTTTTCTTTTATTTAAGATTATTTATTTGTTTATTCATGAGACACACAGAGAGAGAGGCAGAGACACAGGCAGAGGGAGAAGCAGGCTCCCTGCAGGGAGCCCCATGTAAGACTTGATTCGAGGACCCCAGGATCATGACCTGGCAGATGCTCAACCACTGAGCCACCCAGGCGCCCACGTTGTTATTTTCTGCAGAAAGCCAGTGTGGGGGAGCAGTCGTTCTCTTATGCTTAGGCTCTCGATGTTTGGATGCCACAGAGCAAGGAAGGAACTTGAGGCGCAGCCTCACCTCGTAGGCCTTTGGCAAAGCTCCTCCACATGGCTCCCATGGCCCACCTGAGCCCCTAGCAGCAGGGCTCCCCGCTCCTGCCCTCCTGAGGGAGCCTCCCCTTCTTGTTCCAACGCCAGCCCATCCTGGGCCATTCTCCCCAGCCTACAGACAGCTGGACGCGGGCGCCTTCCTGGCCGCCCCAACCCTCTTCCGAGGAAGCAAAAGCGAGCCGTCCATCTCACCCAAACCTCAAACCTGGGCTTGGTTTGTTCTTGGTCCCAATCAAATGTCATCCAGGAGGTGTGGGAAGGGAAAGGTCGTGCGGAAGCCACCCGGGAGGGGGGTGAGTGGCCCGGAGGGGGGCTCTTGGGCCAGTGGGCGCTCCCTTCCTCTGAGGGCTCTGGGGCCTTCTCCCTCCCGTGGCAGCTGCGGGGGCGGGGGGCCCTGACGTTTGTCAGGGTACCACTGGGCATCCCAAAGAATCACTGAATCGGCAAGTCACACAATGACACAGTTTTTGCCTGACAACCATCTGCTGCACTTCCATGACCCTAGCTTTGGAGGGTCACTCTCTTCCCGCCACAAAGAATTAAGGCTTTCATAGCTGTACAAGGATTAGTGTGTTTAGGACGGAGCAGGGAACCAAGTGACGACGTTCACCACCCAGCAGCCGCAAATGCTAGGCCTGCCATGCCCTCTCTCATACTCTTTTCTGTTCCTTTCAGGAGACCCAGCTGAGCCTCAGGGAAGGGAACAAGAGTGTGGTGATTTCCATTCTCTTTTTCTGGAGTCACAGATTTCTGCGTCTGAGCAGCTCTAGCTCCTCCTGTTCTGATTCCAGAACACGCTAGGACAGTCGGACCAGCTCTGTACCCGGCTCTCGCCGCTTGCTTCTCAGAGCTTTCTCTGACCTACTTCCCTGCCAGCTAGACAATCTCCTCAAACCTGAGGGGAGGGGGTTGCTGGGAATCCCTCCTAACATTTTGATCACGCAACATAGTGAGCTGAGAGCTGCACGCACGGACTCAAAACCTGCCAGCTCGTGGCGCCTGGCTAATGTCCCCCCAAGCCCTGATCTCGGCTTTTATTTATTTATTTATTTTTAATTTTAATTTTTCCTGATCTCAGCTTTTAGACCTCCGAATAACCTATATGCACTGGACTGCCTCTCAGAGGCCACACCTCACTTAAAGGAACATGTTTCTGAGAGGCCCCTAATATCTGATCCACTTCTCTGTGTCTCTCAGGTCAACATAGAGGAAAAGATATTGCCCCAAAGGTGAGCCAGGTGACATCTGACTCCCCTAGATAGCAGTGTGACCTTGGGCGTGGTAACTCCCTTTGGTGGGTCTCAGGTGTCTGGGGAGATCAGGCCAGCTGGCCCTCAGCCGTACCCAGCTCCCCCCTTCTTGAATAGGCAAAAAAAAAAAGGCACTAAACAGCTGCCAGTTCTCATTCTTTCTGTTCTTTCCTGCCTGGCTGAGCGTGGGCCAGCTAATGCTAAGGCTTTGCAGGGATCACCCAGGAGGTAGCTTCTAACATCAGCCTCTTTTATCAGTGAAGAAACAGCCCAAAAGAGGTGGGCGCCTTGCCTAAGGCCACTGCGAATGAGCCTGGAAGGGCCCAGCAGTCTGACCAGGCACGACCTTGCTGCTTTACCAGGAGGACCGCAGGCAGGAGCTACTGTTCTCAGGTGCCTGGCTTGACAGTAGAGACGTGGAAGGCTGGGGAACGGAAGTAGAGGTGGTATTGGCGTATGTGGGTGACCCAGGGCCAGAATTTTCATGCCAGGGTCCAATTCTCTTAGGAGCTGATTGCAGGCCAGGTCTACCAAGCAGGACCTGGGGCGTTAGGGTGGGGGAGTATAGAGTCAGTCCTGGAACTTTTTTTTTTTTTTTTTTTAAAGATTTTATTTATTTATTCATAAGGGACATAGGCAGAGGGAGAAGCAGGCTCCATGCAGGGAGCCCGATGTGGGACTTGATCCCAGGATTCCAGGATCACGCGCTGGGCCCAAGGTAGGCTCTAAACCGCTGAGCCACCCGGGGATCCCCAGCCCTGGGACTTTTTAATTGCGTGACAATCCCCTTGGTTTAGGGTGGGTGGGCGAGGGGAAGCCAATCTAATCTTCCCCACGGGGATCCTCATGCTGAGGGGCTGGGGTGGCGCCCAGGGATTGCAGTTTTACAAGCTCCCCAGGTGTGTTTGGTGGAGGTGGCTCAAGTCCCCACGGGAGACACACTGGGGTCGAGTCTACAGTAGACAAGATCAGGGGCTTCCTTTCCCTGACACCCTGGTCCGAAGGAAATGAGTGCATGTGTTGGGGTGGGAATTGCTAAAAGGGTCTCAACAGAGAGCTGTCCTTCACAGGAGCTAAGCCCGGTGGTTCTCACCTTGGGGCAGCTCTGCTCCCCAGGAGACATTTGGCAACATTGGAAGACATACTTTAAAGTCAGAATCGGCAAAGGGGGGGTTGCTGGCATTAAGTGAGTAGAGGCCAGACAGGCTGCTAAGCATCCTACAAGGCACAGCTCAGCTTCCCCTCCCCCTCGGCGCCCTCCGGTCCAACAAAGAATTATCCTGCCCCAGATGTGAAACGCGCAGAGGTTGACAACTATTGGTTGCTGAGCCCATTCCCCATCTCTATCCCCTTCCTCGGAGTCTTGAACAAGGACTTGCTCTGCATCACATCTGCGCTATAACAACGTTACGTTGGGAAATGCGAAAATCAGTCGTTTGGATCCTGTGAAAAGCTAAGCACGGCCAGGTGGGCCTTTGCAGTTCTTTCCACGCCCACCCCATCCTCCGTGGGGGATGCGGCGCGCTGCACGGGAGAATGGTGCCCCCTAGCGGTAGCAGAGTTAACTGCATCGGCAGGAACCGCGCTCCGACCTGGTTAGCGGGCTTAGCGGTGAAGAAACTTTGGGGGGGGGGGGTAAAAAAGGGAGACCATCCAAATGAGAACAAATAGAGGTTATTTATTCAGAGATTAAAAAATATTATTATTTATTCATGAGAGACACACAGAGAGAGGCAGAGACACTGCCTGCAGGGAGCTGTTCGTGGGACTCGATCCAGGGTCTCCAGGATCACCCCCTGGGCTAAACCACCGCTGGGCCACCCGGGCTGCCCCAACATCTGTGATTTTTAAAGGCTGCCCTCACAAATTCTGATTTAGAGTTCATATTTGATAGAGTTGTGTGATTTGGGGGCCCATGTGCCTTAATATGGATGACATCATTCTCCTCATTGACATTCACATGGGCCCCAGGAATCCCTCAACTTCATCTGCTTGGGTGACTGTAGCTCCTTGAGAAATTGCACCTTCACCACCACCATCAGTACCCCCTCTACCTCCACCACTACCTCTAGCACCATCACCACCATCACCTCTGCCATCTCCACCACCACCATCAACAGCTCCAACACCTCTACCTGCATTACTACCTTTACCATCATGACTGCCGCTACCAATACCAACACCACTTCTGCTACCACCTCTACCTCTACCACCACCTCTACCACCACCACCACCACCACCACCACCACTTCTACTACCACCAGTACCACCATCACTGTCACTACCTCTACTACCACCACCACCACTACCAACACCAACAATACCATCATCACCAGCTCTACCACCATTAGGGACCCCCATTATCCCTGCCATCACTGTGTTTCTTTTTTTTTTTTTTTTTTAATTTTTTTATTTATTTATGATAGTCACAGAGAGAGAGAGAGAGAGGCAGAGACACAGGCAGAGGGAGAAGCAGGCTCCATGCACCGGGAGCCCGACGTGGGATTCGATCCCGGCTCTCCAGGATCGCGCCCTGGGCGAAAGGCAGGCGCCAAACCGCTGCGCCACCCAGGGATCCCCATCACTGTGTTTCTCTCTACCTTGCTGTCTAGAGCCATATAACCTTCCTTTGCTTCTTCAAGGCTAAACACACCCCTCCCTCAAGTCCTCACACTTAACTCCTTCCTCTTGAGGGCTTTATTCTTTACATGTCTGAACTGTTGTGCCAAGATTGCGAATCCGAGAAACTACCAAGGAGCCGACACCGATGCAAGCGCACTAGGGTTTATTAGCAAGCTCGAGCTTGGGTCCAAGTATACCCGACACAGCAGAGCAGGGATTTGGACCCCGAAGTGGGTTACAGCTGGGTTTTTTATGGGCTGGTCTAGGGGATTTTCAGAAGGGATGGAAGAATTTCTCAAGTTCTGTTTACATTTTGATATGGGGCTTTCAAGGGCATTGAGCTCTGTTCTCATTCTAATATGGGACTTTCTACCACAGATGTGGGCTCTGTTGTCTTTCTGATACAGGATTCTCTGCCTAGGGCAATTCTGAGCTCTGATATGTCTTTCTGATATGGGATTACCTGCCGAGGACCTTGAGGACATTCTGCAGTTTTTCCTATAAAGTTCAGCTCTTATTCACAGGGGCCTAAGATGGCTGTACTTGTGCTAATGCTAAACTTGAGGTGGAATGGCCTTGATTTTTCTCAGCCTCCACATGAACACCCTCCCACCCTTCCTCTCCAAAGTAGCCACCATCCTTTGGGTTCTCCCAATTCTTCATTTCTTTCATGCTCTTGCCCACACTTTGAAGTTGCACATTATGGGTTCCTCTGTCCCTCATCAGCGGTTAGCTGATAAGGGTAGCCCATGTCCCGGGGCCTAGCATGATACCTAGCTCAATACGTATTACGGAGCCTTGATAATATTAGGTTCTGCTTAAGAAATAACTATTGGGGGAAGCCGGGGTGGCTCAGTGGTTTAGCGCCTGACTTCAGCCCAGGGCATGATCCTGGAGTCCCAGGATCGAGTCCGACGTCAGGCTCTCGGCATGGAGCCTGCTTCTCCCTCTGTGTCTCTGTGCCTGTGTCTCTGCTTCTCTCTCTCTCTCTCATTAATAATAAATAAATAAAATGTTAAAAAAAAATATCTATTGGGCTCAAAAACTATTGGTTGCATGAATAAGCATGGTCTTTCAGGAGCCACTCCTCAAGGTCCAAACACATTCCCCGAATCACTGCAGCCTGGTGCTCTAGGTCCTGGGATAACCTCCCCCCATCCCACCCCCATCCCACCCCCCACCCCGCTTAGCTGAAACCCCAACCAGTGTGCACAACGGGCTCCCCAGCCACGGCGCGTCTCGGCGTTCCCACGCTACTTGGAAGGAAAGCTACGAAGGTGTCGGTGGAGACACAGGCACGGGGAGGGGAGCGCACACAGGGCGCCTCTGCGTTTCGCGTTAAATCTGCTTATGGAATCCGGGAGCCGAGGGCCAGGCGGGCTGCGGGCGTCCTCGCGGCTTCCGCTTTAAGGGGCGGGGCCGCGGGGGGGCGGCGGGGGGCGGGGCGGGGCGGCGGGGGGGCGGGGCCAGGGCGCTCCCGGAAGACGCGGGCGCGGCGTCCTCGGCGCCGGATCCCGGCCTCCGCGTGCCCTCCGCGGCCTGCGGACGACACCCCTGCCTGCTCCCCTCGCCCTCCCCAGCCCCCGCCCCCGCTCTCCCGTCGGTCGCCGGCTCTCCGCGCCCCCCGTCCCGGCCCCGCTCCTCCCCACCCCGTACCCCGCGCGGTCTCGGGCGGTGCGCGCTGCCCCCGGCCCCCACCCTCTGTCCCGGCTGCGCCTCCCTCCCTCCCTCCCTCCCCCCTTCACCTCCGGCCCCTCCACCCCCGCCCCTCCCGCTCTGGCCCGGGCGGGTGATCTGCCCGGAGGGTGACCGGCCCCGCAGGTCGCGTCCCCGCCCCGGGCCTGGCCCGGCGTCTGGCTCGGCCCCTCCCGCTCCACGGTCGGTGCGGCCCTGAAAGCCCCCGAAGGCGCAGCCGGCCTGGGCCTGGGTGGGGCGAGGGGCCCGGAGGGAGTGGGGTGTGGACCCGGGACGCAGGGCGGGCTGCGCGGCCTCGGGGGCGCGCCCTGCAGGGCAGGACTGGGAGCCGACTGCGCGGAGCCTGCACGCGGGGCCGGAGCCTGCACGCGAGTCGGAGGCTGCACGCGGGTCGGAGCCTGCACGCGGGTCGGAGGCTGCACGCGGGGTCGGAGGCTGCACGCGGGGTCGGAGCCTGCACGCGGGGTCGGAGCCTGCACGCGGGGTCGGAGGCTGCACGCGGGGTCGGAGGCTGCACGCGGGGCCGGAGGCTGCACGCGGGTCGGAGCCTGCACGCGGGTCGGAGCCTGCACGCGGGGTCGGAGCCTGCACGCGGGGTCGGAGCCTGCACGCGGGGTGGGAGCCAGTGCGCGGGGTCTGAGCGCGGCCGGATCCGGCTACGACCGCAGGTGTGGCATCCTCAGCCGTGGCCTTCGACTCGGGTCAGCCTTGCCTGACAGGTGAACGTAGATGGGTGCCCATTAAGACGAGAGCAGGCAGCCTAGGCCTGGGACCCCTGGGAGATGATGGTGACCCCCTGGCGCTTGTCCGTCAGGGTCTGCTTGTCGCACCTAAGGGGTTTTGAGCTCGGAAAAGAACTCGGCCTTTTAAGATCATCTGGGAGCTCCCGTAATACCAGACTCTGTTGGCTTCTGCTTGGCACTTTACCCAAACTCATCTCAGCCTCTGGGGACACGGGTGAAGGGGTCCCTGAGGGCGGACGCTGGCGAAGAGTTGACTGGAGTGACCTGGCCGAAAATGGGCCATTGCACAGCGTCTCCCAAGAGGGGCGGCTGGGATGCCTCTTTCTGCACCTTCGTATGTGGCTCCGGGCTGGGGCTCTCTTGATGAAATTTTTCCCGCTCCTTCTCTTCTACCCCCTCACCTACCTGGCTCCCAGCGTCTCCGGCCTGTGGCTCTACCTGCTTCTGAAAGCCACCGAGACCTCAGGCCCAACATACATCAAACTGGGCCAGTGGGCCAGCACCCGGCGTGATCTCTTCTCTGAGGCCTTCTGTGCCCAGTTCTCCAAGCTGCACGTCCGGGTGACCCCACACTCTTGGACTCACACCGAGCACTTCCTGCGCCAGGCATTTGGGGAGGATTGGGGGAGGGTCCTCCACTTTGAGAAGAAGGAGCCTGTGGGTTCAGGCTGTGTGGCCCAGGTGTATAAAGCGCGTGCCAATCCCGTCTTCCTGGAGGATGACAGCGTCCAGAGACTTGCGAAGGCCTCCTGCCTGCAGCCTTCTTCAGAAGCTGGGGCAGTTGGGAGGCTGGGGGAGCTCTTCGGACACCTGGGGAAGGGGTGGAGGTTTCAAGGAAGTCTTGCCGACCAGTCACTTCTAGAAAGGCTGCTCCTTCCTAAATCTGACCCGCTTGGATCAAATGCAGTCATGACTCAGGCTTCAGTGCCTGCCGACCAACCTAAGCCAGATCACCTCATCCCCGTGGCAGTGAAGGTAAGTGCTCTGATGTCTCAGCTGGCCCTTCCTGTCTCTAGAGTGTCACTGACCCCACAGCGCTGTCCCCGCTCAGGAACCCCCATTTGCAGATCACTCCACTTCACCTGGGACTCCAGAATTGCGCCCTGGGCCAAAGGCGGGCACCAAACCGCTGAGCCACCCAGGGATCCCCATGGGCTCCATCATTTTTGTCTCCACACTTGTCCCTCCCCATTCAGCATGATCCCATGACCCCTGAAGCAGGTACCTCTGATGCTCTCTCATACCTCAGAAACAACCCTCAGTTCACACCTACTGAATCATACTTTGCAAGGGAGGAGCCTGAGGCCTGCGTTTTTATAAATGCTTCAAGTGATTCCCATGATCAGGCATGTTTGGGGAACACTGGACCAAAATATCCTCTGCTCTGTGGAAGGCAAAAGGAGTAAATGCCAGCTGTGTACCAGTCATGGTAGGTGCATTATTTAGTCTGAACTAGCTGCCTTTGAGGTAGGCATTTGCTTAACTTGTGTCTATTTATTTATTTTTATTTATTTTAAATATTTATTTATTCATGAGAGACACAGAGAGAGGCAGAGACACAGGCAGAGGGAGAAGCAGGCTCCGTGCAGGGAGCCCTACGTGGGACTCGATCCCAGGTCTCCAGGATCAAGCCCTGGACCAAAGGTGGCACTAATCTGCTGAGCCAACTGGGCTGCCATATTTTTATTTATTTATGTTCCTGAAAGGATGTGCCGGGCAAGGACTATTATCTTCATGGGATTTTTTTGTTGCTCTTGTTTTTAGATTTTATTTATTTGAGAGAGAGAGCTTGAGGGGTGTGGAGGGGCAAAGGGAGAGGGAGAAGCAGGCTCCCCATAGAGCAGGGAGCCCGATGAGGGGCTGGGTCCCAGGATCCCAAGATCATGATCTGAGCTGAAGGCAGACCCTTAACTGGTCGAGCCCCCCAGGTGCCTCTATCTCCATGTTTTAAAAAGTGGAAGAGGAGGCTGAAAAGTTGAGTAGCTTGGCCAGTTTCAGACTGAGAATGAGTTGTAGGAGGAAAAAGCATTTCAAAGCAGACTCTTTCCATCCCACCTCAGTGCATCCTTGCTGGGATGCTGTGACTCTAGATCCTTCTCTGACTCAGGCTTTGGATTACCTGACTCAGTTACCTGGGGTGCTCAGTGAAATGCAGATTCCTGGTTCCAACCCCACAATCAGTGATTCAATAGGTCTTGGAGGAGGCCTGGTCGTCTACATCTTCACCAGGCACTCGATGGTCACTTTGATGCACGCTAGTGTTTGGGAACCACTGACCTAAACTCACTGTATTTTTTTTTTTAAGGATTTATTTATTTATTTATTCATGGGAGACACAGGCAGGAGAAGCAGGCTCCATGCCGGGACTCGATCCTGGGTCTCCAGGATCACGCCCTGGGCTGAAGGCGGTGCTAAACCGCTGAGCCACCCGAGCTGCCCTAAACTCACTGTATTTGGAAGGAAAAGCCCACTTCTTCTTCCCAGCAAAGCTAAGTGCAGCGCAGAGACGCTGGCCCTGGCATTTCCTCAGCGATGAGGGAGCAGGAGCAGAACATTCTGTTCTGCTGAGGAGCTGGCTTGGGCGGCAGTCCTGTCGGGGTGAACGTGCCCTCCTGACCCCTCCCTGTCTCACTGTGCCTCCTCCTGGCAGGTGCTGCACCCCGGCTTGCTGTCCCAGGTGCAGATGGACCTGCTGCTGATGAAGATGGGCAGCCGAGTCCTTGCCCTTTTGCCAGGAATCAAGTGGCTTAGCTTGCCTGAGATTGTGGAGGAGTTTGAGAAGCTCATGGTCCATCAGGTAAAGTCCTCTTCCTTCAGTTGCAAACTGTGTCTTACATAGTTCTTGCTGTTAGCTGTTTAGCAAATGCCGGACCAATGAGTAGTTTCCTAGTAGGTCATGGCTAGTGTGGCATGGTAGTCAGGGTTAGGTGATGCTGACCAGCAGGATGAGGAACACCCAAATCTCAGAGGCTGAATGCCATCAGGTTGTTTCTTGCTTATATCAAAGTTCCCTGCAGGTGATCCGAAGAAGGGGGAGGGAGCTCTACTCCATAGTTATTCAGGGACCCAGTTTCCTCCCAAGTTAGGCACTGAAATCTTCAACATGTGTCATCTAGGGTCAGTGTGGCATGGGAAGGAGACTGTGGACAATCTCCTAAGAGATCTTGAGCCTTCTTAGTCTACAGGCCAGAGCTTAACCTACAGGCTCTGGGCCCAATGTAACTGCAGGTGTGCTTGGGAAATAGCCTTCCTTAGTACCTGGCAGGGAAGTGCTGAGACTGTGCTGGGGCCTGCAGCATTACCTGTGCCACATGCAGGAGCCACCCAACTCCAGGGTCAGGAGAATTAGCGAAGCTGCACACTGTGCCTTTACTTCGTTTCCAGGGCTTTTTTTTTTTTTTTTTTAAGATTTTATTTATTTATTCATGAGAGAGAGGCAGAGACACAGGCAGAGGGAGAAGCAGGTTCCATGCAGGGAGCCCAATGTGGGACTTGATCCTGCGTCCCCAGGATCATGCCCTGGGCTGAAGGCAGGCGCTAAACCGCTGAGCCACCCAGGAATCCCCGTTTCCAGGGCTTTTGAGTAGACAAGGACCTCCTCCCTGTCCAGGACCCTTGGAACACTTGTCGAAGTAGCCAGACTTGGTGAGCACACTTGGGCCAGTCACAGCTCCAAGAAGACAAACCCCAATGGCTTACTGTGCAGATATTACACTGCATTGGGACAGTGCAGAAATTGGCTATCTTTCAGAAGCAATGTGCTAAGTTCTCATTTATGTCCTCTGATGTAAGGTTTTAGGTCCCAGAGATGCATTTTAATGTTTAGAAAGTTTTGCTGGATGCTATTCAGTAATGTTTCAATAACAAAGGATTAAAAGTGAGATAAGAGATTCTATTCCCACAACCATCTCTGCATTACTCTCAAGTCCTACCCATCTGAGCTTCAATTCCCCTTCTAGAAGTCTGATAGACATCATGGGGTGATGAACGAGATTTTCTCATCCATAAGGAAGGTGTAGTGGGCAGAGGGGGACTGACCCGTAAACATTTGCAGTGTATCCTGGAGATACTCCTGGAGGAGTCTCTGCAGGTTCAGTTGGGTTCAGCTGGGGCCCAAGAGAGGAAGAGGTCATCTGTCCCGAGGGCCAAGGCTCCCCAAGCTCACGCTGAGTCTTGGAAGGTGTGTGGTGTTGGACCAAGTAGGGGAAAAACATTCCCATTAGAGGGAATAAGGAAGGCCAAGGACAGGGGGAGCGTGGGGCAGGCTGGGATGTTCAGACTGCAGACTGGGTGAAGCTAGAGTTCTGGGCCATGGAAGATACGGGAGGCACAAGAGATGGATCTGAGAGAGAGCCACTGTGGATGTCACCCCCATGAATTTAGACTTCATGCTGCAGGTAGTAGGGGGGCACCAGCAGATGGATTAGAGGGAATATGGGGGTCAGGGAGCCCCAGTCAGGTGCCTCTGGGAGGGTTCGGGGGACTGGTGGTGAGTCACTGTGGGAGCCCAGTGGGGTGGAGTGGGGAAAGGATCTGAGAGTGGGGAGGCTGCAGCCCTGTGGTCCAGTGTGGAGGCCAAGAGACAAGAAGTAATCTGCAGTGACTCCCAGGGCACTGGCTGCAAGGGGCGGGGTGCATTCTGTTTAGACTCGGACTTTAGGGGGCTCTGGGCTGCTGTGAAGTGACAGCTTGAAGAGAAGTGTGGAGCTGGTAGCGGGGTCTGGCCACGGTTCTCTCACGAGGTCCTATGATGAGGAGATGCTAGCTGAGGACAGGAGGGCATGGGGGGGAAGCGCAGGCTGGCGAAGGCCAGCAGCATCAGCACGAGTGGGGCACGCAGGAGGAAGGCCCAGAGACCAGACCAAGACGGAGTGGTTGGAGGCAGGGGAGGATCATGGGGGAAGTGAACGGCAGGTGCTGGGAGAAGAGCTGTTGGGGAAGAAGGGGTTCTCCATGGCACCAGTACCAGAGGTCATTAGGATAAAGACGGGAGTGGTCCCTTGAGTCTGGCAAGCGGAGAGCTTGGTGGGTTTAGGGGGCAGAGGGCAGGGGCCACTGCAGAGAACTGGAGCGAAGCCCCTGGGCCGGAGCGGGGGTGAGTGGAGAGGGAATAGGGGGAGGCAGCTCGGCCCAGGTGCCACCAGGGGGTTTGCAGCTGTAGCTTCCAGGAGTTGACTTAGGCAGCACCTCGCCCGGGTCTCCCGAGGCCTTCTGCAGGGAGGTGGCGGTGGGGGGGGGGGGGGGAGGCGCGTGGACATGGCAGTTCCGACGCTGCCATCCCTGGGCCCCCATCATTACCTGGCATCCTTTCTCCCCACATCCCTCTAGATCGACCTGCGTTATGAAGCTCGGAATCTAGAACACTTCCAGTGCAACTTCCTGAATGTGAATTCCGTCAAATTCCCCACCCCTCTGCGTCCCTTTGTCACCAGGGATGTGTTGGTGGAAACGTACGAGGTGAGTGAGGGCTTCCTCTGGCCGTGCCCTTCGCTCACAGCTGGGCCATCTGCACCTGAAGGCTTCCATCTGAAAAGACAAAAGCCAGGGGAGCATGGGATTACTGTCTAGTGGAGGGGAGTTGGGATATGACTCCAGGCGGGCAGGTAGTGTAGGGAGGTGCCCAGCAGCCTGGATGTGGCCTCAGACTTCCTGGACTTGGAAGTCTTTCCATTTTACTTGCTGGTGACTTCAGTTCCCTCGTGTACAACAGCGGGCGCTTGTCCCTGTCTCACAGGGTTGTCCCAGGAGTCAGTGACATTGGATAGAAAAATGCCTTCAGTAGAGTTTGCACAGAGAAAGTGCCTGACAAGTGTTGGTGTCACATCACTGGCCTTAGCTGTTGCCTGGTCCGGCCTCTTATAAAACTGGTAACGTGAGATCCAGGGAAGTGACATGAATGGCCCAATGTTACTGGCTTTGACCTTAAGCAAGTTATCTAAACTCTCTGGGCTTTAGTTCTTCTATTTGCTGCTGAGGAATAACAAGATCTATTGCAATGGGCGCTCTGCCTAATAACTGACCTGTACGAAATGTTTACTTACTTTCCTCTTTCTCCTTTTTCTCCCCTTTTTTCCTTTCCATTTTCCTGTTCGAGGTCACAGAGCTCATTCATGTCCTTGTTGGCTGATTCTTGATCAGAAACTAGCTCTCCTGGGGCCTGCTCCCATTTTCTCTCACGACGTTAGAACATCTCTTACCTGTGGGTGGCAGAGGCACAGGTTTCCTCTGTAATAAACCTATAGGACTGGTTTTCATTCGAGAAGTGTTACAGAAGGGAGAAGCAAATAGGTTAAAAGTAACTTGTGGGTGACAGATTCACAGGGATTATAAGGAAGGAAAACCTCTTTGGGGAGAGTAGGGATGGGAAGGCAGCACCAGTGTGTCACGGGGGGATGAGGAGCAGGGCATTGGGCCGGCCGCCCGGGGTAAAGCTGTCTCTTCCCTAACCTTCCTTAAAGGAAAGTGTGCCTGTGTCCAGTTACCAGCAGGCGGGGATTCCTGTTGACTTGAAGAAGAAGATTGCCCGGCTGGGGATCAACATGCTCCTGAAGATGGTGAGCTCATGGGCTTGGAGAGGGTGCTCTGGGCCCGTGTGTGGTTGAATTTGCATGTGGGGAGATGCAGAGATGCTGGTCAGCTGCCATGGGTGGGAGGGTAAGCAAAGCAGCCAGCCACCACGTTGAGAATCTGGTGCAGGGACGCCTGGGTGGCTCAGTGGTTGAGTGTCTGCCTTTGTTTTTTTGTTTTGTTTTGTTTTAAGATTTTATTTATTTATTCATGAGAGACACAGAGAGAAAGAGAGAGAGAGAAAAGCAGAGACACAGGCAGAGGGAGAAGCAGGCTCCATGCAGGGAGCCCGACGTGGGACTCGATCCCAGGACTCCAGGATCACGCCCTGGGCCAAAGGCAGGTGCTCAACCGCTGAGCCACCCAGGCATCCCTGAGTGTCTGCCTTTGGCTGAAGTCGTGATCCTGGGATCCAGGATCGAGTCTCACATTGGGCTCTCCTCGAGGAGTCTGCTTCTCCCTCTGCCTAGGTCTCTGCCATTCTCTCTCTATGTCTCTCAAGAATAAATAAGTAAAATCTTTTTTTTTTTTTAATTTTTTATTTATTTATGATAGTCACAGAGAGAGAGAGAGAGGTAGAGACACAGGCGGAGGGAGAAGCAGGCTCCATGCACCGGGAGCCTGATGTGGGATTTGATCCCGGGTCTCCAGGATCGCGCCCTGGGCCAAAGGCAGGCGCCAAACCGCTGCGCCACCCAGGGATCCCAATAAGTAAAATCTTAAAAGAAAAGAGATTCTGCTCCAGAAATAGCCGAACCTACCAAAACACCCCTTCATTCTGTAGCTTTCTGTTAAACCCTGTCTTGGTGGCATGCCCTCTGTCACTGTGCCAGGTGCTGTGGGAAGAGTGGGGGGCAAGACTCAGGCCGTGCCCACATTGCCCAAAGTTTAGACAAAGAGCCGAAGATATCGCATGTTCAGTGGTACTTGATTCATTCATTCAGCAGTGTTTATTGAGTACCTGTTCTGTGCCAGGCACTCAATTAAGTGTTAGATTTGCAGTAGTGAGCAATGAAAATGACACTCGTAAAAGGACATAGTGAGGGGATCCCTGGGTGGCTCAGCGGTTTAGTGCTGCCTTCGGCCCAGGGCATGGTCTTGGAGTCCTGGAATCGAGTCCCATGCTTGTCCCTCTGCCTGTGTCTCTGCCTCTCTCTCTCTCTCTCTCTCTCTCTCTCTGTGTGTGTGTGTGTGTGTGTGTCTCTCATGAATAAATAAATAAAATCTTAAAAAAAAAAAAAGGGGCAGCCCGGATGGCTCAGTGGTTTAGCGCTGCCTTCAGCTCAGGCGTGATCCTAGAGACCTGGGATCGAGTCCCACGTCAGGCTCCCTGCATGGAGCCTGCTTCTCCCTCTGCCTGTGTCTCTGCCTCTCTCTCTTCTTTGTCTCTCATGAATAAATAAATAAAATCTTAAAAAAAAAGAAGCTTTCGGGATCCCTGGGTGGCGCAGCGGTTTAGCACCTGCCTTTGGCCCAGGGCGCGATCCTGGAGACCCAGGATCGAATCCCACGTTGGGCTCCTGGTGCATGGAGCCTGCTTCTCCCTCTGCCTATGTCTCTGCCTCTCTCTCTCTCTCTCTCTCTCTCTCTCTCTGTGACTATCATAAATAAATAAAAATTAAAAAAAAAAGAAGCTTTAAAAAAAAAAGACATAGTGAACTCTTGGCAGTGTTAGCTTTCACTGTCATCACTGGTGGTAATAGTAGCAACCCAGCATTGATAGCAGCTCCCGTGTAGGTGTAAAGAAAGAAGATAGGGAGGTTGTGTGGGGATGGATGGCATGTTGTAGGCAGGAGAGAGCATGAGTATGCAAAATCTGGGTAAGAAGGAACCGGGTGTGTGGTAAGAGTGGGAGGAAAGAACCCACATGACTGATATGGAGCTGTGGGGGCCGAGGCTGGTGGCCAGAGCAGGGCAGAGGTGAGAGTAGGGGCTCCTGGAGCAGTGGGATTATCTGAGGAGAGCTGGGTGTTCACTTGGTCAGTACGGTGGGAATTCAGTGGGGAAAAGATTTTGTCCCCAGCCCCAGGGGTCTGAGGGCACCCTGGGCCAGAGAGGAGGCTGCAGCCAGAGCAGCTCGTGGAGAAGCAGCATCCAGGACTGAGGAGATGATGACTGTTTCCAGCTCACAGGATCACGGATGGGGGGGGGGGGGGGGCACGCAGCCACATGCCAGGATGTTTGGCCCTGGAGCCAGCAGTCAGCCAGCCTTGCGTACCCACATCCTGCAGGTGTGCCAGCCCTGACTTCTCTAGTTGTCAGCATTTTCACCAGAGCAGCAGCCTCTCTTACCTCCTTCGGAGCCAGAACCTGGACTAGGAGGGTCCCTCTGTGGCCTAGTCTGCGGCCTGCACCGGTAGGAGGAGTCCCTGGAGAGCCTCCGTTCCAGCAGCTCTCTGCCTTACCCCTGGGGCTCTTCTCCTTCCCCTTTAGAAGGACTGCTGGTGCTTTCTTTAAGATTTTATTTATTCATGAGAGACACACACAGAGAGAGAGAGGCAGAAACACAGGCAGAGGCAGAAGCAGGCTTCATGCAGGGAGCCCGACGTGGGACTCGATTCCGGGTCTCCAGGATCATACCCCAGGCTGAAGGCGGCACTTAAACTGCTGAGCCACCGGAGCTGCCCCTGCTGATGCTTTCTGACCATAGAGATGACCTTTCACAGGACGCAGATTCCTGGTCCAAAGAGTTACACCTGACTTCTGTCCATCATAGTCCCTGGGGCTTTCTTTCCTGCCTAGTAGGTTCGAAGTCACTTCCCCCTGCCCAGATGAAGGTGATGGACAGGAAGTCTGATTTATGCAATGTTTTTTAAAAATGTGGTTCCATGTGAGATGCCTGGGTGGCTCATGGTTTAGCGTCTCTGCCTTTGGCTCAGGCCGTGATCCCAGGATCCAGGATCGAGTCCTAAATGGGGCTCCCTGAGGGGAACCTGCTTCTCCCTCTGCCCATGTCTCTGCCTCTCTCTGTGTCTCTCATGAATAAATAAATAAATCTTTTTTTTTTAAAAGGTAGTTCCACGAATTTAAGAACATAAAATTTGGGGAAAATCTTTAAACAATGGGTAGATAATTACGCTTTTTTTTTTTTTTTAAGATTTTATTTACGTTTTTATGAAAGACACAGGCAGAGGGAGAAGCAGGCTCCTCACAGGGAGTCTGATGTGGGACTTAATCCCAGCACTGGGATCATGCCCTGAGCCAAAGGCAGACACTCAACTGCTGAGCCACCCAGGCATCCCTGTAGATAATTATTCTTTTTTTTTTTTTTTTAAGATTTTATTTATTTATTCATGAGAGACAGAGAGAGAGGTAGAGGGAGAAGCAGGCTCCAATGTAGGGAGCCCGACGTGGGACTTGATCCCAGGCCCCCAGGATCTCACCCTGGGCTGAAGGTGGCACTAAACTGCTGGGCCACTGGGGCTGCCCTGCAGATAATTATTCTTTTTTTTTTTTTAATTTTATTTATTTATTCACAACAGACACAGAGAGAGGCAGAGACACAGGCAGAGGGAGAAACAGGCTCCATGCAGGGAGCCTGACGTGGGACTCGATCACGGGACTCCAGGATCACGCCCTGGGCTGAAGGCAAGTGCTTAAACCGCTGAGCCACCTGGGCTGCCCTGTAGATAATTATTCTTAATTAGAATATTAATTGCTCAAATCACAGAATAAAAATAAGTCCTTTGTGGGGCACTTGGGTGGCTCAGTTGGTTAAGCATCTAACTCTTGGTTTTGGCTCAGGTCATGGTCTCAGGGTTGTGAGATCAGGCCCCACAATAGGCTCCATACTCAGCACAGAGTCTGCTTGACTCTCTTCCACTCCCTTTGTTTCTCCCCCTACTCACACTCTCTCACTCTCTTTCGCTCTAAAATAAATAGAATCTTTAAAAAAAGGTAAGTCCTTTGAAATGCAGTTTGGTCTTCGATTTTTTATAATCGTTTAAAAATGTTCTTTACTTCGAAATTAACTTTTCTCTTAAAAATGTTAACCTGACCTGTCCCAGTACAAATTCTGAATGGCTGACATAAGCAGTGAGGCTTTATGAAATGTGCACCTCTCTGCCCTAGTACTCAATCACTGGGAACTTACTGTCACCTTGGAAGTTTTTTTGCATATGGCCTGGTGGTGGCGATGGCCTGGCGAGGGTTGACTCTGCCTTGAATAGCACTGTTCTCCTTCCAGATATTTGTGGACAACTTCGTCCATGCAGACCTCCACCCTGGGAACATCCTGGTCCAGGGTGCTGACGGTCTTTCCAGGAGTCAGGAGGCACAGCTGCGGCAAATAGATGTCTGTGACACGCTGGTGGCAACCATGGCACCTGCCTGCTGCCCGCTGCGCCTGGTGCTGCTGGATGCTGGCATCGTGGCTGAGCTGCAGGCCACTGACCTGAGCAACTTCCGGGCCGTTTTCTTGGCTGTGGCAATGGGGCAGGTGAGACCCGCTGGGCCTGCAGGAGTTGGGCATGATCTTTTAGGCCCTTGGAAACCATGGGGCTCCTCGGCCCTTGTCAGCCTTGTAAGTGCCCACGTTTGCCATGGGTGCTCCTGATGGACACGAGCGGGGTAGAGTGAGAGGGGAAGGATTGGGAAGGAGAGGTGGGGAGAGGAAATGAAGCCATCCAGGGCGTCCTCAGTCAGAAGGTGCCAAGATGCCCATGTGTGACACCTGTTCTGAGCAGCTCATGGTTTGGGACTAGGGGAGGAAATGGCTCTGCCCTAAATGCTGTTTCCTACTTGTAGCTTCTCTTCCCTCACCAGTAGGTATATGGGTGGACACTGGGAACACTAGTTTCTTGTCTAGATAATGGCTGGCCTGGCCTGTGTCATTTGCTGCAAGACAGCAGGCTAATGAGAAGCAGCAGCCCAGAGGACTTCCTCTCCAAGTATGGGAGGATCCCTTGGAATCTGGAGTGGGTTTTTTGGTTGTTTTTATTTTTACAGATTTTAATTATTTAATCATGAGAGACACACAGAGAAAGAGAGAGGTAGACACACAGGCAGAGGGAGAAGCAGGTTCCACGCAGGGAGCCTGACAGGGATCATGCCCTGGGCTGAAGGCGGTGTTAAACTCCTAAGCCACCCAGGCTGCCTTATTTTTATTTTTTTAAGATTATATTTATTTATTCATGAGAGACACAGAGAGAGAGGCAGAGACACAGGCAGAAGGAGAAGCAGGCTCCTCCCAGGGAGCCCGATGTAGGACTAGATCCCGGGACCACAGGATCATGCCCTGAGCCAAAGGCAGACGCCCAACCGCTGACCCACTCAGGTGTCCCTGTAGAGTGGTTTCTAACTCCTGACCCTGTGGCTACGAGGGGCTCAAGTGGTTAGGAATTACTACTTACGGAAAGGGGTAGAGCCCAATCTGTACCAGGTCAACTTAAAGTACTATATCTAGAGTGACAATGAAGAAACCCTCTCACCAACCGGTGTGGAAATTTCCAGCAAGAAAGACCCTGGCAAGGGGAGAACTGTAGTTTTTTTTTTTTTTTTTTAAAGGCAGAATTCAAAAAATAAAAAATAAAAATAAAGGCAGAATTCAGGGGAGCCCTTGTTTATCTGGGAGCCTTCTGAGGGGACAAACCAAAGGCTTGAGCCTGAGACAGTATGAAAGTGTCCTGTGAGCTGAGGTTAAACACGGAGGCACAGTGGAGGGTGGGGGGATGTTCCCCTGTGCAGGGTTGGGTGAAGGAAGGTCACAGCCAAAGAGAAAGAGCTTGGCTTCTGGGGTGGCGCTGCAGGAGGTGAAAGGCTCTGGCAGGGACCGCTTGGGTGTTTGGGGGCACTGGGAGGATCTGGTCAGAGGGTACCCTGGGCGGGGGGGAGGGTTGGAGGGTAGGGGCACAGAAACTGGGTCATCTCGGGCAGAAAGAGAGCCCACAAGGAGAGTGGCTGGTCCAGTCCAGTGGCAGGTCCTGGTGACTCTGGGGACAGGCTGGTCAGCAGTGCCTCGTGGAGCATGTGCGGCAGGACACCAGCTTTGCCACCATGCCCTGTGTGGCCATTTAAGGTGAAGATGAGCACAGCTCTTTGTCCTGGTGCATTAGCACAGGTAGGCTCCCACCGACCAACAGACTTTGAAAGTCCTTTTGAAAGGCTCCAGCTGTTCTGGAGGGGGACAATTAAGCAAGGACGGGTGGTCAAATGCAGGATGGTAGAAAACTTGGGTGGAAGCAACTAGGATACGAAGAAATCCGGGCAGAGCGTCTACGTTTTGGGCCTCTTGACTCTACCAAGTTCCTTTCTCTCACATCTTGTAGGGCCAGAGAGTGGCTGAGCTCATCCTGCATCACGCCCGGGCCAGCGAGTGCAGGGACGTGGAGGGCTTCAAGGCTGAGATGGCCACGCTGGTGACCCAGGCCAGGAAGGACACCATCACCCTGGAAAAGGTGAGCAGGCCGCTCAAGGGGCAGAGGCTGCGGGGTGTCCACTGCCCTGGCCCTTGGACAGAGTGACAGTCGAAGGGAGACCTTGACGGGGAGAGGTCTCGAGGGGGGTTGAGTTTTAAGGCAGATAAAGAGCAAACCTTTCCTCTGCCGACATCTTCCAGGTGTGAGGCACCTCCCTGGAATCCCTGGCTCCTGTGCCTGGTTCTCCTGGGTGGCCGCCGGGGCAGTGACATTTATAGTGCCAGAGCCCCTCTCTGTCCGGGGTGTAGCCATTCTGCTGCTTCACTTGTATCTGGAGCTCAACTGAGCATGGAGGGAGGGAGGATTAAGGCCCCTGAGCAGCCAAAGGACACAGCTAATGTCCATGTCCTTTATTTACACCTGAGCCAAAGCCCGCTTTGTGTTTTATTTTTTTAAAGATTTTATTTATTTATTTATTTATTCATGAGAGAGAGAGGCAGGCTCCATGCAGGAAACGTGATGTGGGACTTGATCCCGGGTCTCCAGGATCACATGCTGGGTCGAAGGCAGGCGCCAAACCGCTGAGCCACCCAGGGATCCTCTGCTTTGTGTTTTAGACACAGTGCTAACTTGTTTTCTCAATGAGTTCATGGTCTACACTAGCAGGAGTGAGTCAGAAAGAGGAATAGCCCCCTGGTAGTGAGGAGCAGCAGCTGGCACCCCGGCCCTCCCCATCCGATGGATTCCGATGTGATTGCTGTGTGGACTGGGAGTAGACAGGCCTCGAGGCTTGACTCCGGCAGGGGTCTCTGAACTCACTTGTGCGATGGGAGTCGCGCTTGTGTGTATGCAGTCCTTTCTGGAATTTGTCCGACAGCCCCCTTTCCTGACAGCGTGTGTGTGTGTGTGTGTGTGTGTGTGGGTGGGCGATGGTATGGTGGTGGGAGAGTGTGGATGTGAGTGTATGTTGGGGGAGGGTGGGTGTGGGCAGTAGGCCAGGCCGGCCTGGAGGCCTGGGAGGGAGGGGGGCGGTTGAGGGGGCTCTGCAGTCGGTTTTCTTCTGTTTTCCAGCTTCAAGTCGCCAGCCTCCTGTCGAATGTCTTTAAGTTACTGATGACTCACAAGGTGAGGCCCCTGGTGGAGCGGAGCCTCTGCTGGGTCAGGCGGGTGGGGCGGCATCTGGGAAGCGGGTAGGCGGCCACCGGGCGCAGAGAGGTACTTCTACACGGGATCTCAGGCTTGCAAACATTTTCGTCCCAGTCTGTTTGTGTGAGGAGTGGTGCTTCCGTGTCCTGACACAGTCGTGGGGGGATCCCCTCCTCACCAGGGCCAGTCTGAGAGTCTGCCCGATGTGGGACTCGATCCTGGGACCCCAGGATCATGCCCTGAGCCAAAGGTAGATGTTCAACCACTGAGCCACCCAGGCATCCCTTTATTTTTTATTTTCATTTTTAAAGATTTTATTTATTTATGGGTCTGGTGTTCTTGACCTTTTTTTTAACCTCCAACATCCCTTTGTCTAGATGTTGGGATTTAATCTTTGTACCTGCTTATTGATAGGGCTCAAGGTGCTGGCGCTGGCTGAACTGTTTTGATTTTAAGGACCACTCAGCTGTTTATGTCTAGGAGTGTCCTTAGCAGTAATCCCTTCTCAATGGCCATCCCACAGAGGGGTATCCGTTTGTACACCCTCCCACCGTGTCTGAGGGTACCTGTTTGTTCACTCTCTCACACTATTTATAAAATGTATTCATTAATAATTGATTAGTTCATGGAGTAAGCTCTGCACCCAGTGTGGGGCTTGAACTCATGACCTTGAAATCCCCAGGACCCCGGGATCATGACCTGAGCTAAAGCCAGATGCTCAACCATGGAGCCATCCAGACGTCCCTAATGATGCTTAGTCTTCATGGAAGTCATACTTAGTTCTTTCCTGGGGCCAGAGGCGGCCCAGGAGGAGGTGCTTCTTGTCCCAGTGTGTTTGGAGGCCCCAGCAGGGCTGTCCTGGCCTTCGCTGCCTGCCCTGGCTCCAAGGCAGGAGGGGGCTTCACGGCTCTTCACTTTGGCCTTTCCCTTGGGCTTCATTGCCCTGTGATGGAGTGTGGTCTTGGGCCAGTCTTCAGTGTCAAGCTGCCAGCCAGGGGTGTCAGGTGTTGCGGGCAGCGACGGGAAGGTTCTCCTTTGAGGATGGCCTTTCCCATTGTTTCTCTTGAGTTCTGCAATCTGGATAACGAAACATGGGAAAGGCAGCTATTTGACGAGGATCGTAACACAACTGAGAGTCAGAAAGTTGTCTGGCCTAGCGCCTTTGTCTTACAGACGGTGCCATGACACAGGGTGGTCCGCTTGCCTCCTTGGGCCTCATGGGCAGAGCACGAGACATGCATGGAAAGGTTAGGTGACTCCCCATGTCCCGTGGGCTTTGCGTGGTCAGAGCCACTGTCTGCATCCGTCTTGGACTCTAGAGTTGGCTCTGTTGGTGAGGTTTTGGGGAAAAGCTTTATGCTTTCCAGAATTCTTGACAAGTTCTGTTTAAGAAACAAATATCACCGTGGGATTGGGCAAAGCTTTAATCTTTGCTAGGGAGTTGGGCTGGAGAGGAGCAGGAATGAACATAGACTCCTGGGGGCTCAGGTGCACACATTGTAGAGCAGGTCTCCGAGGCTTACAGTCTGCAACCCTGATCTGCTAACGCCTCTCTGAGCCCACAGGGCCACCGCAAGGACCGGCTGGGCGGTCAGGGCAGTGTCCGGGGAGCGTGGCCTCTGCACCCTGTAGCACCTCATTTCGCTGTGTCAGCGAAATGTTTTCAGTATCCCACTTAGACCACTCAACATTCAAGGCCAGGCACCTATGCCAAGAGGCCTGGCAACAGACCCACGGCCACATGGCCTGTGGCAGTGCCAGGACCCTGCTGCCGGCAGTCTGACCACAGAGCCCGACTCTCATTGCTTCGTCCTCCTGCCTCCTGTGTTCTGCCTGGGGAGATGGCCTTCCATACCCCCTGCATGGGACACAGTGGGCTAAAGCTCCTGAGATGTTTGCTGTTAGGGCTACCATTCCCAGGATGGAAGGGCAGAGTGTCTAGTACAAGTACTGCATTCTAGGTTCTTCTCTAAGTATTTAATTTTTATTTATTTATTTATTTTAAAGATTTTATTTATTCATGAGAGACACACAGAAAGAGGCAGAGACACAGGCAGAGGGAGAAGCAGGCTTCCCGCTGGGAAGCAGACACTCAACCACTGAGCCACCTAGGTGTATGTCCCTAAGTGTTTAATTAAAAAAAAAAAAAACCCAAAACTTAAAAATGTTTAATTATAGTTAAAAATACACATATGAAATATACCCTAACCATTTCCAGTGGATAGTTTGGCACTGTCAACCATATTCACGTTGTTGTGGAACAAATCTCTAGAACTTTCTCAAATTGGAAAACGGAAACTATATCCATTGAACAGCTCCCAATTAATTTCCCCCTCCTCTTAGCCCCTGGCAACCACCATATTCCACTTTCTGTTTCCATGATTTGGGAATAGTTATCTCATATAAGTGGAATTGTGCAGAATTTGTCCTTTTGTGACTGGCTAATTTCACTCAATACACTGCCCTTGGGGTTCATCCATATTATAGCATGTCATAGGATTTCTTTTTCAAGATTGAGTAATAATATTCTATTTTGGTATATACCATATTTTCTCTATTTGTTCATCCATCAGTGGACATTTGGGCTGGGTCCACTAGGCTCTTAGGAATAATGATGCTGCGGTGAACATGGATGTGCAAATATTTCTTTGAGGTCCTACTTTCAGTTCTTTTGTATATTTACCCTTAGGTGGGACTGTGAAATCAGATGGTATTTTTTTTCATTTTTGAGGAAGCACAATACCACTTTCCCACACATGACTTTACTTTCCCACCACCAGTATACAGAGGATCCAGTTTTCTTTTTCTTTTCTCTTTTCTTTTCTTTTATTTATTTATTCATAAGAGACACAGACACAGGCAGAGGATCATGCCCTGGGTTGAAGGCGGTGCTAAACTGCTGAGCCACCTGGCTGCCCAAGGATTCAGTTTTCCACAGCCTCACCAACACTTGTTATTCTGTTTTTTGATCATGGCCATCCCTAATGGGTGTGAGGTGGTATCTTATATGGTTTTGGTTGCATTTTTCTAATGATTAGTGATGTTCAGCATCTACTCATATACTTGTTAGCCACTTGGATGTCTTCTGTGGAGAAATGTCTATTCATGTGGCACTTAATTTTTTAATAAAATATTTGCCAGAAACATAGAGGTAGAAGGAATACAATAAATACTGAAGAATTCACCAGACAGCTTCCAAATGAAAGCATTCTCGGTGATGTTAAAGCACCATCTGACTCCCCAGACTACTTTTCAGGGCTTAACTGAGACACACACCCTTTACTTTTAACAAAGGTTATATCCCCCAAGTCAGCCTTCAATTTCCTGACTTTTCTGTCCACTTGAAAAACAGATTCTTGTTCTTCTAGGTTTAAATCCTGGCTCTACTCTACCTTACACAGTGGCCTTGAGCAAGTCACTTGACCACCCTGTGCCTGAGCTTCCTTTCTCTAGAACAAGGATAATAGTACTTTGGAGGATTAGTGGAGTAATTCACTTAAATTGCTATTACTATTAACCTGGCTCCAAAGGGGAAGAAGCTCTGCTATGTTTGAGCAGAAGCCTCTTGTGTGTGGTCTCAGAAAGCCTACTGCAGATCTTAAAGAATGACTTTTGTGTAGATTTATAGTTTGTGGTATAGCCATGGAATATTCAGTGTATTATTATTATTTTTTTTTAAAGATTTTATTTATTCATGAGAGACACAGAAAGAGAGAGAGAGAGGCAGAGACACAGGCAGAGGGAGAAGCAGGCTCCATGCAGGGAGCCCGACATGAGACTCGATCCCGGGTCTCCAGGATCACACCCTGGGCTGAAGGCGGCACTAAACCACTGGGCCACCGGGGCTGCCCAGTGTGTTTTATTTTTAAGTCATTCAAACACAGGCACAGGCACAGGCACACACATACCCTCCCTTAGAGAAGTACATGTGGCATCCCTCAGACTTTCCGTTCATATTTCTAGTCGATGGGAGGTTGGGTGAGTAGATGAGATGGAGGGGAAAATGATGGGGTAGGGGAAAGAGTGTTAGGTAGACGGTAGAAATCCCAGCAGGCCTGAGTGGACAGTTACATGGATACTCTCTAGATCACTGGGCTTTGGAAAGAACTACTGTTTTTCTGTTTCAGGTAAAGCTAGAGAGCAACTTCGCCTCCATTGTGTTTGCCATCATGGTGTTGGAGGGGCTTGGCCGCTCACTGGACCCCAAACTGGACATCCTGGAGGCAGCAAAACCCTTCCTTCTGAAAGGACCAGGTCTCTCCCGCTGACTGCAGCAGTGGGCATGCAGCGGGTGTTCATCTCAGAACTGAAGGCCAATCCCGACAGCCTCTGCTGTGGCAGCTTGAACATTGTTAAAATTGGGATGCATGGAAGGCATACCAATATTTTTCACTCTGACTTGGTTTCAGGCATCTGTTTGAAAAGCTTTGGGTTATTTGGGGAAGTAAAGGGAGGGAAAAGTCCTGCATCCATTCACTTGTGGAAGCTAGGCCTGGTGTCGGGGAGACTATTTCAGAGGAAATGTTCTGTGGAGGAGGACAAATAAACTTATTATTTTGTTTTCTCGTTTTTCTCTCTTCTCTTTTTAACCCTCTCTACTTCCTGATCAGGTGGGTCCTGCCAGGTATTCCAGGACTCTGAGATTTAGGTTGGAAGATGTTACAGAATCCTGTAGACCCACGGCTTCCAAAGGTTTTGATGTATTATATTGATGGAATAGATCTACTTACATATATGCATGCACACGTATAACTTATTTATAGGTTTTATACAAGGGCTACCACCACTCACAAATCTCTGGAGACACAACGTATACCTCGGGAAAGCTTTGCTGTACTTCTAATTATCTTCTTGGTAATTTTTGATGTTTTTTGATGACCTCCTGCTCAATTTTATTAGAAGGTAACATGATTTTTTTTTTAAATTTTTTTTTGTTGTTGTTTATTTTTTATTTTACGATAGTCACAGAGAGAGAGAGGCAGAGACATAGGCAGAGGGAGAAGCAGGCTCCATGCACCGGGAGCCCGATGCGGGATTCGATCCCGGGTCTCCAGGATCACGCCCTGGGCCAAAGGCAGGCGCCAAATCGCTGCGCCACCCAGGGATCCCGAAGGTAACATGATTAATGCAGATGGGAGCAGAATCAACTCTGCCATTTTCTTTATGCTCTCCTCTGCTCACGTTAGCATTCAGACTACAGTTTCCTTTTTTTTTTTTAGAATTTTTTTTTTTTAAGATTTATTTATTTATTCAGAGAGAGAGAGGCAGAGACACAGGCTGAGGGAGAGGCAGGCTCCATGTAGGGAGCCTGACATGGGACTCAATCCTGGGTCTCCAGGATCACACCCCGGGTTGCAGGCGGCACTAAACTGCTGCGCCACCAGGGCTGCCTTCTTTTTTTTTTTTTTTAAATCCATTCTATTTCTCTCTTTTTTTTTTAAAGATTTTATTTATTGGGATGCCTGGGTGGCTCAGTGGTTGAGCGTCTGCCTTTGGCCCAGGGCGTGATCCTGGAGTCCCGGGATTGAGTCTCGCATCAGGCTCCCTGCATGGAGCCTGCTTCTTCCTCTGCCTGTGTCTCTGCCTCTCTCTCAGTGTCTCTCATGAATAAATAAATAAAATCTTTAAAAAAAAAAAAGTTAAGGATAAATTGATTTAAAAAAAATTTTTTTTCCCCTCCTGGGGATCCCTGGGTGGCTCAGTGGTTTAGCGCCTGCCTTTGGCCCAGGGTGTGATCCTGGAGACCCCGGATCAAGACCTGTATCGGGCTCCCTGCATGGAGCCTGCTTCTCCCTCTGCCTGTGTCTCTGCCTCTCTCTCCCTGTGTCTCATGAATAAATAAAATCTTTAAAAAAAAATTCCTCCTTTATTTATTTTTAAAGACTGTATTTATTCGAGAAAGAGAGCACGAGCAGGGGGGAACAGTAGAGGGAGAAGTGGACTCCTCACTGAGCAGGGAGCCTGCTGCAGACTCTGCAGACTCGATCCCAGGACCCCAGGATTTATGACCTGAGGCGGAGGCAGACACTTCATTGATGGAGCCACCCAGGTGCCCCGCCTTGCTGTCTTTTGGTAAGGAATTAAGGTTTAGTCGGACAGAGGTTCATTGGGGACAGTTTTTTCTAAGAGAGAGATGTTATTTCTACTTACCAAGTCCTGAGGGGAGGCCGTTCTAGTCCGGAACTGGGGCTGGGGTGGCTCTAGGTAGCTGGGAAGGGGTGGTGGCACCGTTGGCTCTCCTCACGGGCACTCCGGCCAGACACAGGGCTGTCGTGTCAGGTGCACACACACTGTAAGGTAAGGGGGGGTACAAGCACAAAGCAGGGGCTGCCCTGAGCCCACACCAGCACTACTGACCTTTGCCTGCAAGCAAATTGGTTGAATCTAACCATTTGTGGAATGTATTAGTGATGTACCCAAAACAACAAAACTTAGTAGCTTACAGTGTCTGCAAGTCAGAAATCTGGGTGCCGCTTCCCAGGGTTCCCTGCTCAGGGTTTTGCAAGGGCTGTAGGCATCTTGAAGCTCCATAGGGTGGGTCTGATCCCAAGCTCATTCACATGGTGGTTGGCACGATTCAGTTCTTCATGGACTGCTGGACTAAGGGCCTCGGGTCCTCAGGAAATTTTACAGCAGCAACAGAAAATGAACACTGTATTGAAGAGGAGGTTGTTTGCTGATTTTTAAATTAAGCATCTTAAAAAGGTGAAACTGGATTTATAAAGTCATTTTCTTAAGTAGAAAAGGCTATGGCTACTTCTTTGGATATAAGTTAAAGATTTTGTTTATTTATTCATGACAGAGAGAGAGGCAAAGACAGGCAAAGGGAGAGGCAGGCTCCAGGCTGGGAGCCCAGTGAGGGACTCAATCCCGGGTCTCCGGGATCACAACCTGGACCGAAGGTGGCACTAAATCGCTGAGCCACCAGGGCTGCCCTCTTAATTCCTTTTAAAATAGAAAGTACAAGTTCACTTCTGTGTCAGTACAACCACTGGAGAAATGAATTCCTTTCTTCTTCCTAAGACTCATAGAGAAAGGGAGAGCAAGCAAGCCCTGAAAAGTAGGAAATTAAATGAACATGAAGTAAACAAAAGTTGTCCTCCCGCCCCTCACCTCCTTGCTTTGTTTTTTATTTCCAGCTGTGGAATAGGTGTGTATGATTTGGGGTTAGATGCTATATGTAAAATCATGTAAAGTCTGTTCACAATTTGTTAACACTTGACTGGGAATTTATCATGTAGCAGCTGAGAGCTCAGGGTCAGGGCTTGGCATCCTTCCTCTCACCTTCTAAAATGCAATCTCTCAAGGGACACCTGGGTGGCTCAGCGGTTGGGTGTCTGCCTTCGGCTCAGGTCGTGATCCCAGGATCCAGGATTGAGTCCTGCATCGGGCTCCCTGCGAGAAGCCTGCTTCTCCCTCTGCCCGTGTCTCTGCCTCTCTCTGTCTTATGAATAAGTAAATAAAATCTTTTTAAAAAAATGAAATGGATCATTTGCTAAACCCTGAACACTTGACACTCAAAGTCATAAGCAGGAAAATTTAAAGGATACTTAATGGACAGAAACGTAGACCTAGGGTGCATGGGTAGCTCAGTCGGTTAAGCGTCTGCCTTCAGCTCCGTGGTGATCCTGGGATTCTGGGATCCAGCCCCACATCAGGCTCTCTGCTCAGTGGGGAGGCTGCTTCTCCCTCTCCCTTTGCTCCTCCCCCTGCTCTCAACTAAATGAATCTTAAAAAAAGAAGAAAAGAAATGTAGACCTAAATACAGGGATTTGAGTGCCTTGAGTATAGCTGACACCCATCCTTCTGTGCCAAGATATATGGTTCTCCATGTGCCCTGTAGCCTTTTTTTTTTTTTTTTAAAGATTTTATTTATTTACTTATTTTATTCATAAGAGACAGAGAGGCAGAGACACAGGGAGCCCGACGTGGAACTCGATCCCAGGACCCCGGGTTCATGCCCTGGGCTGAAAGCGGTGCTAAACCGCTGAGCCACCCGGGCTGCCCATCCCTGTACCTTCTGAATAGCCTATATCTCAAGTTGAAACCTCAGGGCTGCCAGTTAATAACTCTATGAACTTGGACAAGTTACTTTACACTTTACTTCTCTTGAGCATCAGTGGCCCCATCTGAGTGGGAGTCCTCCAAAAGAATACCTGGCCCACAGCACATGCTCAGGAAATATTTACTGTAATTCCTTCCCTTCCTAGCAGCAAAAACCTGTTCCGGTGAATTAAAATTCATCCACTCTCCCCATGTTTCTTGCTGAATTACAAAACATGTTTTAACTTCAGTGCTTTCTTGTACTTAAAGCAGTATTGTTTTTATAGACCATTTGTCGGGTCCTTACCTTTGTCTTGCACGATAAACTGATTTTTTTTTTTTTTTACTATAGAAAATTTAGGGTCCCAATCAGTAAACTATTTTGACTGTGTAGCAGTGATATATATTTTTTTGGCAGACATGCTTTAGGAATTCCAAGGGCAAACATCCCTTACTGCTTTTTGCAGGTTGCATGTTGGCACTGAAGGGTTGGGATAACTCCTTTTGGGTTCTGAGATGAGTGCCCTATTTGAGAGGATGCCTTTTATTTTTTTAAATATATATATATATATATTTTTAATTTATTCATGAGACACACACAGAGCGGGGGGGGGGGGGGGGGGGCAGAGACACAGGCAGAGGGAGAAGCAGGCTCCACGTACGGAGCCCGATGCAGGACTCGATCCCCGGTCTCTAGGGTCATGCCCTGAGCTGAAGGCGGCGCTAAACCGCTGGGCCACTGGGGCTGCCCCAAATGATCCATTTCCAACTGAAATCTCCAAGGTGTGAGGCTGGCAGGCTAACTCTATAATTTAACCAAACATAGAACTTTTTAGGAAAACTCTTAAGCCCTAAGTGAAGACGCTAAGAATCTGCGGGAGCGGGGCTTGCGAGGGTGTCCAGAGCAGCGGGCCCATCCAGGATCTCGCAGAAGGGAATATTACGAGACAAAAGCCGAGGGGCCAGCGCCTGGCTCAGGACCAGGGGATGGGAGCGCCGCAGAACCCGGAGGCCACGCCAAAAGGCAGCTTCCGGGCTCCACCTCGGCCTGAAGAGCCTGGGGCTCGGGGTCCTCGGGAGGGTGTGCCGCCCCCAGCCCACCTACTGATACTCGGGAACCACTGGCGCAGGCTCGTGTTCGAGTTTGCAGAACAAACAACGAAGACCTGAAAGAAGCCGTCGCGAGGCTGTCGCAGGAGCGGAGGCGAGGCCACAGCACCGGCCGGGGAGGCGGCAGGCGGGGCGGGAGAACACCGCCCCCATACGTCACCGGCGGGGCGACGCCGTGACGTCACGGGCCGGGGCGCCGGCGGAAGTGACGCGAAGGCGGGGCGGCCTGAGAGGGGCTCCCTGGACGCCGGCTGGCATGTCGGCTCTGACGCGCTTGGCGTCTTTCGTTCGCGTTGGAGGCCGGCTGTTCAGAGGCCCCGGCCCGCGGCCGGCTGGAGGCGGTGGAGTCCGTCAGTGAGTGTTGGCCGGGGGGAGGGGCCTCGCCTGCGTCTAACGGAAAACGCCGGTCTTCGGGACGCCCTCACCTTGACGCCGGGCACCCGGGCCGGCCCGGCAGCGACCTCTGCCCCGCGGCATGCTGGGACTTGGAGTCCGGCTCCGCGACGCGGGGGCGGGGGCGGGGCGGGGGCGCCGGGGCGGGGTTCTCTTGGCGGGCGTTAAACCGCGCGTCCCGCCGCTCCGGCAGCAGGGGAGCCTGCCCTCGGGAAATTCCGTTGAACGTGGAGGCTAGCTGGAGCTAATCCGGGGGCGAGAGCGGAAGTCGGGGAGGAGAGGGCGTGCTCCACGGAGGAAACCGCCTGTACCGTGTGTCTCCAAGCGCCGGCTGGGAGGCAAGGAGAGGCACAGAGCTGCCCCCGGAGACCTGGGTGTTATTTTTTATTTTGTTTATTTTTTTAAAGATGTTATTTTTTTATTCATGAGAGAAACAAAGAGAGGGGCAGAGACCTAGGCAGACAGAGAAGCAGGCTCCCTGCGGGGGGCCCGATGTGGGACTCGATCCCGGGACCCCGGGGTCACGACCTGAGCCGAAGGCAGACGCCCAACCGCAGAGCCACCCAGGTGCCCCCGGCCTAAATGTTATTTTTTAGAGCAGTGTTAGGTTCACAGCACAATTGACCGGAAGGTACAGAGATTTCCCACAAGTGCATAGCCTCCCCCATAATCACATTCCCCGTGAGAGTGTTCCATTTGGTAGAAGTGATGGACACGTTGTCACCCAAATGCCATAACTTGTATCAGGGTTCACGTTCGCGTGAACAAGAACTGAGAGTGAGCAAAAGAGGAGTCACCTGTGAAGTAGCCCAAAAATTCGACTGGAGAGCATAGCGCTGAGATGCCAAGGGTCAAATCTGCCAAAACCAAATTGGTAGTGCAGAGAGAGTCAGTAAGAGCAGGATGGAAAATAGAACATTTGATTCTTACAGGTGATGTTCCAGGCCCCTTAGATCAGGATCTACGTATTCCCCAAGAGGCAGTGCAAGGTAGTGGTTAAAAGCAGGATTCTGGCCCCAAACTGCCTCATTTCAAGTCTCACCTTTGCTACAGTTGAGCTATTTGCCCTTGAAACAGTTTCTTTCTCTTTCTTTTTTTAAAGATTTTATTTATTTATTCATGAGAAACAGAGAGAGAGGCAGAGACATGGGCAGAAGGAGAAGCAGGCACCAAGCAGGGAGCCTGAAGTGGGACTCGATCCCGCGTCTCCAGGGCCACAACCTGGGCGGAAGGTGGCACTAAGCCACCCAGCTGCCCCCCCCCCCCCTTTTTTTTGAAGATTCCGTTTCTTGGGTCAGCCCCAGTGGCGCAGCGGTTTAGCACGGCCTGCGGCCTGATCCTGGAGACCCGGGATCGAGTCCCACGTCAGGCTCGAGCCCGCTTCTCCCTCTGCCTATGTCTCTGTCTCTCTCTCTCTCTGTGTGTGTGACTATCAAATAAATAAAAATAAAAAAAAAAAATCATGGGATGCCGTTGGAGACTTTGAAGCAGGAACGTGATATGATCTGGTTTCATTTTTTTTAAGTTTATGAATTTTTTTTAGTAATCTCTGTACCCAGCGTGGGGCTTGAACCCATGACTCAGAGATAAAGAGTCACATGCTTTTTTTTTTTTTTTAAAGATTTTATTTATTTATTCATGAGAGACACACAGAGCGAGAGAGAGGCAGAGACACAGGCAGAGGCAGAAGCCGGCTCCATGCAGGGAGCCTGATGCGGGACTCAGTCCTAGGGCTCCAGGATCACACCTTGAGCCAAAGGCAGGCACCAAACTGCTGAGCCACCCAGGGAAGCCCCCCCCCCCCCCTTTTTAAAGTAATTTATCTACCCAACATGGGGCTGGAACTCAAAACCTGGAGACCAAGAGTTGCATGCTCTACCACCTGAGCCAGCCAGGTGTCCCAATGACCCATTTGTTTCAAGGAATAGTTAATACAACATGTCACTCTAACAATAATGAGATGTGTAGAGTTCCTGGTAGTGGGTTTGAACTAGAATTCTCAAATATTATTTTAATGAATTTAACCGATAGGCCCTTATAATTAGATTATATCTAAAACCTATTAAAGAGGAGGAAGCGTCTTGTTACAGTGTATTGAATTACCATCCCCATGGTTTGTTTGTATAATACAGTATCTATATGCACAGACAGATCCTGAATAAATACTGTTAAATAAAATTGGCATATGATGGCATTACAGAAACGGTGTGATATATTCTTCAGGTTGTAAAGCAATAATTCTTGAGGGAGCCTTTTAAAGTAATACATGGCCAGGGACACCTGGGTGGCTCACTTGGTTAAGCATCTGACTTTGGCTCAGGTCATGATCTCAAGGTCCTGGGATTGAGCCCCACATTGGGCTCCCCACTCAGCGGGGAGTCTGCTTGTCCCTCTGCCCTCCCCTTCACCATGCTTAAAGAAAGATACATAATACTCAGCTATAAAAAAGAATCAGGGGATCCCTGGGTGGCTCAGCGGTTTGGCGCCTGCCTTTGGCCCAGGGCGGGATCCTGGAGTCCCGGGATCGAGTTCTGTGTCGGGCTCCCAGCATGGAGCCTGCTTCTCCCTCCTCCTGTGTCTCTGCCTCTCTCTCTCGGTCTATCATAAAGAAAGAAAGAAAGAATCAAATCTTGCAACCACATGGATGGAGCTAGACAGTATTATGCTAAACAAAGTAAGCCAGAGGAAAACATTATTTCACTTATATGTGGAATTTAAGAAAACAAACGAATAAAGGGGGAAAAAGGCAAATGAAGAAACAGACTTCTAACTACAAAGAACAAACTGATGGTCACCAGAGGGGAGGTGTGGGGGAAAGGAGGAAATAGATGATGGGCATTAAGAAGGGCATTTGCTGTGATGAGCACTGGGTGTGTATGTAAGTGATGAATCACTAAATTCTACTACTGGAACTAATATTACACTGTATTGTAACTAACTGGAATTTATATAAAAACTTAAAAAAATACATACAGAAAACCCCACATTCATACCTACGGAAAAATAAAAACCATCTCATACCACTCAGCTAATTATCAATATTTCATGTAGAGTTTTCCAGATAAAAGTTTTAATATATTGGATAAATATTTACATAAAAATGAAACTATCACTTCAATATGGTATCATGCTGATGGGAATTCTAGTTAACTGTGTCTTCGGTTCATAAAATGAGAAAATTATTAATATTGTTTGTTTATAGGCAGTATATAAGAACTTAGGCTTTGCCTTCAAATAATACCCCAGTGTTTTCATTTGCAAACATTAATAACCATACAATCTATCTCATAGGATTATGAAAATAAATGATTACATTTAAAATGGTTCAGGCGGTGTCTGGCACATGGAAGACAGTAAATGATAACTGTTAATAACCTTTTTTTTTTTTTTTTAAAGATTTTATTTATTTATTCCTGAGAGACAGAGAGAGGCAGAGACACAGGCAGAGGGAGAAGCAGGCTCCATGCAGGGAGCCCGATGCGGGACTCGATCCCAGGTCTCCAGGATCAGGCCCTGGGCTGAAGGCGGCGCTAAACCGCTGAGCCACCTGGGCTGCCCGTTAATAACCTTTAAGAACAGGACAGGATACTACAAAGGGGAGGAGGTAATACGTATTAGGGACCCATAGATTTTTTAATGTTCACAAATCTACAGCGCATTTTGAAGAAAGTGCAGTTTTGGTAGTTTTTGCTGGATTGAAGAGCATGTTGTTTTCTTTTTTTTTTTTTTTTTAAGATTTTATTTATTTATTTGTGAGAGACAGAGAGAGAGGGAGGCAGAGACACAGGCAGAGGGAGAAGCAGGCTCCACACAGGGAGCCCGACGCGGGACTCGATCTCAGGTCCCCAGGATCACGCCCCTGGACGAAGACAGTGCTAAACTGCTGAGCCACCCGGGCTGCCTGAGCATGTTGTTTTCCAAGCTGGTTCTTACCTGAAATGAAATTTGTGAATACATTTTATATAGAAATTCTCTTTAAATTCTGTATCCCATTTTTGTATGGGAATATGTATAGCTGCTAAATGGAACTTGACAGTAACATCATGAAGTACAAATTTTATTATTTGAGTTAGATTCAGGGATCCCTGGGTGGCTCAGCGGTTGAGTTGTCTGCCTTTGGCTCAGGGCATGATCCCGGGGTCTGGGGACTGGGGATTGAGTCCTGCCTTGGGGTCCCCGCAGGGAGCCTGCTTCTCCCCCTGTCTATGTCTCTGCTTCTTTCTGTGTCTCTCATGAATAAATAAATCTTTAAACAAAGTTAGATTCAACCAATAATAATTATAATCTAACTGAACAAAATGCAGACCTTATGGATTGTGTCCCACAATTTGTCAACAGAATCTAAATGAAAAAAAAAAATCCCAAAAGTTGTTCATACTTACTGTTTGAGGGCTCTTTGCTCTGTTCAGAACTATTAGCTTATTAAAAAGGATTTGCTGATGTGCGTGGCTGGCTCAGTCCATAGAGCATGTGACTCTTGATCTCAGGGTCATGAGTTTGAGCCCCACATTGGGTGTAGAGATAACTAAAAAAAGAAAAAAAAAAAGATTTGCTGAGTCCTTTTTCCCATATAGTGTTCTTTATTAGCAAAGACTGTAATAGAGCAGAAGGCATAATTTGCCTTGGAAATAGATGGCTAAACAGAACAAGATTACTTTGCTGATGTGTTTTTTCGGATAAGCTAAGTGACCTACTACTGTAGGTTCACATTTCTTAACTGAAACTTTTGGGCCAGCACCCTGTTATTAACACATTCCTATTTCTGTTGTAAAATCCCTGTATAATCAGTAAAGGGAAACAGTCTTTCATCAGTGCAGGCCAGTTTTTGTTGCCAAACAAGTTTAAAAGCAAGCTTATGAAAAATGAGTTTTGAGGCATTATGGAGCTCTGTCAACCTGTATTTCATGGAGGAGATGAGAACTGTTAGATTTTGTTTCTAGATGTAACTCAAAGTTTTAGATGACTTCATGCTTTGAAGGGGTACCAAGTTGCATGACATTTTGTTTCGTCCTGTAGTGCTGGTGGCGATGTGCATATTGAGCCCCGGTATAGACAGTTTCCCCAGCTGACCAGGTCCCAGGTGATCCAGGCCGAGTTCTTCAGTGGCACCATGTGGTTCTGGATTCTCTGGCGTTTTTGGCATGATTCAGATGCTGTGCTGGTAAGTGCAGGAGAATAATTCTAATATATTAATAGAATATTATAATTTGATTAGATTATTATTACTAATATATTAATAGCTCTGCTTTTTTTTTTTTTTTTTTCCTCCCTCCTTCCTGTATGTAGACCGTTTTCATACCTGGTTATGTCCCTTTACCATGTTGTCTTTGTGTATGCAGGAATCCTGTTATTTACAGAAATACATTCTCTCTGACCTTTCCTCCTCACAGGTGTACATGTGGGTAGTCCATCTCTTACGGTTTCTGTTAGGTTGTCATATTTGGAAGGAAGACTTGAAACTAATTCTGAACCAGGGGTTCATCAGTGGGGTTAAGTTTCACACCAAATGTCTTTAAATGCTGACTCATCTCGTCTGTCTAGAGGCCCCGGGCAGCCAGATCGGGGTGGGAGAGATGTGGGCTAATTTGTCTTAAGGGGAGAAGTTAGATCATGGTAACTTTCTGACATGCCTTGGCTAAGCTTTTATCACTTTTACACAGACCCTGTTCCCTGGGAAATTATACCTTGAAGCCATTGAAATCTGCGCTTGGTGATCCAAACAGGATGGGAAAAAAATATTCAGTGTACAAAGTCTCAGGCGCTTCAGATTGATTCATGTCCTATTCTCTTTGAGTTTATCTGTGCTCGTGTCACCCAGGAGGGAGCTGCTTCGTGTCTGAGTTGGCAGCACAGAGTCCCCCCTAACTCACTGTAGGTCAGCTGTCAGGAGTCTGGGTGGCTGCTTGGCTTGATCAACGATGCCACCACAGACTAGGACTGAAGACGCATGAGGCTCCCAGGTCTCTCCCAGGTCGGCAGCAATGACAGGACACTTTGAGATGTTACGTTTCACCGCAGCTTCAATACGTTGTCAAGATGCGGGATATCTTTGCAATCTGTTGTCTCCCTTCTGCCTACCGTCCATCACAGACACACTGAAATGCTGGCTCAGGCTGTGGCTCCAGAATGGGTCGGCTTTTACAGTTCGGGCCATAGCCCATCTTGAACAGATTGAAGAACAGTTGGATCATCAGATAGTTAAAGTAGTAGTTTGTTCATGTGGCTTTTCAAGGGCTGTGCATATGACAGCCTTACCATATTTGTTTATCTTTTGAATTTAATTCATCGTATGGAATATAGAGTCTTTACTTTTTTTTTTTTTTAATGGTTGTCACCAGGGTCACTTTCCATATCCGGATCCTTCCCAGTGGACAGATGAGGAACTAGGTATCCTTCCCGATGATGAAGACTGAAAATAAAGATTGAACTCTTTGCAAGCAGGTATGCCCCTGGTTCCTTTTTAAAGTTGTTTATAGGGCAGCCCTGGTGGCTTAGCGGTTTAGCCCTGCCTTCAGCCTGGGGCATGGTCCTGGAGTCCCCGGATCGAGTCCCACATCCGGCTCCCTGCATGGAGCCTGCTTCTCCCTCTGCCTGTGTCTTTGCCTCTCTCTCTCTCTCATGAATAAATAAATAAAATCTTTAAAAATAAATAAATAAATTGATGAGATACACACAGGGAAGGAGAGAGGCGGAGACACAGGCAGACGGAGAAGCAGGCTCCATGCAGGGAGCCTGATGTGGGACTCGATCCCGGTACTCCAGGACCACGCCCTGGGCCAAGCAGCTGCTAAACTGCTGAGCCACCCAGGAATCCCCCTGAGACTTTTTTTTTAAAGTACCAGCTGTGCACAGAGATTGCAGTGCAAGATAAGATAGATACGGAGCTTACAGTTAGGTTGCAGGAATACTGTGTTCCACCCTGAGTGATTGAATGGAAAGTACCAGCATATGGGAATGTTATGATACAGACTTATGTGGAAATTAACCCTAAAAAGTAAAAGGTAATGGCCCTTTCATTTTTCCAAATTATGAATCAGAGTTTTTCTTCTTTCAAAAGGAAAGGTACACTGGGAGTAGGTACTAGGAAGAGGAGTCTTTTCTCCCACAGACCCATTAGGAGTTAAGACATTCTCAAAAAAAAAAAAAAAATTCTCATGTAATGTGTTTTTAAATTAGTCCTTGCACATAAATAATTGCCATCACTCAAACTGCCTTGAAAATTACTTATTTTTGTGAATTGTTTGAAAGGCTAGGAAGCATTAAAATGAAAAAAATGGGGAATCCCTGGGTGGCGCAGTGGTTTAGTGTCACCTGCAGCCGAAAGGGTGTGATCCTGGAGACCCGGGATTGAGTCTCGCGTTGGGCTCCCTGCATGGAGCCTGCTTCTCCCTCTGCCTGTGTCTCTGCCTCTCTCTCTCTCTCTCTCTCTCTCTGTGTCTCATGAATAAATAAAATCTTAAAAAAAAAAAAGTAGCTTATTAACATGAAAATTACAGTTTTGGGGTATGTAAGGGAGGAAGGGAATAGGAAAAACTGTCACCAAAGGGCAGGCAGGTCAGCTGTCTCACAGTCGTGTCCTGTGTCTGGATTTACTCTGGGTAAGTCAGAGGTCCTAGTCCTTACCAGCATCCTGCTTCCCTGTGGTAATGTGCCTGCCAGCACTAACCTCCTCTTCTTTTCTGTGGATTTATTAAGATTTTATTTATTCATGAGAGACAGAGAGAGACAGAGGCAGAGACTCAGCAGAGGGAGAAGTGGGCTCCCTGTGGGGAGCCCGATGTGGGACTCGATCCCAGGACCCCAGGATCATGCCCTGGGCCGAAGGCAGATGCTCAACTGCTGAGCCACCCAGGCGTCCTCACATTTTATTTTATTTTTTAATATTTTATTTATTTATTCATGAGAGACACACACAGAGAGAGGCAGAGACACAGGCAGAGAGAGAAGCAGGCTCCATGCAGGGAACCTGATGTGGGACTCGATCCTGGGACTCCAGGATCACGCCCTGGGCCAAAGGCAGGCGCTAAACCGCTAAGCCACCCAGGGATCCCGTGTCCCAACATTATAAAGATGAGACTGTAAACCTCTGAGAAAGCAAGGTGACTTTGCTTCTCTATAAGACTAACTACTCACGTAATTGATGTTCAGTGAATGCTTGAATAATTGAATGAGTCAAAATTATGAATTTGAATTATTGAAAATAAAAGTACTTAAAGCTTTCTACTTTTGTTTCCCTGCAGGAGCCAGGTGAGAATTTCAAGCAATTATGGACTTCATATTGTACATGAAAGTTGTAAAATTAAAGTGTTTTGGTCAACAGTGAGGAACTGAGTCATGGATGTTTCTGATAATGACAACTACCCCTATGGATTATTTCCTGTGTTCCCAGCTGCTGTCCTGACAGGTTCCAGGCCCTTTCAGTGGATCCTCTGGGATACCCCATGGTGTAGACAGACATTAGCTCCACTTCTCAGGCATTTCAGGCTCAAGGAGATGAAGTAGCTTTGCTTGAGGGTCACATGTTGATGGGCAGCGACGTTAGGAGTTGTTGCCAGCACTTACCTGCAGTGCCGTGCAGCCTTCTCCCGGTGGATGTCTTAGTCATATGTATGTGGACAGCGTGAAAACTCTTGCTGTTTCTCTGCTGCTGGTGTTGTCTTGCCCTGATACACAGGTTAAGAGGTCTGTGTGGTCCATTTCTTGTATTTATGTATCTCTTGTAGGCTGGGTGTTGTGCTGCATGGCCATTTGTGGACCTAAGACACATGTCCAACTAGTAATTCTTAGGGCTGGAGGAATGGGAGATATGGGGGAAATAGGATATTCCACTTTTTCTAAAATGTCTTTCAAAGTAGTTTTGAACTTTCTGTAGCGTAGCAGTTCTGAGTAGGTAGGATGGAATTTTCTGTTATCCATAGATAAAAATCTGCAGTGTAGAGTGGCTTAAGGACTTGCCCAGAAGCAGAACTATTCATATTTTTATTTTTTTATTTTTTTTATTTATTTTTATTCATATTTTTAATTTAGGTTTTTGACCGCTGAAGTGTTGGGAATATAATGCTAAATATGGCAGATATTACTTATTTTTTTAAAGATATTATTCACAAGAGACCAAGAAAGAGGCAGAGACACAGGCAGAGGGAGAAGCAGGCTCCATGCAGGGAGCCAGATGTGGGACTCCATCCTGGACCCCCAGGATCACGCCCTGGGCCAAAGGCAGACGCTCAACCACTGAGCCACCCAGGAGTCCCAAGGATTCAGTTCTTAAGGAACCTAGAGTTTAGGAAGGGGAGACAGACACTGATTGAGATTTACTAAGTGCCCTGAAGGAAGTAACGGGTGATGTGCTAGAGAGAGGTGGGTACTGATCTTTTGGGTGGGTGGGACCTGAACAAGTGGGAGGAACCAGTTGTGCGAGGGTCTAAGGGGAAGGGAGAGTGCTTCGGGGACAGGGAACAGTGAGAACCAAGGTCTAGGTTGGGACCAGGGTCACTGAGGAACACAAAGTCCAGTGGGGTTCTAGCAGGTGAGGCGATGGGGACTAGATGAGGTTGGTAGGTCATGGCCACAGGTTTAGGTTTTATATGTCAAGTGAGAAGCCTCTGGCAGGCTCTGAACAGGGGTGATCCTTGGGTTCCCAGGCCCCCACTGGTTCTCCTCAGGTGTCAGTGGACACAGTGACAGCAAGGTTGATGCACTGTGAACAGGTCCTCCCACTCCACTGCCAGCTCAGCAGTCGGGCCTGGTGCAGCGGTGCAGAGACACTTCTCTGTTTTGTGTTCACTCACGGTGAGAGTAAGCGCGCTCAGCTCAGGTGAAAATAGGGCAGATCTTTAAAAGGCCATCTCTTTCCTGTACTTTTTAGGTCTAAGTTTTGTTGTCTCCTTCCCGCCAACAAAGCGTTTTACTCATGTGTACTCACTGCAACCGTGAACTCAGGTAGGATAATCCCACTAGCTCTTTTCCTTAGAAACCTTTCAGAGTTGCTTGATTTGAATTAAAGGTAACTTTAAAAACCGCAGTCTTTTTTAAACTCAGCCAGTGTGGTCTCCACATACTGGATCCTCCTTTTCATATTTGAGCTGATGCGGGAGTCGTCTCCAGCCTTCTCTCCAGGTGACGACCTCCATCCTGTCACATTTGACTTGAAGCACCAGAGGTTGGGGTGCCAGCCCCGAGCAGTCGCAAGTCCAGGTACCACTTTTGGCTCCCCCCCCAAAACCTTACAGCTTACTGCTGACTGGAAGCCTTATTGAGAACATACACAGAGACTCAACCTGTTTTGTACATTATACGTATTATATACTTAGTTCTCTTAAAGCCAGAGAACAATTCCTAAGGAACAGGAAATACATCTACAGGACTGTACTACATTTATCAAAAACAGTCATGTATAAGTGGACCGGCACAGCTCAAACCCATGGTCGAGGGTCCGCTGTACGGCTTATGGGAAAATAAAGTGGGAGAGGGCCCCAAAAAGATGTTAAGTATATTTGATTGACGGTTATATATAGTCGAATAGAGAAAACTCGGGGCTTACATGGGCCTGGTACTGTGGTAAACACTTTGCATGTGTTAATTCTAGTTAAGTGTACATTCCTCCCATTTTTTTATTTTAAAGATTGTATTTGACAGCACAAGCAGAGGGAGAGGGAGAAGCAGGGAGCCTGATGTGGGGCTTGATCCCAGGACCCCGGGATCATGACCTGAGCTGAAGGCAGGTGCTTAACCAGCTGAGCCCCCCAGGCGCCCCTCTTCCCCTTCGATAGATAAGGATGCTGAGCTGTAGATGGATGACTTGCCCAACCAAGTCATACAGGTAGGGTTGAGGTTCAGAGCTGATCTGGTTGGCTGGCTCTGGGCAAGTCAGATTATCCGAGTCCGTACAGCATATGTAAACCTCTGATCATGACCTACTCACAAATAATTTTACATTTTGACCTAGAGTCCATGCCTTTGTGGACATATATAATCCAAAAGTTTCATGAAACAGTATTTAGCTTTGATACACACTGATACTTTCTCTTACTCTGGTCTACTTACAAAATGCCTGAGACGGATTCTACTACCCACTAATAGGACTCAACCTGCAGTTTGAAAAACTGGCACAGTGCTTGAAGAATCCAGGCTCTGGAGTCTGACTTGCTGGATCTGACTCATTGCTTTACCATTTACTTGGTGTGACTTCTCGGGCAGATTACTTACTTGATCTCCAACTTCCTGATTTGTAAAAGGGATTAGATTAAATGCATTATTAGCCTGTAAAGCCCTCAGAACCACACCTGCTATGAAGGAAATACTCTCTAAATGGAAGCAACCGTTACTTCGTTGCTAGACCACTTAAAAGCTAAGTTTATAGCGACCCTTGAATCTGTGGCTGATTTTTACGGAAAAGCCCCAGACTAAGCACGTGAACATACTCCAGCAGATGCAGTGCCGCCCGTCTCCACTGCCAAACAACACACTTAGAATGTCTCGTGCTCCAGTAAATGCTAGGTGTGGCCTGACAGATGGCGAGCAGAGCCCTACCCTCTCAAATGGAAAGGCAGGTGGTGAAGAAATTACCCATGGCAACAGAGCTCAAACCTCACATTTTAACACTTATAACTTTGTTTCCTATGGAACCTTGAGTGCAAATAACAGGGGAGGCACCATATAAGGAACACCTGGTTGTGTGCATGTTCCAGGAAGGTACAGAAGTCATCGTGGCTCTGCTTGCCCCCAAGACTGTTCTGTGGAAGAGGGTGACCTGGTTGCCCACTGCCACCACCTCGGAAGCGTCAGTGGGACCAGTGTAGGTAGCGGAGGACACCGGAGCAGCCTGGGCTGGAACGCACCTGCCTCAGCAGCTAGGCCCTTGCCTTTTGTCACTTACCTGCGCAGGGGTGAGTGGAGAATCCCTGGCACCACATTCATTTCCAGCTATGGACTCAGTGCCATGGAGTCAACCTCATTTCTATCCGTATTTTGTTATAGCCACTACAACCGTAACAATTATAAATAGGTATGTTTCATATACACTTTGCTTATGTATGGTAAATCCATAGCGCATACAACTGATGTTGAAAACCGCAGTCCTGAGTCAGTCAGTGACTGACAGTGAGGGGACTTGGGGCAGAATGTCCTTAAGGATTCCTTCTGCACACATTTTATGAGCCTAGGACTGTAGAACCCAGGGAGCAGATCCAATTATCACAGCCCCTGACAAAATTTCGGAATAAATAATGTGCTGTCCTGAAGACTCTTCTGTCCTTCCTGTTCTTGGACGTATGGTTTCCAGATGAAGTTTTAAAATGATTTACTCCTGGGGCGCCTGGGTGGCTCAGTGGTTGAGAATCTGCCTTTAGTTCAGGGTATGATCCCAGAGTCCTGGGATCGAGTCCCACATCAGGCTCCCTGCAGGGAGCCTGCTTCTCCCTCTGCCTGTGTCTGCCTGTCTCTCATGAATGAAAATAAATAAAATAGGGGTTTACTCCTCTTCTGGAAACTGCCCGGTTATCTGACATAGCTTGAAGTTATTCTAGGGCTCTTTCAAACTTCAGAAATCACACAGACACAACTCATTGGGATAACTAGCATTTTTAAAAAAGTGTAAAATACAAGTGCACAGTTTCAAATATTTACGTCTGTGAACATTCTGTGTTCCTACAGCAAATGTATTAGAAATTGTGTCAAAAAAGCGTGGAAAGATACAATTTTAAGGGGAACTTCTGACAAGACTCCTTCAGTGACTCAATTAGGGCAAACACTTGAGCTGAGCCCCCTGCAGGGGTGCAGTCAGGTCACAGCAGGAGAGAGTATTTGAAGGGCGTCACCAACACTGGAAAGAAGGCTGTCCCCACCACAGGAGTGCATACAACATAGCAGGCGCTCATCTCGACAACTTAAAGAATATTTAAAAAAAAATTTTTTTTTCCATACAAGTAACTTCTACCCAAAAAGCAGTAAGTGACATATATGAAACAGATTTCTCCGTCTCCGCGTTGCCTGGAAGAACTGTCAGGATCCTGACTACTGACGCTGTTGAATGTGATGGTGCTAGAAGAAGAATCTTAATAAAGGCTTCTCCATGCAGTCAATCTTTATTATAGCAGTATTCGCATATTCACATCAAGTACATAGAACTTTTTGCCTTTTATATAATACAGAGTTTTTAAATAACTTTACACAGAAATAAATCTCTTCAATCTGAATTTCAGCTATCTTTTTAAAATTCTCCATGCTTTCTATCCAAACTGAACAATATTTTCCATTGTACAAATTTACATGAGAAAAACTCCAAAGTACAAATGAAGGGACCTGAGCAGGAAAGAACCAAAGTATCAAGAAGTGGGTAGGGGGAGGAATTAAGGGGAAAAAAAAAAAAAAGATTCAAGCAAACATTGAGGGTTAAGAAAGGGACAACAGGGAGACATCATCCATTTGACTGAAAATAAATGTCTTTTTTTATGAATTGAAAAATAAGCTTTAAAAATAGTTACTCCATTGTAATTTTTGCAAAGCAGGTATAAAGAGGTCTGTGGACAATTTAAAAGTCCCCATTTTTTTTTTACTGGGCACACCCCAGACTCCATGAGAATCTTTTCAATGCTCGAGTGGAACTGAAGTGAACTAAACCCAAACCTTTGGCAGCGAGAGAGAGAGGAATGTATATATGTGAATCGCCATTAGGTTTGGAGTGGGAAACCAAGAGACATTAATTAACTGTGGTTAAAACATGGATTTCCCTTTCCTCTCCCTTACAGAAGAACTGTCCTCAAACCAAGAAGTAAATGAAAATGGGGGGAGGGTGTTTTCCTTTTTTCTTGGTTTAAACCAAAGAGCAATCCTAAGTACTGAACTAGAATTCAAAGGGACCTATATTGAGGAATGGTCAGATTTGAGCCCCTGATCAGCTGTGCGCTCCTAAGGCGGCAGCCGCTGAGTGAGGAAGGGTCCGAGTGTACAACCAACAGAGGAGATCACCACAAAAACGTATCACTGTGATAAGAGTCCTTGAAATCAGGCAGGATCATGAAGGCCAAGTCAAGACCATAACCTGTGGCACGGCCAAAGGAAGAACAAGAGGACCCAATGAATTCATTTCCAGATGAAGGAGGGAAAGGGTACAGTGCGCGCGCGCACACACACACACACACACACACACACGTGGACGGACATGCACGCACGCACACTCCCGTATGTAAACTAATGTAACATGAAGATAAATAAGACATAAAGTTTAGCCACTCATGTTGGTAATTAACAAGAATAAAAAGGGATTCTATGTTTACATAGCTGGTTTTAATCAGCTATGGAACATACACAAATGTATTAGGAAGGAATGTTCGTTTTTTAAACTGTTCACAGCTTAGAATAAAAAGCACACTTATTGCACTCTTACATTTATTTCAGGTAATTATAGTTTATTTCCCACCATCACATCAGTTCTTCCCTAGCCCCAGACTTACTCCCACACCCCCCCGCCCCCAGCCCATTTTGGTCCACTTTCTCTACATTTGTGCCTACTCTGTGAGCTTTGCTGTTTATGCTAATCTGAAGTTTATTCCACCAAGATACATGTGGGTTAAAAAAGGCTTAACACACAAATGCAACACAGAATAATTTTCAACACAAAGCTGGTACTAATAAGCAACTTAGAACCCCCATCCGCAACGCACCCCTGTAAATGAAGCCCTTCCCCTGCTGCATCTCTTCAGCCAACTTCCTGCCCAATTCCCTACAGCCTGTGACGAGAGCCAGCTGCTCGGGAGTGCTGGACAAGATGCTCAGCCTGCCGGAGAGGCAGATGGTTTGCACAAATCTTGTTTTTGATACTAACACAAATAAACATTTCAGTTGTTTGCCAAGAGTACTTCAATCTACAAAATTCTTAGAAAACAAACTCATCACACACACACACACACACACACACACACACACACACACACACCAGATACATTGGCTGTGTCCTCATGCATAACTGGTTACATCACTGTAATTAGTCAAAACAATTTTGTTAAATAAAATTATACATTTTAATAAAATTAAACATTTTAATAAAACTAATTTAGTAATTACTAAAACTAAATTAACAATTGGGTAAAGGGAGTCAAAGGGTAAAAAAAAATTAAATAAAAAAGGATTAAAATATTAACAGCTTGAGAGTTGTGGATGTTGAAATAAAAGATCTACTTAATCACTTTGAGGTGAGGATGAACCATCCCTGTGCACGTTGAGGCAGTGTTATCTTAAATATTTTAAGACTTCATGTTTCTGTCCTCCTCTACCTTAAAAATCCCGATAGAAACTGTTAATTACCCTTTCTGCCACTGGCAAAATTTAGGACTAAATTTCAATTTCAATGTCTTTGCTTGAAGAGAAGTGAAAATAAGTTATCTGAAAAGATATGAGCCTAGGAGAACTAAGACAAAACAAAGCTTACTCTCTCGTGTGCTGATTAAACAAAAACCTTACCAATATTTTCAATTTTACCAGAGCTAGCAATACTGGCCACTTCATTCTCCCCTGGCCAATATACAAATCAGGCAGAGATGCTACTGCACTCCTTGGGTGCTCAGCAACCTATGGGCATCAGTAATACAACTTAGTAAAACATCGGGAACTTGCTGGACAGTGCACTACCTTTACCTGGGGGTGGCAAGAAATGCAAGGTACAAAAAGCACACCATGATGTGTGTCTAATTCACGCCCACCAGCCACGTCATTAACTATTCCAATGCCCCCCTGAGAAAGGGGCCCCCCCACCCCACCTGGTTCCTACAGCACCCTGAACACCATTAGCAGGACAGTTCCACATAATTTGCAAACATGTCCTGGGAGGAAAGTTTACATTTTAAAATCTGAAAAATCACTGTTTAGGTTGGCAGCAGTACTCTGGAAACTGATAAAATCAAATCCTGTCCTCTATGTTAGCTTCCTCCTTCTCACGCTCGAGAAGTGTTTGCTGCCCAGCATATAGCACTTCTGACGCCCAAACTACACCAATTCCTTAACATGTCTGTCCAACATTTCTGTTATATAAAAGGTCCATGCTTTGAAGAACCTATGGAGTAGAAAAAGTTTCTCTAGAAATGTCACTGAACTATAATTTTCAACCTAGTTGCTCTATGTGATAAATATATCTGACTCTACTAGGGATTATGTGCTTTAAAAAAATAATTTTGTTCACTGAAAATTTACCTGTGTTTTCTCATTTTTTAAATGATTTTGGCTATAAACCCTTTAGTGCATGTCTCTGCAGTCTAAATTGCGCTCTAAAAAATATTAACACAGCTGAGTTGGACTAGAGTGGCTGCTCTCTTCACAAATCACTGATTTCTGCTAAAATTTTAGCCTTTTTAAAAAAAATTTTTATTGCATCGTGAAGGCACAGTAAAGATCATTTGGCAAATTGTCAAGGTATTTTTCTAGAGCCTCACCTACACCATGTCAACGTATGACCTGTAAGCTATTTGCTGTTTATACTCAGTAAACTTTCCATGTATGGTTACTTTTTTTTTTTTTTTTTTTAAATAGCCTATTGGTTGAAATCTGCTAGTCCCAAGGTACTGATTTTCTAGTGCTAACACTGCCAACCTTAGACAAAGAAGAGAATCATGGGGAATCATCTATCTTTTTAGCTGGGCAGTCTCTCAATAGAAGTATCTGTGCATGTGATGAAGTTGTGGCTAACTCATCATGAAGATGTATTATCTTGCCAAGCCTACTGAAAATTAAAATTGTACCACTGTTAGTGAACTGTTACTGTAACTACTTAATTTTATGCAACTGACTTAAGGTGAAGATTCTGAAACATACCGCGCAACAGATGCTGGCACCACTTGCAACAACATTCAGAAACTCAGAGCTCCATTTTTCAGTTATTACTGCCGAAACGCACAATGCCCTTTAGGACCGAATGAGAGTGCTCAAAAAACAAGGACACGCCAAAGTTAAAATCTTAAATCATCTTCATGTTCTAGAGCTCCTGACTTTTCATATTTTAAAATAAATAACTATTCATTACCTCATCCTGAGGAGGTAGTTTTTTGAAGAGGTCACCCGAACCCTGCAGTGTGCTTCAAGCTGACGCCAGATGGGGTGGACCCTAGGCTGGGGAGGGGTGCCTGGGGGTGCAGCACTCCCAGCTGACTGGAGGAGAGCCTTGTGTGCTCAGAGAGCTGGAACTGCACCAAAGGAGAATTGAGGAAATATTTACAGTTTCCAGTGGACACTGCTCAAGTCTCCATCACCTCTTTAAAACTATGTCATGCTCTTTCTCTTCTAACAGCAACAAAAATATAATATGTATGTATCATACGGCATTTTATCTCCTATCTCCTAGGATGCCGCAGCATATCCTACAAGATCATAAGTGCAACCAGGGACTGGATGTTCAGGAACCAGAATTTGACAGATAGAATCTTCTTTAAAGGTGCAGTGAAGTACAAATGATCACACCGGATTTTCTATTCACAAATCCCTTTTATAAACTACTTTTTGGTCAATGTTATTTCAGCGGCAAAAGTCTAGACCCTAGACTCTAGTTTGATGACAAAAAAGTCCATCAGGAATACTACATATTCTGAAACAATCTTCTGTGTTTGCTCTCAAATTCTTCAGAAGGCTTCACCTCTTCTTACCCAAAATAAAATACACCATAGAAGGCACTGCAGCCACTTTACGGAAAAGAAAGGCAACTACAATCTTTCAGGACAGTCAGTGATGCAGCCACACTCTATCTATACAAATGACTCATAAAGTGCTTTGGACAAACAAGGAGTTCTTCCTTGTATCTTCTTAGGAGCTCAACAAGTCTATCTGTAGTCTAAACATCAAAAAAATAAGAGGAAACCCCTTTATCATGTCATTTGTAAACTAGAGAAAAAACTACTTGATGGAAAAAAGGGGCTAAGAAATACTAAAATTTTATTTTTATTTTTTAAGGGCTCTATAAAAATCTCCCAAGAATACCCTGAGCCTGGCTTCTGGCTGGACACAACTTCATTTGAGACCAAGTCTGTTCCCTGCTTTCAAGGGAGAGCAATCTCTTCTAAAGAGGATGGAAGAAAACAACGTGTCACCTTTCCAATGCTATGCTCCCCTCTGTCATCCTCTACCCCTGCCTGTGCTGGCCTCTGCCCCTTGGGTGGGGGTGGAGGTGTCCTGCAGCCAAGTGGCCAGCTGCTCTGCAGGACATGCTGCTTTTCAAACCGAGCTCTCTCCAATCTTGGTAAAGGGAACACAACCACCAGTTTAAAAGCATGTATGGGGACACATGTAAAAAGATGCTTTTAAAAGAGAAGCAGCATTATGCACACAAGATGCTCTTCCAATCAGCATGAATCTTCGCAATTTCTGAATTGTCTCTGCTCATGTAGGACTTAGGAACACACTGCTTTTCAAACTCTAACAACTTTAGGATGTTTTCCATTTTACTACGATAATCTTTCACAGCCTATAGAATTTTCAGTAGGCTTTCCTCTGGATACAGGTATTTTAGCAAAAAGCATCGAACTGCAGTGAGCTTAATGGCTAAAAGATAGTGGGGTCAGTTACAATTTGAGATTTTTAAAAAACAACTTCTAATTCCCTGATTTATTTTATAGGTTCTGTCTAATATCTTTAAGGTCCTTGGCTACATTGCTTGGTTGGGGTAAGTACATTTGATTTGATTTACATTCCTAAATCCTGGCAAGAGATTCTATAGACTCATGATAAGGGAGGTATTTGTCATTAATTTGCCATTAATACATCCAGAGTCACTTTTTTGGTGACTACTGCAATTTATGCCACCCTTTAGTAAAGGCCAATGAAGCTATAACTGGGTTCTAATTTCCACTTATGCAAAGAAAAAGAATGACGTTTTTAATACCTGCACAGCAGCTCTTTCTATAAAAACAACTGATGTTAGGTTTCAAACACCCTTCCTCAGACCCAATACACTAAAATTGTGCTATTCTAAAAAAAAAAAAAATAAATAAAATAAAAATAAAATTGCGCTATTCTCTACCCGGGGAACTCAGCTGCCAAATTACTCAACCTTTTGAAGACCAGGCTTGGGGAAAAAAGGAAGAAGGAGAATGAATGGAGACACCACCATTTTTATTTTAGGTTGCATATTCTAGATAAAAGACTGGAAAGAGGATGGAGGATGTAGTGTAGGAGTAAGTTGGAGGAAAACATGAGATATTAGCAAAGATGTTAGTGTGGATCCAGCAAGTACCATTAATTTAAAAATTATAAATATCTGTCATTATGCTAAGACTCCCCATATTTAGGTAGAGAAAAGGATAATGATCTTTCTTTAAAAGTTGTTTATATAACAAAAATACAATTTTCCAGGATATATAATTCTGGTGGGAAGTATTATTTTATTCCAATTCAATTAAATCTGAAAATTATTTTCTTTTTAATAAAAATATAATAGAGAAACTCAGAAATTAAAACTTGTACCTTACATTTAAATTACATAAATGTCTCACACATTCAAAACTGTTATCAAGCAGTTTTGTAGGCTTTTAATTGGATACCGCCATGGCATTTTGTGCCCTGGACAAAGTAGCCACATAAGTACTTGATGACTGGAAGAGCTTAGGAGGAAGATATTAACTGTATTTTCCTGAGAACTTGCTACATTGTGGAGGGCAAAAAAAAAAAATCCCCAACACTTGTCTTCATTGCTGGACCCAGTGAGAAGAGAAGGCAATGTGTGCCAGCACTTTCCAGCCTGCGTGGTTATAGGCAGACACCCTCAGTGAGCAAGGAAACAAAGGCCAGAAACCCAGTGGGTCAGGAAAAAGATGCAGCATTCCCTTTGCCCCTACACCAAAACGTGATCCCCCCCGCCCCCGCCCTCGCCTCTCATTCTCCATTTAAATACAAGAGCTTCACTTGATAAAAATTTGTCAAAGACCGGACATGCACCACACAGAAAGGCCATGCTGCATTTTTGTTCCATCCCTCAGAAATGAACCGGTGGTGACTAGGGGGAAAGAGCTCCACGACAAAATCCCAGGACAGGAAAGAGAACGATGCTTGGCGATTGCAGCTGCCCTGTCAGGTGACCAGCCACACACTCATCTGGCGGTTAGAAGGGCAGAGCTGACGGGCAGGCTCTCCACAGCCAATCTCCCAAGCTGTAGCAGCAGTTTCTTTCCATCATGCCTGACCATCAAAAGGTCAGAACTCAGGCTCTCCTCTTCCTTCCTGGGAGTGGGCAGACTTGTATGCACGTGGTATTTGTGTTGAAGAAGAAACACTGGCAGCAGAGAATTCTGGTTCCTAAAACATTCTTCCCTCTTTTGTTGGATGGGAAATTCCATTCTGTTCCACACCAGCTTATGCATTGAAAATTCTGTATCTTTAAAAAAAGATTTGAGGAACAGAACTGTGTTTTGATGTTAACAAATTGTACGAACACAAGACTTAAGAAATAAGAGTAGTTGTTGCCATGATGGTGTGGCTACTTGAAGGCTGCAAATTCTCCTGTAGAGGGAGGACAAGAGCTAATTTTAAAAAAGTTATCTCAAATAACCAAGAGATCTAGAAAAGCCTCACTGAAACCTCACTGAAAGGGGACTCGCTAACTATTACAAAGCTAGCAACATCATCACTGATTTAAAAGCAAAAATGGCCGAAATCCATAAAAGAAGATAATTTATAGTATATAGACTATGCTTCAGTTTTGCCAATTAAATATGGAGTCTACAGGTAATTTCCCATTTGGATTTGACATGCTATGGTTCTAATCAAGCTGAAAAACCATTCCAACGAACAAAATTTCTCAGATATGGATTGTAAAATAGTAAGGTTGATTTGTTGAAGACTTTCCCCCAATTATCAACTCATTTCCATTATTATAATGATGCAAGTCCAAGCAGTCACTGACACCAACACAGGATTTCATTTAGGAGTGACCTGTCCACTCTCTGACTGCCAACTGGCTACTACAGGACACTGGTATGTCCTCCCAACAACAACAGATTGCTAATGACTGGCTGACTGAACCCCCAGATCACAGGCTGATAATATTAGCAACCATCTGAGTACCTGTTATATGTCAGGTGCCTCACTGAATGCTTTACATATATTTGCATCTAAGCCTCATAATCACTATAAGGCAAGTGCTATTACTTCTCTAAACTTACAAAGGAGCAAGCGTGGGTTTAGAATGGTGGAGTAATTTGCCTGGTATCTCACAGCTAGAAAATGGCACTGTTACGATGCAAGTCTGGGGGTGGGAGTGGTCTTAACAATGAATATACCCTGAAATAATTTTCAATAATAATTTATTTTCCCACTCTGAGTATTAATACTAATTGGATTGCAGATGGTGATACTATCTCTTTCTATTTAAGGATTCCTTTCACCAAGCAAGTAACCACAGTATTGTGAGTCAAAAGATCAACGAAGGATAAAAGAATCATTACCTCATATTTAAAGTTAAAAAGTCTAGGGAGGGAGTATGGCATTGATTAAAAAAAAAAAAAAAAAAAAAAAGCCAAGTCACTAAGACCACAGAGAGCCAATTATGAAGAATATAACCACAGAAGACTATTTTGTGAACAGAGACTAGAAATCTATAAACATTCACACTACCTTTGCTTATGGTTTAAGTACACTGTGGTTTGAAGGTTGCTATTTTTTCTAGTATTTTCATATATTTCTTTAAGGTAATTTTCAACATTCTAATTAGTAGTCACTGTATCCTGCAGAATCTGAATCTCATTAAAGGAAGTCAATGTGAAAATAGGATTTACTTGCAAATCTTTATTTTTAAAAAAAATCTTCCAGTTTTTAGAATATGGCTAGACTTTAATCTATTAAGTGAGAATATCAAAAGTGATAAAATTCTATGTCAGATCTTATATACCACATTAAAAAATAACTTTAAAAAATCGTCATGTGCTTCCAATTACGATAATTAGACATCCCACTTTGTACAGTGTTCTACTCTACAAACTTAAAAGGTTAGCCTTTAAAAAAAAAATCACAAAACAGTCTCCCAAAGTACAAACTCGTACCAACAAACTCCAAATCAGATACTAATAAAGCAAACACTGAAGACCATCTTACCACTGTCTACTGCTTCTAACGGAATGCAGTTATTATTTCATAAGCAGACTTTAGATTTAGGAATAAAAAAAGACAAAAAGAACTCAAGAGTTTATGGATCAATAAAATAAAACTCTTTCTATATATGTCCTGAAATCATGGAGAAATTTAAGGAAAGATGGGCCTAACAGGCAATGGATCTGCTTTTGGGGAAAAAGGCATACTCCTTCTTGCATATCCAGAAATCTCTATTATCCCACCTCCTATCCTATTTTATTTTATTTTATTTTATTTTATTTATTTATTTATTTTTTCTATCCTATTTTATTTGAGGTAAGAATTACTTGAAGTGAAACATCCAGGATACTACATGACTTTTTGAAAATTTTGGTATGTTAATTATTGCCTGAAAAATCAGAGGCCAAAATGAAAAAAAAAATTTTTTTTAACCTTTCTGGTTGAGAATAACCTAAGTTCTGTTTTCCATTTGACTTTATTTAAGATTAAGGTAGAGAACATTTGGGAAGGCCCTGTGATTTCGAATATCTCAAATATTAAGATTTGTTTATTTGAAATCTAAGGATTTTACTAACTAGTTTTAAGATATTACATAATTACCTTTTATTCCTGAATTGAATGTATTTCAGTGGCTATTATACATGTAATTTGCTATATACTTCTTCAAGAAAAAATACGCTGTGAAAAATCAATTTGCACAGAAATCGATCACTGTTTTAGGTGTAGGGGGGCATTCATTTGAAACCAGAGTAATTCTCATTCTTTCTTTGTGGTGACCTTTTACGAAGTTTCAAAAATATGACAAACATTCTGGCTCAGACACACTGGACTTCTTAAATTTTAAGAGAAATTACCACAGGAGCGATGAAATATGGAGTAAAATAAAAAGTACTCTAGAAATACTTAATAATTCTCAATCTAATAGGACTGTAACTGACAGTGTTTTAGTCTGAAGTACCCATTTCATAATATTAAAAAAAAAAAAAAAGCAGCTCATTTCCTTAAATTGAGGGACTCACTTGAGACAGGCCATTTAAGCTGGTGTGTTAGTCACTATTTAAAGAGAATGATTTTAACTAATGCTTAGAATGTAAATGGCTAATACAACATTTAATACCTGAAAATAACCTAAAGCATTTATGTGCTGTGATCCCTAAACTACTTAAAATCAAGAAGAAAAATCTTAGTTCCTGTCACTGACCAGTAAAACTTCTTTTTTTTTTTTTTTAATTTTTTTTTTATTTATTTATGATAGTCACACAGAGAGAGAGAGAGAGGCAGAGACACAGGCAGAGGGAGAAGCAGGCTCCATGCACCGGGAGCCCGACGTGGGATTCGATCCCGGGTCCCCAGGATTGCGCCCTGGGCCAAAGGCAGGCGCCAAACCGCTGCGCCACCCAGGGATCCCTAAAACTTCTAAACTATAAAACAAATTTTACAAAAAAGGGTGCCTGCTGAAAAGGGAAATCAACTTTAATAAAAAAATCTGTGGGCTGAGGTTTTAGGAATAAAAGCAATCAGTCATAAGAGAATGAACGTCTTTCTGTTTTAATTACGTAGTCAGAAAGGTTAACTCTACATATGGTTAGGAAAATGATATTTTTATTTGGAGAATATATCTAAAATGCAGTATAAAACAAACAACAGAAACAGAGACTACCGTATGTCTAGAATATGCTCCTTACTTCTCTGCATCCATGTTACTTAATGAACATTTTGCCCTACCATATTGTTCATGTCCTTCCACCAACACTCCTAGTGGGCTCAGTTTGGAAAGAAAACTGCTAGGTGGCCCTTTGAAGGCCACTGAAACTTGCAAGGTGGCATAAAGGAATTTCTGAGCTGTTCTAAGATTCTAAGAGCCTAGCAATGCCTTCTGCAAAGGAGACTGAGAAGAGTCAAATGCAGAGAGTGGGGGGTTGGGCAGTGGTCCGTGTGGGGAATTATAGGGGCAGAAAAAAGGAGTGAGCAAAGAAAGGACAATATGAGTGAAGCAAGTACACTGAGGAACTATAGAAAGAGTTCGATCAGTAAAAAGATCCTTTGACTCTTGTGCCTTAGAATGTCCAAACCTTTGTGCATTCCAGTGACCAATGTAAAAACTTTGTTAGCTACATGCTTGCTATTCAATTCGTGATGGACAAAACTCTATTTAGTAATTAGAGGATTTAGAAATCCTGCACTAATTTAAAATCTTTTTTCCAACAGGTTCCATTCTTTCATGCCTTTCTCTTTCTTATTTTTGAAAACACGAGAGAGGTTCTTTTCCACTACTCTTGCCTAATTGAAAGGCATGAATCAATTTTGAGCAACATGAATGGCATTACTTATTTCAAACTACCCAAATGAGAGGCAAAAGGTATGCCATGCTTCTTCTCACTGACTAGTTTTCCTGGATGAAATCTCATCCATTCAAATTAATAAAGTATTTTAAAAACTTATTTGTGATATTTAAAAACTAAATTATCACTAAAGTCTTCCCAATTTTCTTATTGGCTTCAAAGGATGATATTAAACACAGATGTTGTCTATGTGCCCGTATAGCCCCAAACCACCAGTTATATTTAAAAATCACCATAGTTCTAAATTAAATAAATGAAAATGTATTTAAGTGGCTGGCTTTTGGTGCTGACTTTGAAGTAGACATGATAATTTCTTTGGTAAGATGACAGTGATACTGCTTCTTTCACTTTTGATTCCCAGTAAGATTCTGGCTCATAGTAAGAGTATACTGACTGCCACAGTACAGTCATTTTCTACACAAGAAAAGGTAAATATTAGAAAGCACTAATAAATACTTCACACAGTAGGCTACATAGGCTACAGAAAAAAAAAAAAAAGAATAGCATTCATTCATAAGAACCCTGCTGGGCAAAGAATATAAGGAGCACAAGAATTTTATGACACATGGATAAGGTGATTGTTAAAACAGGTATCATGAGAGGTATGTACAATCTAAAGTAATAATAATTTTTAAGAAGTCCACTACTTGGTTGTTTGGTAACTAAAGATATCTAAACAAACAAACCCAAAATTTCTCACAGAATTCTATGAAGCTTTTCTGGGGGAGGAGGAAACAATGCATCTGTAAGGAAATTCAACTTCTATGTGTATAAGACATCCTTAATGTATGGGAAAATATTATTTAAAAAGAACTCCAATTTTTAACATTCGTCACTAAAAATTCAAGGTTCAAGCATATTACTCATGTCAAATATGTCATTCCTAAGCAATATCTTTGGTTACCTGCACTCGTAATTTGTAAAAAGAAATTCAGTCTACTGCTTTGAGGAATAAAGGACATCCATATTTTCCAAATTATAATAAAAAGTTATAGAAAATAATATTAAGAATAAAAATAACTTATTCAACTCTCGTAAGTTTTTAATTAGATCTGTTTGGATTGCCTTGCCTAACACAGGCTAATCTACTGTCACCGTCCACCTGCAAATCCATGCACAGGAGTGGTGCTGTTCTTGGGACTCCCTAATGGACATGTGATAGCCAACAACAAAAGGTGCATGAGAAAAGTTTAAATGAAGTTTAATAATTAGAATAAGCCCATAAACAGATGTGGAACAGGAAGTAAAGCCTCTGAAAGAGGTACTACAAATGTTTAGCCATGTCTGTGCATTTTATAAAATGCTTGGATGCTGAAAATCCAAAGCTAAATTTACATTTTAGATTTGGAAATAATGATACCTAGTCTTTAAAAACCTACTCATTCTTTGGCTCATCGTTTTTAAAAAAGATCTTATTAAATTTAGCAAATATATAAACAAACATATTTTCATTTCCTTGGTCCCTATGCCCTATACTCGCACACTCTAATTTGTTTCAGTGGACAGGAAACGCACCGTATCCCCCTGCCTGGATGGGTGTTTTTGGAGAAGCACAAGCATAGAGACTAAAATCCTCTGTTTGGAAGCCAGCCCGATTCAAGGAGGGTTCTGATGCACTGCGGTGAATTTTTGGCAATGAGCGGGCCAGCAGCTCAATAGAGGCGAGAATCTAAAAAAGGAAAAGGAAAAAAAGAAAAAAGGTAGAATGAAAATCTAGGTGTTATTAATCTTTAAAATCCCCATCATACTTTACAAGAAAGCACCTGAAATCTTACATTGTTTTTGGTTTATCCTAAATGCCTGAAAAAATACTTAAGAAACTGGTATTTTTCCTTACAAAGAAAAGAGAACGACCAAACTCCTATAATTTTAATCTCTGTAAAATGAATGGGGAAAATAACCTATAGTTAGCTTTTATTTATATTTTAGATCATTTGCCAGCCTTGGAACAGTAAATAATAATAAGTTTTAAACCAATTATATATCTATTTCTCCCAGACCGCAGTCCCTTTTGGGAAGAAGATGAAGCATCAATCAGTAAAGCAGGGGGTGACTTCACAAACACAATCATCAGAGCAACTCATTCTTTAAGAAACTTAGTAATGGGGGAATGTCTTCCACAACATAATTAAAAGTAGGACCTGATGACCCACACTGCTAGTGGCATAGGAGTGAGAAGTGACAGGTGACAATCCAAGAGTGGAAAAGACAGGCAAACTACAAATAGACACCAACACACAAAACGCAGAAACTCCACATAGTTTAAGGTACAGAGAAACGGGTTATAACTCTTGAAGGCAGACAGTATAATGGATGTTCATAATCATGAGACATACGTGTAGGCTTGGCACAATGCCTGGCATATAGTAAGAACTCAATAAAACTTTAGCAGCCATTACTATTATTATGTTTCTGAGCTACCAAAACTTTTTAAAAAGTTAAACTGTAATCTGTATGATTAGTATAAGGCAAAGAAGCAATGTTACAAAACATCTTCAATTACAAGCATAACACACAAATAAAAATTCAAATAATACAGAAAAAGTATAAGTCCTACCTTCCAGGGGTAACCACTGTTAAAGAGTCTATACTTTCTTCTGGACCTTTCCTATGCATAAACATGCACATATGAAAACAGAGCCCATCCCCACCCTCACCACCATCCAAGTGGTATTATACTACACATATTTTTTCTGTGTTGCTTTTCTTTCCCCTCGCTAACTTCCATGCCATCTAGAGAGCTACCTTGATCTCTATGTCTTTAATTTTTCCTATTATGGTAAGCATTCTCGTATGTATCTGAGCACTTGTGGAAGCAGGTTCTGTAGTATACGTTTTTAAGAGTGGAATTACCAGAGCAAAATGTATATATATTTGGAGTTTATGAATTGTACCAAGTCCTTTAAAGAGGCCAAACCAATTTACAATCCCAACAATACTGTTAAAAAATTTATAAGGAGGGCCCTTCTTACTTCCCAACACGGTTCCCAATGCTGGATACTGCCAATCTGAGAGAGAAAATCAAAACGTGTTTCACTGTTACTCTGCATTTTATTGACTGTCCCAGAACTTTTAACATCCTAAGCTCATTCACCATTTGTATTTGTGTGAATCACCAGTTCATATGCTTTGCTCATTTTCTATTATCTTTTTTACTTATTGATTTGTAGGAGGCCTTTACATAATACCAGTATTTATGCTTTGTTATACATGCTATAATTATTTTTTGTGTTTACTTTTCAATAGTATTTTTATTACACAGAATTTTAAAAACTTTTAAGGTGGTCAGACCTGCTGATCTTTCCTTTATCATTTCTGGATTTTCGCTTCTTGCTTATTATTATTAGGAAAGCTTTTCCTACCTGAAGGTCAATAAAAATGACTTCTTATAGTTATGTTTTTCACATATATAAATCTTTAGCCATCTGAAATTTGTGTTTCTGTATAGTGTGAAAAGCGATCTTGTAATGAAAAGTTAAAAATAATACTTAAAACGAGCATCCCTCAGCAATCTGAAAAATTCAGATATCCATTTCATTTTCAGATACCACACAAAGAATTTATATTTAGAAGTATAAACATTTTGTCCCCTTGAATACCACTTAAAAAGAAGGACTATAAGGGGTGCCTGGCTGGCTCAGTTGAGGGTGTGCAACTCTTATCTTGGGGGTTGTAAGTTTGAGCCCAAATTTGGGTGTAGAGATTACTTAAAAAAATAAAATCTTAAAATAAAAAAGTGGGCCTGTGGATATAATTTACATTATTAATATACATCAAGCACGTTAAACAGGGAACTCTAGTACCTGGACTATGAAAATAGAATGTGATACCAGGGTCCTGCTGATATTGGCCAACAGCACTGGTCCTTTTACTTTGATAGTTTTAAACAACCAGCAGTTTTCTGGGTTGAAAAAAAAACAAAACAAAAAACTCTTCCTCGAAGAAATAGTAACTTAGAATTCCAATATGTAAAACATGTATCTACCCACTCTGAGATAGCCCCTTAGAGACTTGTTAAAATCACAAATTCAATCTTTAATGCGTTAGATGGGAATAACAGATTCATGTATTCCTGTAACAGTGACTTTTGTCTTAGGAGATTCAGCTAGGAGTGGGTATTTAAAAGCATAATAAGGTTCAAGAAAGACCAACTCAGTAATTATGGTAGCTAGTAATTACAGAGTCAGTCCTACCCCTCTGAAACTTGTACTGATTTATCAAGACTCGTTTATACAGCGCTATCAGGAACTTCCTGAGCATCACAAAAAACTGAATTTATATTACAATATCTTCCATATCGAAACTTTCTCAGCTTCTTCATGTACTTAGTTGCAGTTTGTGAGGCTTATTAAAGATTGTTAATGTAAGGGCTTTAGCCTTATGCCAGGAAAAGATAAAAAGCGATGGTAATTTTCCAAGAATCAGAGAAAGGCAGACAGTGCCAATAGGTGGCACTTTTTGCCCTATTTGAAAATGCTCCTCCAACAGACTCAGTGTTTTGTTTTGTTTTTTTTCAGACTCAGTATTAAAGGGAAGCTGGGAATGTTTTACCACCAGGAGGAACTGAAGCAGCAGTTCTCAAAGTGTAATATGTAGAAAAACTATGTTCATAATAACACCAAGGCATTATTTGCCTTTTTTACTGTCATTATTTTGCAAGTGTAAGTGGAGTTTTCAGAGGCTACATCATGCAAAATATTGCAACATCACAAGTGCAGAGAATCCAGATGTCTTTTTTTTGCAGAGATTTGCAAAAAAGGTAAAATGATGCCATTCTTTTCATTAATTCTGTTGTCTGGGAAAATACAGTTGTTTTACAAAAGTGTTATTTAACATGTAATGGTTTTATTATGTTTAATTAAACTTATAAATATTTTTAAAACTTAGTTTCAATTTCTAAAATGGCAATTATTACTTATATAAACAAAAGTTCTTTGGGGGTTTTCAATAATTTTTAAGTGTGTAAATGGATTGTGAGACCAAAAAAGTCTGAGAACTGCTAGACAAAATCAAAGTCTTTCTGAATATTTTGTACTGAGATTCCAAATTTCTAGATGTACCACCATTCAAATTCATAAAATCATCTTTATGTGATTACTTATCTGCTCCCTGCACATAATCACATGGAATCCAAATTCACAAAATACAAACTGTATGCTCTAGAAACTATTATTTAAAAATCTACATCTGAGTATTAGCCTATCCTCTTAGGTAACATAAAGCTTCTTACTTGGGGAAAGAGTGGCCTCTCATCTCTTTTCTTTTTTAGGCACTCTGCCATCAATCTCTTCATGGCTTTTGGACAGTTACTCCGTACCTTACTGAGATCTGGAGAAAGATATCCTCGTCCCACCATAAAAATTATCTGGGCAAGGGAAAAAAAAAACAATAAATCATACAACCTTGTTGATGAACTGAAAAATACATAAACATAGAAAATTCAACAAGCAGCGCATTTTTCTGCATGTACACTGTACTTCAATAAAAAGAAACACAATGCATCCCCTACATCATATTGTGGGCTGTAAGCTGAAATCTTCAGGACCGCTAGACTACTGTAAAGTTCTTATTGCTCTCCAGGCTTCCAGTCTGTCCTTATCCATTTCCCACTGCCAGGGTAATCAGATCGGACTGTGCCTCTATTCTACTTAAAGTAATTTATTGAGTATTTATTGAGTACTTGTTGGGCATCACAAGTCCTCTATATATATGTAGCAAGAACCAAAAAAAAAGCTAAGCTTTTTAGCAGTTGTTTTGGCAACAAATTCGTTTGTTGAGGAAATGTTAGAAATGGGGCATGTAGTAATGTAGGTCTGAGAATCAGAGCCTCCTCCAAAGAAAAAGAAGATAAACCACCTTGGGAATTAAGTTTTCTGTTTAATAAAGTAAAACGGCTTGTCTTCCCTAGGTGCAGAGATGAACACTGTTTCTGATTTAATTTTCTCATTTTTGCCTGTTTTGAGAACGGACAGAAACAGACATCAGGCGTCTTGGGACTCTGTGAAGAGAGGGGATTTTGATCTTAGAGAGAACAAGTCATACAGGCACAGACTAGAGGGTAGGTGGAGAGAGCCTGTAAGAAATCCTGTTACACACACACACACACACACACACACACACACGAAATCCTGTTACATACAGGGCAGAGTTTATAAACTTTAGAAACAGTCAAGTCTGATACCCTAACTTTATATTATTTCCTGTTTGGTGCTATAGCAACTTTTGTTTAACTATAAGCTGATTTGCCCAAGAGCCACTAAAGTGGAGGTATAAAGCTTATCCTCCTTTCCCATCTCCGCTCTATAACTGCCCTTTTCCTACTTTATAAAAGGCACACTTTTTTTACCCAACATAAAATTTAACTATAGTACACATTGTTCCAAGAGGTAAAACTGCTGGGTACCAAGCGGACACTTAACAGATACTGGTATTTAACTAGGCTCTAATGAATGGGTAACAAATCCCTTTGCAAGACAGCCGGTTTCCAATTCTTTTGCTTGCAGCAAGATTAATTGAATTGTCAGCTAATTATAAAATTTACTGACAAATTATGTAATTTTGGGTACATTGTAGAAGTAAGTTCAAGTAACTGAGTGATATACTTTATAGTAAAGAATTAATCTTGCCCAGAGGGAGGGCTGGCTTTTGCCTTTGGCTCCTGGGAAGTAATCCCTATACTTCTGGAATGCCCTGCCTGAGAAGAGTCCTTTTGTTTCCCTGGAGGCCTTTGGCTATGCTGGATGGTCTATGCCATAAATGTGATTTATAGAAGGGACATTGAGCTTGACCTCCAGAGGGGCTAAAAACTAAGGAGCCACAGAGGTGGTCAACCATATTTACCTGACCCCGAGCCCTGGTGATAACTCTGGACTTTCGAGTTTCTGTGTTTGGCAATACTCTACACGTTGTCACACAATGCTGCCAGAAGAATTCAGATGCTGTCCACAATTACATTGAGAGAAGAACACTAGGACCTCCAAACATGGAATGTTCTTCAATTCTGTCCTATGTACCTCTTCCCTTGACTGTTGTCAACTTGGAGGGAGTTCTGAGACTTACTGAATGGCTGAATCTGAGTATGGTCTTGGGGACCACTGAACTGTGCATGTGGGTACAACAAACGCCTGACTTTCTCATCTTTGTATCTAATTGAACAGGAGTTTTCAGTGCTTACTTCCTTAAAAATAAAACAAGGAAAGGAACTGATGCTAAGTCCTACCTCACTTTAGCAAAACTCTATTTACCCACAAATATATACATGAACTGATGAGAAAAACCCATGTTGTTCATTAAGAAATATTTCCTTTTTAAAAAAATTTGTAAATGTAACTATTTTTTTTTTAAGATTTTATTTATTTATTCATGAGAGACAGAAAGAGGGAGACAGAGACACAGGCAGAGGGAGAAGCAAGCTCCTGTTGGGGAGCCCGATGCAGGACTCGATCCTGGGACTTCGTGATTATGCCCTGAGACAAAGGCAGATGCTCAACCACTGAGCCACCTAGGAGTCCCAGGAAATATATATATTTTTTAATTCTAAATTTAAATCCTTATTTTTGTTGCAGAGATGTAACTTGAGTGATCAATAAAAGCCTTGAAAGCATAAAAATGTTTCTTCGAAGAGAAAAACTTCCAAAAGTTATCGAATCTGTTTTTTTACACAGATGGTAGGTATCAAGTCAGGATGGCTTTTAGATTTCATTGGATACATTTAAAAGAAGCTCTAACAGCTTTATTTTGAAATGTTAATAAAATATAAAGGAAATCACAATCTTTACAATTACTTCAAGGGAAGACTTACCCTGATAATTCATGTATACTAGATTTAAGTAGCACGGACATGATAAAATCAGCAGCTCAATTTGAAATTCTGGGACTGACTGGCTAATTTCATGCTCAAACCACATTTAGCCCTCCTGGCATCTCTGCACCTTCATTCACAGTGTCTGCTCATCCTCAATATCGCCCCCCTATACTGCCTCAGCAGACTGGTGAATTCCAGTGACAGCACGGCCTGTGTTTTTATTCATCTTTGTCACCCTCAATATCACATAGTGCTTTAAAAATTTTTATTTATTTATTTATTTTATTTATTTATGATAGTCACACAGAGAGAGAGAGAGAGGCAGAGACACAGGCAGAGGGAGAAGCAGGCTCCATGCACTGGGAGCCCGATGTGGGATTCGATCCTGGGTCTCCAGGATCGAGCCCTGGGCCAAAGGCAGGTGCTAAACCGCTGCGCCACCCAGGGATCCCTAAAAATTTTTTTATTAAGATAATTTGCGTGTTGATAAAACACTGGTACTTTCATTTCCTATCTCTTATCTCTTGAGATCTTATGTTTTAGAACCAGCCACCAGGGGAAGAAAAAGAACCCAGCCACCAGCCTGTAACCAAGTCCACGCTTTCTATGAACAAAATCTCCACAGAAAGGCCCATGTGGAGAACTGAAGCCCCCTGCCCTTGGCCCTGACCAAGCTGCCAGTGGACAGCTAGCACCACACATTGTAGGATGTGTGAATGAGCCATTTTGGAAGTGGAGCCTTTAACACCCAATTAATGTACCTTAGGCAATACCATATGACACAGAAAATAAACCTTCCTTACTGACAGCAGCTTGAACTGCAGATTCATAATCTGCTTAAGCCACTATGTTTAGGGTGGTTTATTATACAACAATACTAACTGAAATATACTTAAAATGAGACAGAAGTTTCTGTTATTTTCTTCTTTTTTTTTTATTTTTTATTTTTTATTTTTATTTATTTATGATAGTCACAGAGAGAGAGAGAGAGGCAGAGACACAGGCAGAGGGAGAAGCAGGCTCCATGCACCGGGAGCCTGACGTGGGATTCGATCCCGGGTCTCCAGGATCACGCCCTGGGCCAAAGGCAGGCGCCAAACCGCTGCGCCACCCAGGGATCCCCTCTGTTATTTTCTTCAAGATGACATAGCACTTCTGCTCTAAGGAAAGAAAATCATGAGGATAGAGTGTCAATATACCTAGTTCATATGAATGCATTATTAATCCCAACTTAGCAAAACTGCACTGGAAGAGGGAAGAACAGGGTGATTATTATTATTATTTTTTAAAATTTTATTTATTTATTCACGAGAGACACAGAGAGGCAGAGACACAGGCAGAGGGAGAAGCAGGCTCCATGCAGGGAGCCCGATGTGGGACTCGATCCTGGGTCTCCAGGATCATGCCCTGGGCTGAAGGCGGCACTAAACCACTGAGCCACCTGGGCTTCCCAGATCAGGGTGATTAGAGAGCGAAATGGAAGGATAAGGAGGGGGGAAAAATGACACCAATTTCTTAGACCTCAGCATCGGGTAAGGTAAACGAAAGGCATACTGTTCTGCAAAGTAACATAAGGATGTCCATCCTCTGAAGAGCTAAGAGATGTGCTTTAGTAAAGAATATGATCTTTGTAAACACAAGGAATTCTTTAGTCTGATTTGTTTTCTTTTTTTAAGATTTTATTTATTTGAGAGAGAGAGAGCATGCACGCACGCACAAGCTGGGGAAGCAGACTCCTTGCTGAGCCTGGAGCGGGATGTGGGGCTGGATCCCAGGAGGCTAGGATCATGACCTGAGCAGAAGGCAGATGCTTAACTGACTGAACCACCCAGGCGTCCCTCTTTAGTATAATTTCTTATTTTTATAAATGAAAGAAAAGAAAATACAGACACTTGAAGTAAAGTGACCAGGTCATGCAGGTCACAAGTCCAAGGTTGGCCTTTATACCGAGCTGCTTAACCAGAGTCCTGTTTTAATTTATAGGCAAAAGCTACCATTTCAGAATATGGGGGTGAGAGCGCACAGGAGTGGTTCCTATAGTGCAGAGTAAAGAAGTAGTCCTATCTCCCATGAATAAGAGTACTCCTAAATTTTCAAACAGAAGTCCAATCTGAGAGCCATGGAGATCAAAGTAAAAGAGGAAAAGAAAAATCAAATCAAGGGGATAGATGGAGCAAAGCCTGGGATTACTTCATTGAACATAACTAGAGTTACTGATTCCCAAGAGGGAGTTCCGTGGAAACTGCCATTTGAGGAAAGCAGACTAAGAAGTAATGAATTAGACTGGGGGTGATAGGAAGAGTGTATCATTCTTCTACCTTCTTTTTCTTCATCAAACACAATTCAGATTGGCAAATTCCAGAAGGCTCTCACTATACTACCAGAAAGAATTAACTAGTAAAGCCCTTACCCTTCTGTTGGTCACTCACTTATTTCTCTTATGGAGAGAAAGCCCTTGCCACGTTATTTATTATATTTGCATGGAAGATAAAGCACCTAAAATGCCAAGATGTAGATGAGTATAGAACTCTGGGATGTTTTTATCTATATTTTGGAGATAATAATACCCATTTCCATAACAGAATTTTATTATTTTATTAAAACAAAGATATTCACTGGATTTCATCCAGATCTTTGATTCATATTTATGGTGTCTCTGATAAATCAACTAAAACTAAACTAAAATTCTCTTGTAATTCCTATAGAAAAGAAATATGCAGGGTGCCTAAGCAGCTCAGTTGGTTAAGTGTCTGCCTTGATTCTGGCTCAGGTCATGATCTCAGGGTCATAGGGTCGAACCAAGTGTTGGGCTCCGTGCTGAGCGAGAGTATGCTTGAGACGCTCCCTCTCCCTCCCCTTACCCCTATTCATGCTCTCATTCCCTCTAAAAATAAATTTAAAAATCTTAAAAAAAAAGTAATATGCAAAGGAAAAGTGAACATGGCACAGAGTATTATGTCATATAGTCTAGTTAATGAGACTATAAAAGGCAGAGTACAGGAAGCTTGCAAATTAGAAACAATCCTGCTCTTCAGACTGCCATCATCAAATCTATCATCTCAGTTACCCAGGATCTGTCACAAGTCCAGTTAAGTGCAATGTTTCTACCATGTTCCTTAGTAGTAGCTTGGTCTATCCTGAATCTAAGTTTCATGCAGGCTTAAAATATCAAGTAATTAGGAACCAGGTCACAGATTTTTTTTTTTACACTCAAAAGTAGGATTCAACATTCTAAAGCTGTGTAGTGATTAGGAAGACCAAACAGAAACTAACCAATTAGCTCTGTACTGACTTGGGTAGAAGCAGTTTTTTTTTTTTTTTTAAGATTTTATTTATTTATTAATGAGAGGGGGGGCGGGCAGAGACACCGGCAGAGGAAGAAGCAGGCTCTGTGGGGAGCTTGATGTGAGACTTGATTCCAGGACCCCAGGAGCAGGACCTGAGCCAAAGGTAGACACTCAACCACTGAGCCACTCAGGTGCCTCGAAACACAGTCATTTAGGAAAAATTCTTTAACTATAAAATTAGGACCACTCTGGGTAAGGGACCATATGGTGATTCAGTAAGTATATATGATGTACATGACAACTGAGATTATTTCTCTGAAACCATATGATAGCTGATGTTCTTAGTAAGAAAGATACTTAGAGCTTATTTCCAAAAAGACTGAGATTTGAGCTGATGACCAAAACACACATACCACTTAAATGAAGTAACATATTCATACATTAAAAACTATAATTTCATTAGTTTATGATAAAACACAAAACATTTACAGTTTTTTTTTTTTTAAGATTTTTATTTATTTACCTCATGAGAGACACAGAGACAGAGAGAGAAGCAGAGACACAGGCAGAGAGAGAAGCAGGCTCCACGTAGGGAGCCTGATGCGGGCTGGGATTCCAGGATCACGCCCCGGGCCAAAGGCAGGCACTAAACTGCCGAGCCACCCAGGGATCCTTATTGTATTTGTTTTTTTAAGATTTTATTTATTAATTCATGAGAGACATGCACAGAGAGGCAGAGACACAGGCAGAGGGAGAAGCAGACTCCCTGCAGGGAGCCTGACATTTAAGACTCGATTCCAGGAACCCAGGACCACCACCTGAGCCCAAGGCAGACACTCAACCAATGAGCCACCCAGGTGCCCCATTTATAGTTTTTTTAATTCCTTGGTGATTTTTAACTTTGGTATATACCAAAATCATCTGGGAAACTTATTAAAAATGTAAATGCTTGGATCTCACTCCATGTAATCAAAATCTAGGGGAGATATATATATATATATGTGTGTATATATATATATATATATATATATATGTGTGTGTGTGTGTGTATATATATATATATATATATCTCCTAGAGTAGATTTTATATAGAGTATATATATATTTATTTATTTACAATTATTTATTTATTTATTTATTTATTTATTTATTTATTTACGAGAGAGGGAGAGAGATCCTAAGCAGATTCCACTCTCAGCATGGAGCCTGATGTGGGGCTTGATCTCATGACACTGTGATCATGATCTGAGCTGAAATCAAGAGTCAGATGCTTAACAGACTGAGCCACCTAGGCACCCCTCTTTTAGTTTTAGACAAAATCTCCAGTTTTAAGCAAATTACCCAGGTAAAACTGATGCAAGCCACAGTATAAAATATAAATATTATTTAACCACAGTTTATATGGTTGATCATTGTTTTCTAATATATGAAGAGTGGAACTGCTGCAATGTCTCTATAACCCCCACCCCCACGCCACCCTACACTTTTAAAATCTTGAGGTATACAACATAATGTCAGTAAAGACAATTCCTTTTTCTTAGTCAGTGTTAAGGTCCTGGTGAACTCAATGTGGATGGGATAGAAAAGGCAAAATGCTGCATGAGGCTCTGTCAGGAACTTTGGGGAAGGACAGAGAACAGGAATTTAGAAAGAAGGAAGTAAAAAAAAATTCCCTCCTATTGAAAGCCTTAGTATAGAAAAGTGAAAGCATGATACAATGGTCTTTCCATTTACCTAGTTTTAAAAACTTTAAAAAAATGGAGAAAGCTTACTAATACTTTTCAAAGAAATGGATATAAAGAAGCACATAGCTGAGTGCCTGCTCAGCACAACCTATGACAGAATAAAAGGCACAAAAGCTCAGATGCCATGGCAGCAGAGCTCCTTCTGGTTGTGTGTGGTCAGGAAACGTGGGCGCTCTCCACTGTGGCAGCTCTGGTTTCTAGTCAGACCATCAGCAACTGCATTCCGTGACAACACTGACATTTCAAGGAAAGGCCTTACATGCTGCTATCACTGCCAACAGTCCACCAAAGGTTTCCAAAACTGGTAACAAAGATTAAGATATCCATCCTTTATGCCTACTCTGGACTCAATACTTTTCTACAACAAACTGGAGTCTTTATACAAACAGTAAAATAAACCCCAAGAGATGGTAAATATTTACCTGGTCCCTGTTGTTGATGTTTGAATAAGGTAACTGCCCTGTCATCAATTCATATAGAACAATCCCAAATGCGTATACATCTGACTGGAAGCTATATGGGTTTTTGTCTTGCATTCGGATCACTTCTGGTGCCTATTAGAACACAAAAAGAAAAATATTCTTGTTTATTCTTCAACTAAAAAGACTGAAAAGCAAATGATTACAATTCCCAGAACAATGCTTTCGTCATTAAATAATCCATCTAATATGCAATCAGTTCTCTTATTAAGGGGCAAAGAAATAAAACTGATTAAGAAAAAAAAATGCTCAGTAAGCCCTGAAAGAGGCAGTATTACCTGAGATTCCACATGTATTATGAAGATTTTATAATTTTATCAGCCATCCTCTTTCTGTACAAAATACTGCTATTGCTATTTGAATCCTTCCCAGGATTAGCTCTATCAAGAATCAATTCCCATTTCCATTTCTGATTCAGTAAAGAAATAAGAGACCTGCAGTCCTAAAATGTTTGGAAGTAGCATAACCACTAGGCTAGTAACTGCCTTAGAGTTTAAGTTTTCCCATTAGTACAATGATTCTCGCCTCAGGGCACCTTAGACAATACTGTAAAACATCAACAGTGACAAACTCAAACCCCTTTCCTGCCTCCAAAAGCATTATCAATATGCCATGGGTGCTTTATTAACAAAAGCAAGAGATAGGAGGTCAATTTAGAAGATGGCATAAAGAATGCTGGCTGTTTGCTTCTTGGGCAACGATACAGACCAAATCATATTTGCTACATTTTTACACATTTTACTCATTGTACTCTACCACTTAATTTCTTAATTGGCTGTGTTCATGAAATACAATAAATGGTTGGTTAAATATACGCTTAAAAGAGTTCTTTCACCTTGCATCTTCTGTACTGTTTCATTTGGAAGAATTGTTTCTAAAGACACTGCAGAGTGTAAATAAAAGTTCCATGAAAGCATTATTTTAATACCAAAACCTGAACTAACTGCATAAATGGCTGGAGGACCTGGGACAGGATTCCTGGTCACTGGTCTATCTCAAAAAGCAGGCAATGGCACTCAGCCTTACTTGCAAATCACAATCAACTGTGTAGACTTTTTAACTTCTCAATGTCCAGACTACGTACCAGGCCAATAATATAACAACAGAATCTGGGGATGGGATCCAAATATTGCTGGTTTTTACAGCTCCCCAGATGGTTTTAATGTCCAATTAAGGTTGAGAACCACTGACAGAAGACGTATGGGAGATCCTGATGAAGGATGGGAGGTGAAGGAGAAGATGGTGTCTGCCTACTTTTTTTGTCAAACATTTTATTGCTAGCTGCTTTTAGTAATACAGTACAAAATAAACCACATACAACTGTGATGTGATGAACAAGCTAGTATACTGAGAGGCTGGTTATGATACAGGCATAATTTTAAAAGCCAGAATATAATTTTGCGAGGGACAGAATAATAAATCAGTTGAGGAACTAACCATCTTTTTAAAACTTAGTTTTACCTCTACTGTTGTTGGTAGATGGCTTGATGAAAGGCTGTATGTCATTTATTTGGACAAGAAATGCATGACTGATCCTCAATTAATTTAGTGATTTAATCTGTAAAAATTTTCACAAAGGTTTCTTTCCCCTCTAAGATAAATAGAACAAGGTTGAGAAGAATTCAGAGAAGTACATAATTTTAGTTCTGACCAAACTCTTCTCTACTAGTCCACAGATGCTCCGCATTTGTTTCTGAAGGCAATTATCAACCCAAAAGGATTTATTCAACACGTAAGTGTACTACTAGCTAATCTCTTATATGAAAGCTCAGCTTGATAGAATAAAGGATGAACCAATCTACGTATGTATCAACAAAAAATAAATTAGAATATAAAACTTTGGGTATAATAATCTAGGTTTTAGAAAAAGGACAAACCTGGAGTTTAACTGAGCATCTCCCCCACACTAGTTAAAATAGATACACCTTTAAAACATGTATTAATTGTTTCTTTTTAATTTGAGGTTTTACAGTCTCACCCTTAGTGTGTGCTAGCCTGCTGCATCCTAGAATCCACTGCTATCTTATAGCAAGGTGTGTGCCTTAAAGGTGCATGAGATCCCAATTACAATGACTAATAAGCCTCCTATTTATAAAATGATTTATTAAAACAATTAAAATATATTAAAGAAACAAACCTAGTTGGCTCTAATTACTGAATCTTAGGAACAAAAAAGGCATTAGAAATCCACTAGTCCGACCAACATTAAAGATGGAGAGACATGGAGGTTAGGAAATGTGCAGGTTGAGAGTTAAACAGAGGACTATATAGTACAGATCTCCTAGGCCCATTGTACCCCTTCCACCTTACCACTTGTCTTCACTCTAGTTATTTTTATAAGAAAGCATAGCTGAATTTAACCCTAAGTTTATTTGACTAATTCAGACATCTATCCTGGAATTCCCCTCTTGGAGGCTGTTACAGATAGTTCAGGGAATTTATGCAAACATGGCTTCAAGAGCCCCTGCAGCTTCTCTGTTTCCAGCAGTGTGTCCCAAAGCCTTAGTGCAGATTCAATTATTTAAAGCTTCAAATTGCACTACCAGTTAGGGACATCCGGCATTCAGCTGAGAGCAGCAGTTCTCAAACTTTTTGATCTCAAAACTCTTTTAGTCTTGAAAATTACTGAAGACCCCAAGGAACTTTTATGTGGATTATATCTATGGGTATTTCTCATATTTAAACATAACTGGGAAAAAAACATAACTGGGAAACTTAAAATATTTAGTAATTTCATAAGTAATAGCCATTAGATGTTAACAAAGATTACCCATTTTTAATGAAAAGTGTATTTTCAAAACCAAAATAAAGTTCAGTGAGAACAGTACTGCAATTCTTTTTGACTGGTTTAAGAGCAGCCAGCTATAGTCACATATTTTGGTTCTGCATTCGATCTGTTGTGATGTGTTGTTCTGGTTCAAGACTATAAAGAAACATCTGGTCTCATACAGGGATGACCTTGGGTACTTCCAAAAGGGTATTAGGGCCCCTTTTGAGAACTGCTAGCTTAGAGGATGATTCCTATACCTGCCCTTTTCACAGCCTGCTGAAAGTAATGGCACAGAAGTTTTCATTCCCTTCTTTTACACAAAGCAGAAATAGGAATAAAGAAAAAGCAACAAAGAGCTATGCAGGGCAGCACATGGCTGTGTTAAAATTCTTTTTTTTTTTTGTCTTTTCTTTCCCAGCTGCCCCATAATTATGGGTTCTTTCTAGTCTAAAGGAAGTAACTTTCCAATTTAGGCTTAAATAACATCATGAAACAGCCTCTCTTAAAAGGAGTAGTTCTCTTAGTAAAACCTTAAGAAATACTGCAGATCGTACCTGCTGAAACTGCACACTTGTTTTTTCTTTTTGAAACAGGGCACACAGAACATTTTGAACACAAAATATTTTAAAGAGACAATTCTGGATAAAATTTCAACAGTTGTTTATAAAATACTATTTTTTTGTTTGAAGTATACTGAAACTGATTTCATAATACTCTTTTTAAGGATAAAGAAAAAAGTTAAATTTTATTTACATAAAAAATAAGATCAACATTGATTTTTGTGAATACTGGGAATTATGAAAATACTAGTCGAAACCTTCAAAGATTTTCTAGTCACTCATCAGTAGCACCTCAGGGTCCAAAAATTTAATTAATGGAGAAATAGCCTCAATTCTTACCATCCACAAAATGGATCCAGACAACTGTTCAAACTGATGGGACCCACTCCATCGAGATTTCACTGTGGCTAGACCAAAATCACCTATTTTTACTGTGAGGTCTTCATGAAGAAAAATATCTGAGGTGTAGTAAGTAAAGGAAAACAATAGATCTCATTTTCCTAGCAAAGCAAGCATTACAAAAATGTTAGGTAAAGAGATCTAATTTCTGTAATTCTATAATATGATTTTCTTTTTTTTTTTTTGGTAAAATTGATATTTCTTTAAAAAGTATAGTACTTCATATTTCCTCTTAAAGTTAATGAATATGTTTTTAAAGATATGGTTCTATTTGGCATATGTGACCTGCTTTTAAGATTTTGGGGGCTTGAAATATGGTGGGATGAGGTGAGATGCTTTCCAACCTACGCTTATGGGAAACCCTGAAATGTTCCCGTCAGATTTTAGTAACATGGACCCAGATATGCTTTAGCATTTAGGAAAGCTACAAAGGTTCTTCATTGGAATGAAGTTGGTTGACAGCTGGGATCTTGATCTGGGTTTATGGAAGAAGAAAAATTTTGTTTTTCTCACCTCCTTGTTATGCAAGTTAGAACCTTCAGTTACCTTTCAACTACTGCAGAGTAGCATCAGAGCACTGGAAGAAATGGGTAGATAGCTACCTGTTTTATGGGTGTTGACAGAATGTAAGCACACAATCATAAAAGAGTCCTACTATTATAAAGACTTGGTGGATTTTTTTTTTTATAACACTCAAATGTTCAGAAACCAAAAGCATGTTGTAGTACCCTGCTTTATACTATGCTCTCATGCAAACCCATTTATTAATTCTCTTTACATTTTTTGAACTTAGCATGAAAACTGTTTTTACATAATGTGAAGACAAAATGCAGAAGAAAAAGTCAGGATGTTTTCAAACTTCGCAGACAAATTTCAGGAAGGATACTATTACTCTTGAGGTCTCTGTGGATGATTGACTTGGCGTGTAAGTAACTGAAAAACAAAACATCATTTCAACCTGAGTAGGGGTAAAGACTCTGGCCTCAAAATCTATAGAACATATTTAGGGATGTAAATAAAGACTTATTCAAAATCATGACACAATTGCAAACTGTACATTGTGATAACCTCTTTATGTAAGAAATCTTAAACTGTAAATGAATTTAGGATTATAGAAACATATTACTATTATGGTAGAGCCAAAATCTTGTATTCTATTAAAAGACTTTGCTTTATATTTTACTATTTACCAATACAAACCTTTCATTCCAGTCAAACCTATTTATCCATGTCCTTTAAATACACCCTGATATTTAATCCCACCTGTGATCAATGCTTCCCTTCCAAACCCATCCCCAAATTAACTTTCATTCTATTCTCCACCTATTCATACCTATCCTTTAAGATTGAATATACATTCTAACTTCTGAATAAAGCTTTGCTATGACTAACTCAACCAAAAGTAATCTTTCACTGTTGAGTTATATCGTAATTACTGTAATAGCTTGATTCATGTATTCTTTTTCCTGTGCCTATGGTTCCCTTTTCAGAATGTAAACTCCACTAGAATATAAAATCTGATTGATAATTTAAAAAAAATTTTTAAAGACTTTTATCTATTTATTCATGAGAGACACAGAGAGAGAGAGGCAGAGACACAGGCAGAGGGAGAAGCAGGCTCCATGCAGGGAGCCCGACGTGGGACTCGATCCCAGGCCCCCAGGATCAGGACCGGGTTGAAGGCGGCGCTAAACCGCTGAGCCATCCGGGCTGCCCCTGATTGATAATTTTAAAGGTAGTATTATACATTCTTAAAATAACTTCTTAAAAATATGGAGCTTTACCACATGTTATCATTTAATTAGTCTTACAATTAGTTAATAATGGCCACAGCAAATAACTCCATTGTTGATTAGTTTAAAATAGCATATAAGAGAAAATAATGCAGAATAAAATAAAATTTCTAAACAAAAATAGTGAGGAGCAAACCTGCTACATATCCACAGTGCATCTATCTTATAGTCACTGGTAAGTTTAAATTACCTATGTGAGCCCTAAAAACCGGTTTAGTTAGGTTCATTGAGGGTAAGGGCTGTGCCTACTTTATTTCTGTTTCAATCTCCAGTGCCTAGCACAGAGCCTGGCATGTGGTAAGTGTTCAACATGTCTGTTGAATCAACTACAACGAAATGCATATAATATCCTAGTCAAAGCTATTTTTCTTCATTTAAAACTGGAAAGAATAGATATATGAGGCTTCTAAAATTTGACAATGACCATTAATTAGGAAGTAAATTTTGCTTTAAAGTGACACTTTCAAAGTCCAAATAGTATATAATCAAAATTATGTAATAAACACTGTTAAAAATTGAAGATTCATAACAATTAAACCTTATTTATGCTTTCTCTTCTTCATTTATACTTCCTCATTCTCCCAGAGATCAAGATTTTGAAGCTTTCTTCTCAGATAAAATTTTCATTTCAAATGATTTATACAAAGGAACCCCTTCTCCTCCAATTACTCTTACTTCTCTGTTTATTTCCTCCATAGCATTTACCACACTCTTGTCCCACTACATCACATGGTCTCTCTTACATTGGAAGAAAATGTGATGTCAGATATAGGTGTCATTTGCTTAAAAATTTTTCTGCAATGATACAGATGGAGAACAGGAGCCTCAACGACAAGCTTTTTCAAGATACGGAGACCTTGTCTCCACTAGAGAGGAAGGGTAACAAATGGTGATGCTGTTCAGTGGTGGGGCTTGGTGGTTTGGTCTGAGACCTGGTACTTAGTGCACATAATAGGTGTTAGTCTTTGACAAAAGATTCTGTCTCCTTTGAAATTAAAAACAACAAATAGGTGGTAGATATGAATATGTGGAGGCATGATGAAGTTATAAGGGAAGATAAAGGTGTTCTTGATAGTATCAATCTTTTCAACAAATCTGATACAAAGAAATATATCAAGAATAAGGTAGACAGAAATTAACTAGAGGGTGAGGAGAAAAAATTTCTCACCAGGAAAGTACTAGATAATTAGCAAGATATGAGTACAATTACTGAGCTAGTGATAGAACCCTACTGGAAGCTAGATAGCATAAATTTATTATAGGCTAAGGTTGTACACAGCTGCAACTTGAAATAGCACCACCTTATCCTTGTGTAATCCTTTATTGTTTATAAGCTGCTTTCTTAACTTCTATCTCATGTAATAATTCTCTTTCTGTAACATCTCTGCCACAAAACCAGTGAAAAGGCAGAAATCCAGGTCTATATAATGGATGGTTTGAAAAAAAAAAAAAAAAGTACTCAAATTCCCCAGATGGAAAAATGGAATGAGTATTATACCCCATATCTCTACATGATATAATGTTCCGGAGTAATTACTACTCTATATAATTCTACATAGGCTGACCCTAAAACATAATTTCTAAGCAACAATGAGTTATAATCAAAGATGCCAAAAGACACATAACTGAGGGTATGGAAGGAAGGGAACAATAAGAAATTAACTCATATGATACAGAAGTATAACCATTATTTAAGGAAATTAAATAGGACCCCCTTCTTAACTTTTCTAAGATGTTAAAGAGAACTTTATAGATTTATAAAAGTAGCAGTAAGAAAAAACATGCTATAGGGATGCCTTGGTGGCTCAGCGGTTTGGCACCTGCCTAGGTCCCAAGGCGTGACCCCAGAGTCCTGGGATCAAGTCCCACGTCGGGCTCTCTGCATGGAGCCTGCTTCTCCCTCTGCCTATGTCTCTGTCTGTCTCTCCTGAATAAATAAAATCTTAAAAAAAAAAAAAAGAGAAAACATGCTATAAACCAAATGAATATATCCTCTCGATAGGTTTATCTTAGGAGTGTCTTTCCTTGAAAAAAAAAAAAAAAAGTATCCACCTAGAGAATCATTTAATCTGAAAGCTGGGCAATCATCTAGTAAAATCTGTTCTCTCTGCTTCTTTCAAGGTATTATCCAATATTTAGCTTTCTTTTTTTTTAAATATTTTATTTATTCACTTGACAAGGGAGATGGTGTGCACACAAGCAAATGGAGTGGCAGGCAGTGGGAGAGGGAGAAGCAGAGGGTGCCTAACATGGAGTTTGATCCCAGGACCCTGGGATCATGACCTGAGTGGAAAGCAGAACCGCTTAACCCTCTGAACCAACTAGATGTCCCCCAAGATTCAGCTTTTTAACATTCTTTTAAGAGCTTAATATGATGTCCCAAGAGTGAAGATAATACTCTAGATCTGATCTGATCAACATAAACTAGAGTAACTCTCATCTTAATTTTCTCCTTGAACACCTGAAACCATAAAACTCCTAGAAAAAAAAAAAAAAACAGGTAGCAAGATCTTTTTTTTTTTAAGATGTTATTTATTTATTCATGAGAGACAGACAGACAGAGAGACAGAGAGAGAGAGAGAGAGAGGCAGAGACATAGGCAGGGGGAAAAGCAGGCTCCCTGTGGGAAGCCTGATGCGGGACTCAAGACCAAGACCCCAAGACCCTGAAGCCAAAGGCACTGAACACCCCAGGTATCCAGGTAGCAAGCTCTTTGACACTGGTCTTGGTAATGATTTTTTTTTTTTTGATACCAAAAGCAAAGGCAACAAAAGCAAAAATAAACAAGTAGGATTACATCAAACTAAAAAGCTTCTGCACAGCAAAGGACACAAACCACCAACAAAATGAAAAGGCAACCTATCAAATGGGAGAAAATATTTGCAAATCATGTATCTAATAAGAGGATATCCAAAAAATATAAAAACTTGTCCAATTCACTATCAAAACCCTCAAACAATCTGATTAAAAAACAGACATTTTCCTAAGGAACACATACAGATGGCTAAAAGGTGTCCAGCATCACTCACAACCTATCACAGAAATGCAAATCAAAACCACAATGAGATATTGCTTAACACCTGTTAGCATGGCTCTTATCAAAAAGACAAGAAATAGCAAATGGTGGCAAGAATGTAGAGAAAAGGGAACTCCTGTGCACTGCTGAAGGGAACATAAATTAGTACAACCATTATGGAAAATAGTTCCTCAAGAAACTTAAAAAACAGGATTACAATATGATCCAGCAATCCCATTCTGGGTATATATCCAAAAGAATTTAAATCAGGATCTAAAGAGACATCTGCGCTTTACGTTTATTGCAGCATTATTCACAATAGCAAAGACATGGCAACAACCTAGTGCCCATGAATGAATAGAGAAAATGTCATTCACACACACACAAAAATATCAGGCAGCCATAAAATAGGATATTTTGCTACTTGCAACAACATGGATGGACCCTGAGAGCATTATACATAATGAAATAAGCCAGAGAAATGCAAATACCATATGATCACACTTACATGTGGAGTCCAAAAACAAGACAAAAATAAAATTTATCTTCATCTTCCTCATGGTGGGTTAAAAAAAATTTTATTGCCCATTATTGTGATTATCATGGCAGCCACAGTCACTCTACTAACTCCTACTAAAATTACATTCAGTTACAACCCTACTGAGTTGTTCTTGCATTACTCTTACAAAACAGTTTCCCCATCCTCTATTTGTATTTCTCTTTTTTGGACTTGGATGTCCTATTTTGTAGACTTAGCCTATAGCTCCAGCTTATTAAAATTTTAGTTCTCACTAAAAAATGTTTTAAAAGACCAGTGTACTAATAAAGCCCTTATCTATTTGTAAATATGCTAGTCTTATTCAAGAGAGGAATGAAACAAAAATCTCCTAGCTTAACAGCTTCAGGTATGATCAATATACAGTTATAAATCCAGTTGAATTCTCCATGCATGTTGTATCTCTTGATCTTCTTATCCTCACCAATATCATGAGAAGTATCATTCAAATGCCTTGCTATAACTCAAATATTATGGCTACATTTGCCATAGTCAAATGTTTATCAGTCTTGTCTATTTACAACAGTTCCAAGTGTCTCGCACTTAAGTTTACTGTTATTTTCTTGTATTTTCAACTGTTTTTAAAAGCAGAGAACTGGTTCACATAGACGCTAGTATTTCAGTCCTCTTTCACTAATACTACACAATTTCAAAAAGTTTATCAGACTTCACACAGAAAGTTCAATCTCTCCTCAGACACTACAGAGAATATAGCAGCCAACTGGACTGATATGCATGATGGTAGTGACAAGATGATATTTGATCCAAACAGTTTCAATTACAGTCTCCCTTCTACTTTGATGCCCTCCACTCCCCTCATAATCGCAATGTAGAAAGTGAGGAAGATTGAAGGGAATGATATTCTGCTATGCCTCTGCTGTCAATATCATTTAAAATAGTTAAAATCCCTAAGACATGAAGTACACACATTTTCCAGTTGTGTTCCAAAGTGGCCTAAATTCTATTTTTACTTAAAGTTTTCAGTTTCTTTTACTTAAAAAAAAAAAAAAAACTAATTTATTGAGATATAACATGTATATAACATAAAATGCACCCAATTGTATGTATAGTTTTGAGTTTTGACAAACATACACAGTAATGAGCAGCCACAACCAACAAGAAGAATATCTATCATCCACAAAATTTTCTTCACATATTTCTGCAATTACTAACACCCTCCTTGGTTCAGGCAACCATGGATAATAAAGTTCTGTTACTACACATTAGTTTTGTCTTTTCTAGAATTTCATATAAACAAAATCCATGGCTTCTTTTGCTCAGCCTGATGATTCTTTTTTTTTTTTTTTTTTTTTTTTTAATTCATGATAGACATATTTAGAGAGAGACAGGGAGGCAGAGACACAGGCAGAGGGAGAGGCAGCCCACATGTCGGGAGCCCGATGCGGGACTTGATCCAGGGACTCCAGGACTTGGAGTCCAAAGGCAGGCGCGAAACCACTGAGCCACCCACGGATCTCCGGGCCTAATGATTCTAAGATTCACACATTGGCTGCATGTGGTATTACAGGGTATGGATATACCACAATTTAACCACTGACCTGTTGGACATTTGGGTTGTTCCTTGCTTCTGGCAATTATAGTAAGATACCACAAACATTCAAGTATAAGTCTCTTTTGTTGATGTATGTTTTCATTCTTTTTGGGTAAATAAGATTAGAATTGTGATAATTTTAACTTTAAAAGAAACTGCCAAAGTGTTTGTCTCATTTAAGATCCTACCAGTAATATGTAAGAGTTCTCGTCGCTCTGCATCCTTGCCAATACTTGGTATACTTGATTTTGATTAAAAGCATTCTAGTGGGTGTGTTGTGGTGTCTTGTAGTTTTAATTTGCCTTTCCCTAATGTCTAACGATGGTGAACATCTTTGCATGTGCTCATTTGCCATTCTTATGCCTTTTCAATAAAGTACTCCAATCTTCTGTCCATTTTCTTGTGGGGTAGTTTTTATTACTGAGTTGTACAAGTTCTTATATAGTTCAGATATAAGTCTTTTAATCAGATAATGTATCTTGCAAACATTTTCTTCAAATCTGTGGCTTGTCCTTTATTCTTTTTTTTTTTTTTTTAACAGTGACTTTCAAAAAGCAACTAAATTTTGATGAAGTCCAACTTACCTTACCTTTTGTGTCCTAAGAAATCTTTGCCTTTCTTTAGGGTACAAAGATTTTCTCATATGTTTCTTCTAGAAGTTTTAGATTTTCAGCTTTTAATCTTCAACCCATCTCAAGTTAATACTAATGTCTTGTGTTGGCTAAGAGCAAATTGTTTGCTTATTTATTCTATATGTATGTCCAGTTGTTCTAGTAATATGCGTCGAAAGGACTATCTTTTCTGTGTGAATTGTGCCTTGGTATCTTGTAAAAAAAAAAAAAAAAGAAAGAAAAACCAAATGACTGTACATCTAATGGATATATTTCTAGGCTTTCTATTCTGTTTTTTGATTTATATGCCTATTCTTATGCCAATATCACATGGTCTTGATTACAGTAGCTTCATACAAAGTTTTGAATTCTAAGACTAGAAGTCCTTCAATTTTTAAAAAATTGTCTTGACTACTCTAGCCATTGCATTTCCATATACATTTTATGATCAACTTGTCAATTTCTACAAAAAAGCCTGCTAAGATTTTGACTGGACTCAACAATAAGTCTACAGATCAATTTGGGAAGGATGACATCCTAACAATATTGAATCTTCTAATTAACAAATATGATATTTCTATGTATTTTTTTGTTTCCTAGCTGGGACCTGCATTACAGAGGGTATAATCCCTCTTTGGAAAATTAGACCTTCTAAAGTAAAATAGCGACCTAAAAAAATAAAAGAAAATGTATTTTAAACATGAAATATCAAAAACAATGTAATTAATTTTTTAAAATTCATCTCAAATATTCACAAGTCCAAAACCAGAAGCATAATATTTATTTATAAGAGCAAGATAGCTCTATGGAGGAAAGAATAGTCATTTCAACAAATATTGTTGCGATATTCACATGGGGAAAAAATCTTCAGCCCTTACCTCACACCAAACACAAAAACCAATCTGAAGTAGATTTAAGACCTTAAACTAAAAGCAAAAATTATGAAACTTCTAAAAGAAAAAAATTTTCACCACCCTCATGTACACATACAGCATTTTAAAGTTTTTAGGATATTTTTGCATTACAAACTTTCTTAACTTTCATGTTTCTTTGTGAGGCAAGCAAAAAGGTAATAATTCTACTTATGGTGATGGGAAAACCAGAGCCCAGAAGACTTAAGTGACATAACAAAGAGGCGCAGTGGAAAGGGCATGGCTTTTGAGCACAGGAGACTGGGATTCGAATTCCAACTGTTATCACTTACTAGCCATATGATCTTGGGTACAATATTACATAATCCTTCTTAGCTTTAGATTCCTAACCTAAAAAAATGGAGGTAATAATGATCTTGAAGGGATACTTTCTTTTAACATATGTTTAGTGAAAGTCCATTGTGTACTAAGCAACAACTGTTCTAAGTTTTGGAGATAAAGCAGAAAATCCCTACCTCGAGGTCCTTACATTTTAGTATAGAAGAGAGAAAAGAAAAAAGATGTATCAGTAGAATATATAGTATTCTGTAAGTAGGGGACAAGAAATACTGAGTCGCAGGGGGCTCTAATTTTAGGATAGGGAGGGCCTCTTTTCAAAGGATCTTTTGATTAAAGACAGGAGAGAGGGGAGTCATGCCTATATGGGATAAGACCATAGCAGGCAAAGGAAGTAGCAATGCCAAGGCCCTAAGGCAGGGCCCATATTCGAATAATGGCAAGAGGCCAAACTGGTTTGGAAGAGAGGAAGCAAGAGGGAAAAGAGAAGGAAATGAATTGGGAGAGGTAATAAGAAAGGAGGAAGGGTCGTGGTGGTGGTTACTTTGAGGAAGTGCTATTTTAAGGACTCTTTCTTTCTGAGTGAAATGTGAAACACTGGAAGGGGAGAGGAGCAGCATAATGTAAGTCCCCAAACATTCTGGGTGCTATGTTGAGAATAAACTGAAGATGGGTAAGGATGGAACCAGGGCACTAATCCAGGCAAGAAATAATGATGGCTTCCATCAGGGTGAATAGCATAATAGGTGATGAAAACTTGTAAGATTCTGATATACTTTAAAAGATGGAGTGGATAGGAGTTGATATTAGATTGGTTGTATGGTATAAGAAAAAGAGAGGACCCAAAGAAAACTACAAAATGTAGATATAAGCAGCTGACAGAACAGGGTTGCTAGCGACTGAGATAAAAGGAATATACGAAGATCTAGCTTGAGGAAAAGGTCAGGTCCTCAGTAGGAGGCATACTAAAATTGAGATATCCATTAGACAATCAAGTAATCTGGAGGAGACAGTTGGATATGACAGCTTGGAGGTCAAAGGAAATGATGTGGCTGGAGATTGGCATATAAATGGCAAATGAATGGTATCTCAAGCCATGAAACTGGATGAGATCACCAAGGCAATGGAGATTCCCGGATGTTTCCAACATTTAGAGAGGTTAAAAGAGTTGAGGAAGAACTAGCCGAGAAAGAGCAGTGAGTAGAAGGAAAATCAGGAGAATGCATACTAAAGCAGTGCTTCTCAACTTTTAATATGCATACAAACCATTTAGGGATTTTGTTAAAATATAGTTTCCAATTCAGTAGATCTGGGGTGGTACCTAAAACTCAGCATTTCTAAAAGTATCCCAGGTGGTACAGATGCTATACCAGATTCTGAGTAGCAAAGGATTAAGGATGGGTTTCATTGGAGAAGGATGCGATCAACTGCCATACAAACAGATGGAGGACTGTGAATCTAACCACTGGATCTACTAAGAGGTTTCAGTGGCGTATCGGGGCAAAAGCCTGACTGGAATAGGTTTGTAAAAGGGGAGAGAAAAGAAGAGAAATTAGAGTGAATATCAACAACTATTCTGAAAAGTTTTTTTTTAAGATCTTATTTATCTTATTTATTTATTTATATTTATTATATATTTATTTATATTTATTATTTATTTATATATCCTGGAGCCAAAGCGTCAGGGACAAGTTATGTGATCTTTCTAAACCCTAGTTTCTAAAACAACAACAACAAAACAACAAAAAACAAACAACAAACAAACAAACACCCTAGTTTCTTCATAAGTAAATGGGGATAGTAATGGGATGTACCTCATAGGGCTGCTGAGGATTACATGAGGGGGGATTCGTAAAGGACAATGCCTGGCAAATAGTAAGTACCTGCTAAATTCATTACCGCGTTATATTAAAAACTATAGAACACTGGTGGTATAAAAAACAGAGGAAGAGTGTGTTACTAGTATGTATGTAGCCGAGGTGCGGGATCACAATATATTTATTGACCAATAAAGATATTTAAATAAGAGTGAAAAAGGTAAAACCAAGGATTCCATACTGAAAGCAGTAATAACCTACTGTGAATGTATTAAAATACAGAATTCTGAAAGGATACACAATATGTATCAGAATATTAATGGTGATTATCTCTCTGCAGATTACTGGTACTTATTTATGTTTACATTTTGAATGTTCTATGATGACCATATATTTTTCTATAACAACTTTTATTTTGAAATTAAGAAAAACTGTACCAAAGACGATCACTGTAGCCATCTCTGGTATTTCTCACCATAATCAATCCTGTTAAAATTTTTACACATTGGCCTGTCTTTTTTCAAAATTTATACTTATGAAAAAGTTTTGAAAGTAAAATACAGCTGTGAAGTCTTATTTATTAAAAGATGGAAACAATCAGAATGTTATAGGTAAAACTAAAGGCCTTCTCTCCTTGATAGCGGACTCCATCCTGACCCCTTCTGCCATTCTGGTAGACAACCACTACTGATTTGGTGTGTGTCTGCTAATCCTTATTTTGATACCTTTGCATACATACGTATATCACTCCTAAAAAAAAAATGCAACCAAATATACAAATTTGTTTTTAAAAATTTAAGTGGTCTCATGCTGTAGCTTGCTTTTCTCACTTGATACCATATTTTAAAGCTGATATTGATACATATGTAATTATTCTTGATATATTTTCTTTCAAGTCCTCTGATGGACATTTAGGTTTCCAATTTTTCACTACTGTATATTTTCCTGTGATACATCTCTTCCTATACACATCATTTTAGAACAAAAGCTGGTGTTTCTTGGGGGTAAGTCAGGTATTTTCCATTTTAACAGATACTTTTTAAAAAAATATTTTATTTATTTATGAGAGAAACACTGAGAGAGAGAGAGAAGCAGGTTCCATGCAGGGAGCCTGACGTGGGACTCGATCCTGGGTCTCCAGAATCACACCCTGGGCTGAAGTTGGCGCTAAACCGCTGAGCCATCCCCGGGCTGCCCTTTTTTTTTTTTTTTTTTTTTAAAGATTTTACTTATTTAGCAGGGAGCCCGATGTGGGACTCAATCCTGGGTCTCCAGGATCACGCCCTGGGCTGAAGATGGCACTGAACCACTAAGCCATCCAGGCTGCCCCTTAACAGATACTTCTGAAATGCCATCAGCATGGTTGTCTGCATCAAGTATGTACCAGTAAACAATTCCCCAATCTTTACCAACGCGTGATTTTGTCAGAATTTAGGTATTTTGCCCATTTAAGTGGGTACTTCTTTTAGTTTGTATTTTTCTGATTATCAGTATCCCCTCTTTTCTGTTACTGTTCTTATCCACTGGAAAATAATGTTCACTATAATTATTCTTTGGTCAATTGAAATTGTTTTCAATCATTAGTACGTGTTCACCATCTTTTCAGCTTTAATCTATCCTTCTTTCTTTCAATTAGGTTTATTTTTAATTAAGGAAGGCATACTCTTTCATTATTTAAAAGAAGTAAATCATGAGGACTTATCTCCATTTTTTATTCTCTTTCTTCAGATTATAACCCCTGTCTATAACAGATCACAACTTTGTCTTGATTTGATGTTTAGTAAATTTTCTGACAAAGCTAAATTAAAAATTATACAATATTATACTGAAATTAAAAGTTCTGTAAAAAAAATGGCATGACAAGTTGATCATTACTGAAATATGTTTTTTTGAAATTTCTTTAGTAACAATATTCTTAGAATACCTTGGCCCTTAGGCTGAATCAATGACTGTCAGGTAAGAAGATGATAAACATACTATACTGACCCTGATTCCTAAAGAGTGGGACTCTCATTATCTACCATGAGAATAGTTCTGCTCTCTACAGGGAAACCGAGGAATCAGAAATGATCCTTCATTGAGTAAAGACAACAAAACCACAAAGAAAAGATGTCACCCATCTCCCTATATTCTGCAATCCAATATAAAAGACACATTTCAAGTCCTAATGATTCAACTTTCCTAATTACTGAAGGTATTACACCTATGAATGACTGTAACCCCAGCACCTTATACAATGAGTTAGTATGCTCTTATTCTGACTTCAAAATATAGTTTATTTATGTTTTTCTTTTTTCAAAATATATTTTAGAAAGGAGTCAGAAAAGATCAAGAACATCTGGAAAACATGCAAGGGGCAGGCTATTTTGAATGAGGGCTTCATAAAAAAGTACATTATTAGGAAGCTATTTAGATAGTCTAAGGACTTAGTGGTTAGGTACCTCTCACTTGCTCGGTCTTCTGTGAAATGATGGTGGAGGACAAGGAAGGAGGGATCAGACATTTAGAATTAAATAACTGCAAAGCACGTAATTTGCACTGGATTACAATTTCAACATTTTAACACTGTTGATGTTGTTATTATCCAAATATTCCTTATAAACCATCTGTTCTTGCTTCATGAATAAAAACTCTTATCTCTGAGCAAACAAACAGATTTTTGGGGGAGAGGGCATCCCCTCTCCTTGCATTGTTTTTGTTTATTCCTAGTTACCTTTTTTTTTTTTAATTTTTATTTATTTATGAGTCACACACAGAGAGGGAGAGAGAGGCAGAGACACAGGCAGAGGGAGAAGCAGGCTCCATGCACCGGGAGCCTGATGTGGGATTCGATCCCGGGTCTCCAGGATTGTGCCCTGGGCCAAAGGCAGGCGCCAAACCGCTGCGCCACCCAGGGATCCCCCTAGTTACCTTTTTAACTCCCATTTGTTTTGGTCTCTGTCACTGGCATTTGAGATTTTACATCTAAGGTTTGATGATCCAGAGACAATCTGTCTTACTCAGACTAAGTGAAGGTTCAACAAAGTGCCTGAAAGGTTTGATTGTATAGATGGGCTTCTTGTTTTTCAACTTCCCTGTACAGTGATCTAGGTGGAATCCCTGATGTTGCTACCTCTGGGTCTTTCCCCTTGGCTGGTAAATTTCCTCAGAGAAGACTTTGCCAATCTCCTGCCTGAAAGGGAAGGTCTGACTGCCAGCATTCTGGGAATTATTGAAAAGAGAGTGCTTGAGTAACTCTCCATTCATCCTTTAGGAAGGAGTCACTCAATCCTGTTTCTGGTAAAATATCCATGTCTGTGTCCCCCATTTGGACATAACTGGTTTTCCTCTCTCTAAAAGAATATCAATCTACTGCCAGGGAAGGGATGAAGCAGTCACCCAGTGAAAGAGAGCAGCAGACATGATTCAGAGATTTTCAGATATGCTTTCTCACTTATGTACCTTCCCTCTTCTGAAGATACCCGGCACTGCCAATTTCTGAGACTTTTGAGGAATTTGTGGTATAAATCAGGTTGATTTTCATTTCTCCATTGCTAACTAAGAATTTAGCTTTTTTAGGTATATTAAGTTCATTACCACTTCTCCATCTGCTTTCTGGCTTTCAAAATGTTGTTTGTGTCTCCTTCCTCTCTGTTGTCTCTGTCCTTATATGTTCATGCTTAAAAAAATTCCTTGCTTATAGTTTTAGTGGAATTTTAAAGATAGCAAAAATCTGTCACCTTAACTGAAAACCCACATCTGCCAAAGCCCTTTGGAAACTAAAAATGTGTTAGTTTATTTAACCATTATATTGTATGTTATTGTCTTATTATGAACAGAAAGGAAAAATAGGAACTGTATCTTCTTTGGTTAAGACTGGTAATATAAGAACTCTTGCTAGAAGGCTTAAAATTTACAATTAGTACTTTTTTAGCTATTAAAATCTAGGATAAGCTGATAGGATGATCTGCATTCATAACAAGGTATACTCATTATATAGTCAGTTACCGAAAAATGTGAGCCAAGTTAAAAAAAAAAAAAAAAGTGAGCCAAGTATTTTGGAATAGATAGACGTCAAGGTCATGCTTACAGAATTAACACTGTAAAGCAATAGGAACATACTGCCTCTTAACTGACTATTCCCCAGACTATAGAACTACTCCAATTTGATAATGTTCTCTCTATGGTCACTTCTTGTCTTTATCAATACTGGCACTTCACTGTCTCATCACTGTTTCTTTCTTTTTTTAAGATTTTATTTATTTATTTCACAGAGAGAGTGGTGGGGGGCACGGAGAGAGAAACACAAGCAGGGGAACAGGAGAGGGAAAGCAGGTTCCCCACCGAGCAGGGAGCCAGTAGGCTCCCCACTGAGCAGGGAGCCCGGCTAAATCCCAGAACCTTGGGATCATGACCTGAGTGGAAGGCAGATGCTTAACCAACTAAGCCACCCAGTCACCCCTCCATCACTGTTTCTGGTGTTTTTTTTTTTTTTTTTAAGATTTTATTTATTTATTCATGAGAGACACACAGAGAGAGGCAGAGACACAAGCAGAGGGAGAAGCAGGCTCCCTGTGGGAAGTGTGATGTGGCACTGCATCCCAGGACCCCAGGATCATGACCTAAGCCAAAGGCAGACCCTCAACCACTGAGCCACCCAGGTGCTTCCTCCTCCATCACTGTTTCTAAAAACAATTTTTTTTTTAAGATTTTATTTATTTATTCATGACAGACTGAGAGAGAGAGAGAGGCAGAGATACAGGCAGAGGGAGAAGCAGGCTCCATGCCGGGAGCCCAACGCGGGACTTGATCCTGGGACTCCAGGATTGCGTCCTGGGCCAAAGGCAGGCGCTAAACAGCTGAGCCACCCAGGGATCCCCCTAAAAACAATTTCTAATACTGTCTTTTGTTGCCTCTATTTATAGCAAAAGCTTTTTCCCTTTTGTTATTCTTTTATTATTCTTTGACTATTTTTCCTTTCCTGTTTTTGATTTTAAAGATTTTATTTAATTATTTGATATCTGACACACAGAGAGATATAGAGCATTAAGTGGGGGAAGGAGCAGAGGGAGAAAAAGAGTTCCCACTGAGCAAGGAGCCCAACATGGGACTTGATCCCAGGACCCTGAGATCATGACCTGAGACAAAAGCAGATGCTTAACCAACTGAGCCACCTAGGTGCCTCAACATTTCAGTTTTTTTTTTTTTAAGATTTTATTTATTTATTCATGAGACACAGAGAGAGAGAGAGAGAGAGAGAGAGAGAGGCAGAGACACAGGCAGAGGGAGAAGTAGGCTCCATGCAGGGAGCCTGACATGGGACTTGATCCCAGGTCTCCAGGATCAGGCCCTGGGCCGAAGGCAGCGCTGAACCGCTGAGCCACCCAGGCTACCCATCATTTCAGTTTTGATGAGAAAGATTTGACTTCTCTTCCAGAATGTAAACCTACCAATATATATGACTATGTGTAATCATTCTTTCATTTTTTGCATTTAACAGATATGTATTGAGTACCTATTATAGGCCAGGCCCTGTTCTAACCATTAGGGATAAAACAATGAACAAACAAAGCCCCTCATCTCATATAAACTGTATGCCAGTGGGGGTGACAGACAATAAACAACTATATCACAAAGAGCTGGGTCTTAAAAAAAAAAAGGAGAGGGATGTGGAAAATGACATAGGTAGGGTAGGAACATTAGTTATATAAGTGATGACAGAAGACTTCTTTTATTTTTTCAAGCCCCACCGTGGGGCTTGAGTTCATGACTCTGAGGTTAAGACCTGAGCTGAGATCAAAAGCCAGACACTTAACCAACTGAGCCATCTAGATGCTTTGAGAAGGCTTGTTTTAAAATGTGCCATTTGAACAGAGACATAAGGAAGATGCTCTATGGATATTTCTGGACTAAGTATCTCAAAGAGAAAAAGAACAGTATAAAGGCTATGAGGAGGGAGCAGGCTAGACTTGGTGAAGAAACAGCAAAGAAACTGGTGGGATGGGAGCAGAATAAGCTTTTTCCCTATTAATGTTTACTATTTTTGCCATAGTTTATTTTCTATAAGAGTTTACTATACCTTTCAGATTTGAACAGATTCAGATTCTAACTTATACTAAAGGCTGAGATTGTTTTAAGTCTAGTGGATAAATGGAAATGTTACTGAATAGGTATCATTTGCTGCAATAAGCATTTTGGCTGAACATAGGCTTGTAAACAATCTAAATTACACATATACTGTCCTGTTTGGAGACAGAGAGGGTTTAGTGGGAAGATACAAGAGCCAGATTTTATTTTGAGTCCTGGTTCTATGCTTACTTGCTTTAACTGATCTTAAGTCAGAGCTCTAGGTGTCAAATATATAGGTATACTTTTACCCTTTTATTCTATTATTTTTATTTTTTAATTCTAATTTTAAAATGTAAGAGTAGCATAGTGAATATGGGGAAAGAATAATGCCTTAGACTCACATTCTGAGTTCGATACTTTTGCTGTGCTTATTAAATGTGCAGTCTTAGTCATTTAAAATTCTGTTTCCTTATCTATAAAAGCAAATAAAAATATGTACTTTATAAAAGCATTACAAAGATTAAATGACATAATTATCTATGCATGTAAGCTACGTGTATACTATAAAATGTAAATGTAATATACATTTATATTTTTAAACTACCCATAGAGCTTTCAAACTTGTATTTCACTCACTTAAAATTTTTCATCTAAGTGCTTTCAAAATTCATTAAGTTTTACTTCTTGGTTCATTTCTGCATTTGTACTTAAGAGTTGTATGCAAAATTTATCCTTTCCAATTGGTTGCCTATTTTGACTGACAATAAATTCTACTCAAGTAATCTTTGAGCTTTTTAATTATATAGCAAAATTCAATGGATATGAAAAACTCAGCTTGAAACCCACCAAAAAGATCAGAATGCAGATTTTCCATTTAACTTTATTTCATTCAGATGACCATTTTGTAATAAAAAATATGGGTACATGGAGAAAATAATCTGAAAGGATAACTTAACAATCATTTTGTACACTTCAGTAACTGTTAATGACTTTTCAATAGGGTTTTTTTTTTTTTTGCCTGTTTTGTTTTCTGAACCTTCACTGTTAAAACACTGCATGCTAAAAAAATTTGTAGTCACGCATTTGCTATTAAGTACTTGATATATGTTTTTGAAGACTATACTAGAGAGATATTATTTCCTAATATCATACTGCTAGCCATTAGTTAAAATGTGTCCATATGTTACTAAAGTAATTTTAAAAAGCAACCCAAAAGAATATTAGCTAAAACCTTTAAAATATCATCAGTGGTCTTCAAAAATAATTTATAAGAGATTTAACAGAATGGAACTTACTCCATGCCCTGTGCAGTCTGCCGTGCAATATCTATAAGCTTTATCATCTCAAATTTGGTCTCAATGATGTGGAGATGGTGATATAAGCTGGAGCCCTCACACCACTGGGTAACAATAGCCAGTTGGGGCTTTGTTGAATAGCCCATAAAGAGTAGGATATTCACATGTCGAGTTTTCCTGTAAAAAGAAGAATGTCGGTAAATAGTAAAGGTCAATAAACTTCAGCACATCTTTAAAAAGTGGGCCAAAGCTGACTAATTATCAGTAAGACATTGTTAGAAAAAAGTACTTTAAAAAAGACAATGGAGGGGCATGTGGGTGGCTCAGTTGGTTAAGCGACCTACTCTTGGTTTTAGCTCACATCATGATCTCAAGGTGTTGAGATGGAGCCTTGTCTCCCACTCTGTGCTCAGTGGGCTCTATGCCCAGCAGGGAGTCTGAGATTCTCACCCTCTGCCTTTCCTCCCACTCATGTCTGCATGTTTGTGTACTACCTCTCCCTCTAAAACAAATAAATAAGTAAATCATAAAAAAAAAAAGACAATGGAAAGATAATTTAGAAATGATTTTAGGAATTGTATGGTCTAACATCCTACCCCTTTCAGAAAGGTCTTACATTTTAATACACCTCACAGATAGGCAACTAGAGGTTGCTTAAATACCTTCAATTATGCGAAGCTTATCACTGAGATGTAGCTTATTTCCCTCACTCCACCCCCACCCCCCTACACTCTTTTTTTTCTGTCTCTTAAGTGGTTCTAGTCTTAGAAAGTGCTTTGGGGTTGAGAAAAAAATCATTTCCCCTCCACTTCCACCACTGGCTTTCCTGCTCTGCTTTTTGGAATAAAAGTTTGTACCCTCTTGAACATAATGGCCTTCAATGGGCCCAAATATCCTCGGTTCTGTTGACTTTTATCCTCCTAAGTTATAGTTCCAGAATTCTCCTCATCTTAAGTTGTCCTTGCCTGGATATACTCTAGTTTGTTAATATTCCTCAACTTTCAGGGTTTGATGCAGTCTTTAAATGTGTTCTGGTAAGGTTAGAATTTTGAGAATATTATTTTACTAAGTGGTGGTACAATTTCCCATGATCAGAATACTGTATTTTTATTAATTCATTCTAGGATTAATTCTGCCATCAGTTATACCAATATATATGTGTATATACACTATACACACACACACACACACACACACACACTATATGCACACACACACACTACAGTATTGCATACCACTTACAGAATATGGTTAAAGACAAAATATACAAGCTTTGTTTTATCCATTTTTAGTAAATCTGTAAAGCCACCAGCAGCTATCATTGGGAAAAAGAAGATAATTTCTCTGAAAAACAGTAATTCACACAGGCTCACCTGAGTACTCCTACTTCATTTTTGAAGGCCTGTAACTGCTGAGGTGTGGGTGCTGTCACATTCAACATTTTCACTGCCACGTCACCTAAAAAAAATTGTCATTCCAAATGTCATTTCAATATTTTAAACTTTAAAGTACAAATAAATGATATCTTAACTTCCTAAACTGCATTAATTTTCTAAGGATAAAAAAACTAAATGAACAATGATACTCCTATACTAGTATTTCAAAACACCAATTCAAAAAAATACCCAACATTGTTTTTCCTGTGGAAATTTAGTTTAACCAATTACATTCCCATGGTATTTTCTTGGTTATTTAACAATATTAAACTAGATGATTTTACTAACTGAATGTTAAATTTTCCAATGACAGACCCAGTGAAACTTGGCTGAAAGAGAAAACTGCAAAATTTCTTCATCAGAGAAAGAAAAAATATGTTAAGTGAGTACTTAAATCAAATCCATGGATAACCTGCTTTTGCTTAGGAAAATTATTATTATTAATTTTAAAGATTTTATTTATTTATTCATGAGAGACACAGGGAGAGAGAGAGAGGCAGAGACACAGGCAGAGGGAGAAGCAGGCTCCATGCAGGGAGCCTGATGTGGGACTCGATCCCTGGACTCCAGGATCATGCGCTGGGCTGAAGGCAGGTACTAAACTGCTGAGCCACCCAGGGATCCTTTGGAAAATTACTTAAATTATAATTTAAAACCCCCACAATTTTCATGTGAAACAGGCAGAACTCTTCCACATCGCTAGTAAATGTGTAAAATGGTACAACCAGTTGAAACACTTTTGGCAGCAATTACTAAAACTGAACATATGTAAATCCAGTGGTCCCACAATTCTTTCCTTGACATACACCCAGCAAAAATGAAACATATGTTCACCAAACAACATGTACTAAGAATATTCATAGCAGCAGTATTCATAATAGCTCCAAAGTGGAAACTATTCAAATGCTCATCATACAGTAGAGATCGAAAAAGAAATCATGTTATAATTACACAATGAATACTACATAGAGAATGACCTACAACCACACACAATAATACAGAAGAATCTTGCACTTTTTTGCAGGTATGTTATACTTTGATATAAATACAGATTTTTCCTGATTATCAAAGTAATAAATACAGCGCTCCTAGTGAAAAACATTTTGAAAGTATAAAGAAAAAAATTAAAATCTCTTATAATCATGTCACTCAGAAATGATCAGTTAACATACTGATACACATCCTATTAGGCTTTTGTATGTATACAATGTGAATACTTACAAATACATATGAAAGATAACCTAAAAGATACATACTAAAATACTGACAGTCATTTTAAATTTTATGTTATATATTTATTTTTAGGTACCATAATATAAAATATTACATATGCTGCTTTGTAAAATTTAAAAACCATGGACACCTTTCTATATCAATAAGTATAGATCTACACTATTTCATGTCTATATAATTATATATGGAGGTTATCAATTTATCCTGCCTTCTGTTAATGAACATTTTTCATTAAGTCTCTAATGAACGTACTTGCATACACGTCTGTTTGCTTCTGTCCCATTAGTTGGTAGTTCTACAAATTGACTTGTTGGCTCAACATACATATTCATAAATTGCCCTCCAGAAAATTTGGAACAATTTATTTTCCTACCAGCAGTATTACAAACACAGCTATAAACACCATCAATTAAAAAAAAAAATCTGTCCACTTGAGAGACAAATGATTTCTAGTTTTTTATTTTGTAATTCTTTGATATCTAATAAGACTAGACATTTTAAGTTTACTGGCTATTTCCTCCTTTGGTAAGTGCATTTTTAATGTTTACTTGTGGTTTATAATATAAATAAAATCACAAAAAGACTTCTAAGGGAAAAAAATCTTGGAGTATAGCTCACTTAGAAAATTGTCATCTTTAAAAATTATTACACTAATGATAAGAGTCCTCGTTGCTGTGAATCCAGTTTTTATTTCCCATGATTTTTGTTAGAAACCCTTTGGAAGACTCTTGAATCTGATCAAAATAGCTTAATGATGCAAATAGGGAATATTCCCTTTGATATTTTTTTTTTAATAGAAGTTGTTAAACATGTCGTTTCTTTTTTTTTTTTCAAGATTTTATTCATTTATTCATGAGAGAGAGAGAGAGAGGCAGAGACACAGGCAGAGGGAGAAGCAGGCTCCATGCAGGAAGCCCGATGTGGGACTTGATCCTGGGACTCCAGGATCATGCCCTGGGCCGAAGGCAGGCGCCAAACCGCTGAGCCACCCAGGGATCCACTACATAGGGGATCCTGTGTATCACTGTATTACATACGTACCATGCCACTTTCCCTTGTAGACTGTCCCAAATGACCCGGATCCAATTCTCTGTCCCACTGTGATCTGCCCATCAGGTATCTCCCAATCATCACTTGAATCCCGTCTACCAAGTGTTTTCTTGATAATAATTGTGTAAAAGTCAAGCCAAAGCAAACAAAAAAAGAAGAGAGAAAAAAAAATCAGTATGTGGGAATGTTTTAAGCAAAAAACTATCAGCTCTTATATTTATTTCATTAAGCGAATACTCTGTCACATACTGACAAATTATATATATCATACAATCTAAAAGGTGACATTACATATAGCTATGATATGTAAAACAAAAGAACTCAAGAAGAAAAAAGATATTATATACCCTTACCATTCGATTCCTATCTTCTGAGGATGAAGATGATTTTCTTTCCCGCTGAGGTCCTGGAGATTTCTGTAATGCTTTTACATTAGTGAGTGAGCCAGGCAATGAGGCAGGGGGGGTGGCAGACAAACCTGTGGTTGATCCTAAATTAGTGAAATGAAAAATATATCTATTAAAGGAGGATCAAGTATATTAATTTATTGGGGCAGAGGGTGGGGGGAAATTTAAGACTTCTTTAAAAATGCAGTGTATGTTTAAATATACAGCATTTAGAAACGAAAGGCCGAAAACGGCCTCATTTGGTGATTTGCACTATAATTTCTTTTAGTTTTCTGGTCAACTTAATGACTTTTAAAATATCAAGTTACAGATACAAACGTTACTGATTAGTACAGAGTCCAGAATAAAAATAATGCTTCTAAAATAAGAGAGGAATACTAAAACAATACTCCCAAGTTTTTGTTTCTTTGATTAAAAAAAGTGAAATCAATTTAAAAGCTTGTATGTATTTAAAAAAAGTGTATAACTATTTTGTGTCACCTAAACAGCCAATCAATACAAAAACAGATGGAAACTCCCAAAAGTAAACATATAATAAAAATGGCCTTAATGTTAAGAATATCTGGCTCTATCATTTTAGCCACTAAAACTTTAAAAATCCTATTACTATTTAACTATATACTATTTAACAAATAGTTAGAAATATTGCTCAGTTCACTGGTTCCTGGTTTCCTATCCTACTAAACAAAAATTATTTATTACCTGTATAACAAAGTTAAAGTAAACAAAGCCAAGCAGGTTTCTCAAGACTTTCTGAAAAACTGCTACTCATATAAAGGAAAAGCAAAGCGCGTGTGCGTATTATGGCCCCCTGTCAAGTTACTACAAATGGAAATATCCTATCAGCCAAGTGAGCCCAAAGGATACACTGAAAGTAGACTCAGTTGGCCGGGCTGCAATCTTTTCCAAATGCTGACTAAGCAGAAATCCTAAATTCATTTACCTGATTTAGAAGGGTTCAAGCTAAGGACTCCTAGTATGGCCTGAGTATAGATAGCTAAGTAGAACTGAGATATCCAGTAATATCTGCATATACAACAAAAAGACCTCCAGAGAATCTTTGTTTTTTGGAAAGAAGATTACTATTTGGGGGTAGCTATCACTAATCTTTCAAAGAATAAGGATACAACTGTCTACATTTCAATGTTAAAACTGTATAGAATTTTATCATTAGTATATTACACGTGTCATCATGTAGAATTTCCATGATCCAACATGCAATTTTCGAAAAGAAAATGGTAACTGGAATGTTTGTAACTAGAGCATAATCCATTTCTGATGATAACTTTCAACATTCTAAAGCCTGAACTGCTTGCTCAGGCTTCATAATCCTGAGGACTGCACTGTACTACTTAACTTCAGTTACATTACTCAGCACCATAGGACTTCTAGCCCATTTTATGGATTTTACGAGAAACAGCCTGGCTGAGAGAGCAAAAATCTGAAACACCACCACTACATTCAGAATAAGTAACAGTCACTAGCAAAACCCAGTAAATCCAATTCTTTAAATCTTTAAAAATCAGTTTAACTACTAATTAAAGTAAGGCAAGATAAAACGGGAGGGTGAAATTATACTATTAGCTTTCCCCTTGTATTAGGGCATAATTGAGAGTGTCAATCCTCAAATTTTCTAAAGTGTGCTGAAGGACCCCAAATATATTATAAGCCTTTTTTAAGGCTCCCTAACTTTGATATAATATAAAATGTACATGTCCTACATTTAAAAAAACAACACTGCTATTATAGAAAAATAAAGCCAAAAGTCTAGCAAAATCTCGTAATTGTGATTTCCATTTTTAGTTTTTTAAAACCACACAAATTGGTAATAAATATTAATAGTCATGAAGGCTACCACCTAAATGGTGGTATTAAATAAAATAAAATTTATTAAAATAAAAGTAATGCAGATTGAAAGACAACTCCCCCTCTCTCTCTCTCTCTCTCTCTCTCTATATATATATATATATATATATATATAAAGTTTATTGCCACCCACTGAGTTTAAGAAGTTATCAAGACCAAAAAGTAAGTCACATAACAAAAAACAAGATGGACATCTTAGCTCGGAATTTTCTTGCTTTTAAAAGTTTACAACAGGATAGCATACAGAAAGCTTGTGGTAGTATGTGTGAGAAGCACATTCAGAGCATTCCAGCCAGGCCAAGCAGAAATTTAGTACTGAAAACTCTCACACTTACAAACACACACTGTGAGGGTGAGGCACAAACAGTATCTGTAGTTTATATTTAGTTTGCTTTGGGTAAAAACAAGAAAGAAGAGCCCAACTACCTCTGAACACTGGGCCAGGCTCAAAATCAAACACTATTTCACTGGGGACAGAATGTAGGAGGGGACTGGGAGTCCGGGATTGGCATTTCCGAAGACAGCGCATCAGGTGGTTCAAAGGGGCTGTTAGAAGAGAAAGAGAGGGGCAGGCAAACACAGGAAGACAGACACACAGAAGAACTGAAAGAAACCATGGGAGTAAATGAGCTGAAGCCTGCTTCACAAAATCATTCTGGAGGTCTAAAAAATTCTGCTTGTTTTCATAAAATCCAAATGACTTTTATAAAGTGACTCATAAAAAGGACAAGATATGCCATTTGATTTTTGGGACTAAGCAGGCAGTTTTTATGACTAAGTTAACTCTGTGATGCTAACATGACGGCAACATTTAAATGCTGGATGTACTGGGCAAAATCATCAAAAGCCACAGTTATTAAGACATAAGAAAGTCAAACTGGCAGCAACATTAATTGGCAGGTTTATGGAATAACAAATGGAAAAAAACCACAACTTTTTAAACTACATGCTACTGTGAATACTAAATCCAATATATAAGGTAGGGTTATCATTCTGGCAGGTTCACAAGTATACAGAAACATAACAAAAGACAGTTTTTACAATGTTTTTCAATATAAAATATCTTTAAGTCTGGGCTTAGATATTTTAAAGATAAAGCAGGTCACAGTGAAGAGACTAACTCTCAATAAGATAAATGGGTTTTGCATGTCTTCCTTATTAGACAGAAGACAGCTTAAAAAGTAAGCATGGAAGACCATCTGGAAGGAATATTCAAGATAGTTTCAAATATCATTTCTGGGGAAACATTATATAGGGGTAATCTTACTTTAAAAGTACTTTCTTAAGCAATGCTTTATGTCCCCAATTTTCACAGAGTGCTAGAGTGAATATCTGATAAAAATTCTGTAAGAAATTTCAACTCAATTTTTCATTTACTTATTTAATTTACTGGACTATTAAGAGGACATAAAGGCTTTCTATTAGGGTCCATTCCAAATCCTTCTAGAAAGCCAATTCTAACAAACTGAAAATTTGTGACAGGCAATCTAAGGGATTCTCCCTAAGAATGATTTAGGAAAATCAGGATTTAACTGATTCTAAGCACAATCATTAAATATTACTGGTACTGTGAAGACTCCTGGATTTAGCGTCTTGAGTTGTGGAGACAGGAATCTATAAAGCATGTAAAATAATTCAGGCTCTCTCTTTGATGATAGCAGCATTTTAAAATTATATAGTACAGGTAAGACTCCCTTTTATATCCTTTTTCTCTATTCATCTTATAAATCAATTAAAATTTTATTAGACATAAATGATAAATAATAAGAAAACCAAAAAATATTTGGGGCTTTTCTCTACGCATTTTTCTCTGTGTCTGTGTTTCATGAAAGAAGCAAATATAAAGGAGACAAGCAGCAAAGCAAATGCATTTTTCTGAGTTTTTTTTTAAATTGAAATCACTACTTACCTCCATCACTACGAAACCCTTGGTCTCTAATCAAGTCCTACAAACAAACAGGAATGGATGTTTATTCAAAGCATATGGTAAGAAAGTAATAACAACACTCAACTTTTCACTAGACATTAACAGAAAGGTTAATTCAAAATACCTATCTAGGTAGGGCAGCCAGGGTGGTTCAGCGGTTTAGTACCGCCTTCAGCCCAGGGCCTGCTGGAGACCCGGGATCTAGTCCCACACTGGGCTCCCTGCATGGAGCCTGCTTCTCCCTCTGCCTGTGTCTCTGCCTCTCTCTCTCTGTTTCTCTCATGAATAAATAAAAAAAAATCTTATAACAAAAAACAAAATACCTGTCTAATGATGATTTCACATTTTTATCATGTTTACCAGCATGATAAAACATGCTAAACATGTTAAACATGTTAAAATAAACATTTTGAAGCACTTGCCAACCTAATCCTATATTGAAGAGATTATTAGTCCTGATCAAATATTGAAATTCCTATCAGCCCATTCAAAACCAATGGCTGCACCAATTCTTAAAAAACAAAAATTCTGGCACATATTAAGAGCCATAAAATGTTCATACCCTTCGATCCTATAATTCCACTTCTGGGAATTATTCCTAAGGAAATAATTCAGAAGAAAAAAGTGATATGCACAAAGATGTCCAGTGCAGCATTATCCATCATACTAACAATTATTTCCCTATTATAGACCAATTGACATTTGGGTTAAGTAAATTATGGTGCATCAATTTAATAAGTATTATTCAGCTACTGAAATAGCTAGGAAGCTTGTATTGGGAAACATATTTACAGTATGATAAAAAATAAAATTAAATGTACATTGATTACAATTATAAAAATACAGATGTATAAGGAATCACTAGAAGCAAAATCAAAATGGCTCAAACAAGAGTTTTGTTAAAATCTACCTTTATGATTCTTTTTACAATAGATAATATTGGGGAGTGGGGAGGGAAAAGTCTACTGGCAATAAGGCAATTTGGACCTTAATAGGTAGATCTTAGGTTTTTATCCAGTTTAACTTAGGTATAAGGGACTGAATGGCCACAAATGTCTCTAAACAGACTCAAAGGCTCTTTCTAAATATGTAACTTTTCTTTTATAGGCTAAGACCCAGAGTAAATTTTTTACAGATGATTTCTATCATGTTTAATGTATTATATAAAGCCTTCAACAGAATAACCAATAAATACTCTTAATATCTAGCAAACAAGGTGCTAGGTATTAGGGGTTGTGTGACTACCAATAAATATAAAATCCTGGTGGTATCACTAACTTTCTGTATTCTTGAGAGCTTTCTTTTTCTTTTTCTTTTTCTTTTTTTTAAGATTTTATTTATTTATTCATGAGAAACACAGAGAGAGAGAGAGAGGCAGAAACACAGACAGAGGGAGAAGCAGGCTCCATGCAGGGAGCCTGACGCAGGACTAACTCCTGGGTCTCTAGAACCACGCCCTGGGCAGAAGGCAGCGCCAAACCACTGAGCCACCAGGGCTGCCCAAAAGCTTTTAATCTAATTGGAAGACATGCACATACGGAAATTAAATGATACAAGAAAAATAGCTTAAGAAAACAATAAAAGAGGTACCAAAGATGCTTAGTTAACTGCCAAATAAATAGTATGTGTGAAAAGATTCTTAGTGCTACACAAGTTCAAAGGATAAATAACTTTAAGACCTGATCATAGGTAAAGCATTTCAAGAGATGAGCTATAAGTTGGGGCTTAAGGGATAGACAGGAATGCAGGGGGAAGAGGGAAGCAAAGGACATTTTGAACAGAAAGAAAAAGACAAAGGCAGAAAGGCCACATCCCTTTCCGTTTCGCTGCACCAAACTTGTGACTCCCCATAACCAGGGATCAGCCAATTTTGGCTTTCTCCACTCTTATTTGGCTTTCTCCACTCTTACTGCACCACATACTTCCAGTTTTCAATCCGTTCTTTTTTTTTTTTTTAAGATTTTTTATTTATTCACGAGAGACATAAAGAGAGAGGCAGAGACACAGGCAGAGGAAGAAGCAGGATCCATGCAGGAAGCCTGATGTGGGACTCGATCCCAGAACTCAAGGATCACGCCCTGAGCCGAAGCAGATGCTCAACCACTGAGTCATCCAGGCGTCCCTCAATCCATTCTTAAAGCTCTTTGACATTCTTATTTATTCTAGGTTAAAGAAGATCTTCTATTATTCTAATACTAGCTACTTCAAACTCTTCCTCATCTCCTGTAGTTCCTTTCTTACTTGTATCTCTTCCATTTAGCATGAAAGAGAAAACAGAAGCCATCAAAAAAATTCTGTTCTGTCCTTATACCTATATTTGCACAGTAATGTTAACTATAAATTCTGAATTCTTACTATGTGCAAGGCATAATAATCATTCTTAATCCACTGTAAGAGGTAGATACTACTAGCTTCAAGGTTAAGTTATGTGCCCTAGATTATAGAGCCTGTAAAGAGCTGCAGAGCTCTAGCTATGCCCACTTTTAATATAGCCTCTGAGGAACATTGTTTCCACGATAAGGGAACTTTACTATATCACTTATTCCCTATCTTGTTATTTTCAACCTCTCTTCAACTTGTTTTTTTCCCTCAAGTTACAAATATGCTGAAGACTCTCACATTAAAAACTGTCCCTCAACTCTGCTTTAATCTATAGCACCTTCATTATTCCTTTACAGCCAAGCTTCTCAAAACTGACACTTAACCCACATCTTCACCTGCCTTGCTCTCCTCCACCAGCCCTCTAAAACAGGTCTTAATGAAGTTACAATGACAAAATGACATAGTCCAATAGTCATTTTCAGTCCTTATCATTGGAATCTCACTGGCAACTGACATCAACTACTTCAGCATTCCTGAAGTCCCTTTTCTCCTGTTGGCTTCTGCAACACTACTTTCTCTTACTTAGCTGAAATTAGACTTAGGAAGAGGAGACCACAAAAGAGACAGAACAACAGTCTCTGCCTCAATGTTAATAATATTCAATGGGGCTGCATATTCTACCCTCTCGGCAATTTACACAAACTCTTTGAGTAGTATCATTTACATACAGATTTTAACTGACAAATATGATAATTACTCCAAAAGCTGTATGTCTATTCAAGGTTATATAAGATATTCAACTGCTACTGGACCTCTAAACCAGTAAAGTCCCTCAGATATCTTAATGTCAGTATGGTCAAAATAATAGTTACCAGTTTCATTTTTATAAGTACTGTTCTTCCACTGGTACTTCCTATCCTAACGACTGGAATGGATACTATCTATACACCCAAGCCAGAGAAATCTGGGCATTATATTCTACCCCTCATTTCTTTCACCTCTTTCATCTATGACTCTACAGAACATAGAAGAAATAAGCAAGAAAGGGCAGATTTTACACCCCATTTCAATCATTTATCAGTAGTGTGATCTCAGAAAGTTTCTTAACGTCCTCAAAATCTAATTTTCTCAATAGTAAAATAAGAATAAAAATAGTACTAACCCATGACTGTTTATGGGGACAGAGTAAGAAAATTTATGTAAAGCTCTTCGTACAGTACTTCTCATAGAGTAAGCATTTATAAACAGTAGCCATTTTCAGTATCATTCCTAACAGTCTTGCCTACAAATCTCTCATTAATTCAAAAGATTCTTCCAGAACATAGAGCTGACCACTTTATCTACCACTTAAAAATTTTCAAACTCCCGACTACCAGGTCTTACAGAGACCTTAAAGCAGATACAGGTAGGGTGTATGCGGGCAGAGTACGGACTCTACCTATCTAGTTTTGTCTTCTACCATTTCCTACCCTTCTCCTGAGCCCTAAACTCCTACAATATCAACTATTAATTACATCCAATGTAAAGGTACTTCCATACTTCTGCATATACTATTTCCTTAACAAATGTCTTTTCTTCCTAAAACCCTCACCAAGTGTGCTCAATCAACTCCTACACATTCATCTTTTATAATATGACTTAAATATTGTCCTTTCTCTATTAAGTATTCCTATATAGAACAAGGTAAAAGTTTTTTACCCTCTTTTATAAATTACCACTATATATTTTTGTGTCTATTTATTTATATGTCTAATTCATCCATTAAACTCTGACCTCTTTTAGGCCAAAGATCATATACTAATTTACCCTTAATTTTCAATTATGTCATAATGCCTATTCCAGTGTCAATATTGCCATATCAAAAAAAAAAAAGTAAAAAAAATCTTGTTTACTAAAATAATAAATAAGTAATTATTGGAGGGAGCTGAATGAAATGACTGAAATTGAATGAATATGCTGAAGAATTTATATATTATCTTATAATCAGTGGGAAGTCCATGAAATTTTTGGAACAAGGAACAGATGATGACAGAGGACAGTACCATAAAGAATGGAAATGGAGGGCAGCCCTGGTGGCGCAGGGGTTTAGTGCCGCCTGCAGCCCAGGGCGTGATCCTGGAGTCCCAGGATCGAGTCCCATGTCAGGCTCCCTGCATGGAGCCTGCTTCTCCCTCTGCCTGTGTCTCTGCCTCTCTCTCTCTCTTTCTCTCTCTGCATCTCTATGAATAAATAAAATCTTAAAAAAAAAAAAAAAAGAATGGATAGAGAAACCAATGGCAGGAAATATATTTAGGAAATTAATGTAATAAGTAATTCAAGGGAAGAAATATGGGCCCAGAGGGTAGAAATAATAAGGACAAATTGGAGATGAGTTATCAAAAGAAAGAACTGATACCCTTTGACTATCTGGTTAAAAAACGAGGACAAAATGGCAAAATATAAAAATGACACTCCACATATTCAAGCCTCATAAAACAAGAGAACATTGGTAACACTGAGAGGAAAAGTCTAGAGGGATATAGTCTAAAAGGATGTTAGTACTGAAAGTAACACAGCTACAATTTTGAACATAATGAGAATAGATCTAACTCAGAAGTAAGATTTGATTTCTTATTTCACAATCTCATTATTCCCATATTTCCCTCTTCTACTTTTCTCTTCCTTTGTATTCAGGTCTGTTAGCTAGAGGAAAAACTTACTAGTTTCAAGCCCTTCAGTGGAGTTTCTCTCTGTCTCTGCCCAGTTCCCTGCCCATCCTCTCCCCCTTTCTCTTAAATAAATAAATAAATAAACAAACAAACAAATAAATAAATCTTTATAAAAATTTTAGAGGGCTTCATCAGTTCCCTGAAGGTACTCTATCAATCCTTTGATACTCAAGTCATTTTCATTTGGAGAGCCTATTATATTGTCATCTCTATGGATCTTTTCTATTGTTAATTAGACTAATTTAATTCTACTGTATTCCTTTTTTTCAATGGCTTTTTACAATTTTAGTAGTTCTCCAAAGTCCCTTTTCATCTTCATAAAAGCCTTAAAATCTCTTCTTTCTTTCTTTCTTCTTTTTGCCAGACTTGCAATCAATCTGCATTATGTTTTCATTGAAATGTTGGATAATGATGTATGGAGGTTGGAATGCAAACTGGTATTAGATGGGGAGGAATGTTTGTATGGGGACTAACATTAGTCTGTTAATAAGTGAACATTTATTTTCCTGTTAGTACAATTTTTGCTTCTCTAACTCAACCTTATAACTATGAGGACTCACATAAGGAATGCTCATATAATGAGAAGAATTCCTATCTTCTAACACACAAATAACCACCTCACTAATTCTAGTACCCTGCTTCTTTGGGGAAACAGTTTGAACTTCCATTTTATTTTTATTTTATTTTAATTAATTAATTGATTGATTTTAACTCCTTAATATAATTACTTTCCAAGGCAAACAAGCTTGGTGAGTTTCCTGTTTTGTTGCTTATTACAGAGATTAAGGATAACCTATACTCTTTATTTGAAAGCACAAATTCTGGGAGTAGGACACATAATTCTAGATAGGGATTCCTAGCCCACCACAGCTCAGGTAGCAGAGCACATTATTCTCTTCTGTAGTTCAATTACCAGATTATTTTGTAAATAAAGTTTTACGGAAATAAAGCCACATCCATTTGTTTATACTGTGTTCTCTCTGGCTGCCTTCACACTACAATGACAAAATTCAATAGCTGTCATTAGAGGTCATATGACCCATAAGCCTAAAATATCCTATCTGGCCCTTCAAGTTTGTGATCTTTGGTCTATAATATGGGAAATTTCCTGTTTCTTCTTCTAACCCGTTTACTGAAACAAATATTCTTTGATGACCAACTATGTATTTCATTCTAAGATAGGTACCAAGTGAACTAATGTTAGGAATGGTTTCTGCTGGGGATCCCTGGGTAGCTCAGCAGTTTAGCGCCTGCCTTTGGCCAAGGCCATGATCCTAGAGTCCCGGGATCGAGTCCCACATCAGGCTCCCTGCATGGAGCCTGCTTCTCCCTCTGCCTGTGTCTCTGCCTCTGTCTCTCATGAATAAATAAATAAAATCTTAAAAAAAAAAAAAAAAAAGGAATGGTTTCTGCTGCCAAGAAGATCTAATTGAAGAAGCAACACTAAGGTACATAATTAAGTTACAGTGTGCAAAATAAACTGAAAAAGTAAAAACATCAAGAGTGACCAGCCAGGAGGTGGCTAAAATAATTGAAGAGATGAGATTACAATACAGGATGATTATATAAGATACATTTTTTTAAATGAATAAAACTTAATGAGAAACTTTACAAAAAAGAATATACAAAAATTCATGATATGTAGAAAGATGGAATACAGTGTTATAGTCGAAAAAGTAAGGAAGGTAAAAGGTAGTTTTGCATGTCTTGTATAAATGATTGGTTGTTAAGAGTTATTTAGCTCAAAGTTCTACTTTTAGAAATCTAGATAAAGATTGAAAATCTTCTACTTTTTGAAATCTAGATAAAGATTTAAAATCTTTAAAGATAAAGATTGAAAACCTGCAACTGTATTCTTATTTACTATAAAATGGCCAACGGATTATCTGTTAAATAAACGAACATAAGACTTTTGCAGAAAAAATGTCGTAAGGAAAAATATCAGAACAACTTCACAATTTGGCACCAGTTAAGTATTTAATACCAGAAGAGATGATGACCAAGCTTTTCTGATCAGTAATTCAGGAAAAGTCTATCACTAATAATAGCTACGATACACAATTCTGATCTGTATTACAGATGTAGCAGAAAAATAAATACACTCAATTTTTTTTTTTTTTTTTAGTTCTAATAATGCTGGATGCTTACATCAATGTTGACAGGTTCTATTGTGTTTATATGCACATTTGGAGCTGATGAGGACCGGTCTCGTTGTCCAAACTGATTTCGATGATCTTCATCTGCTGGTCGGAAAGGCTGTGGAATTGGAATGGATTTTGAAGGAGACGGACTGGTCAGAATTGGGGGCCTGGAAAAATCAAGTCATTGAAAGATAAGATTCAGGGCAACTTTATATAGATAATAACATTTAAAAAAGGATGATATAAAGATTTCCTTATAAAACATTAAAAACCCAGGAGTAACTGCGCTTAACAAACACTTAGTTTTTTAAGCGTTCCAAAAAATCTTTATAGTGTCAATCTCTCATATTCAAAAATGTTTACCATGTCCAATAATTAAGCAACACAAGACAATCATATATTAAGCATTAAAGTAAATCTTTTTAAAAATTGCTTTTTGAGGAACGCCTGGGTGGCTCAGCAGTTGAGTGTCTGCCTTCGGCTTAGGTCGTGATCCCAGAGTCCCGGGATCAAGTCCTGCATCAGGCACCCTGCAGGGAGCCTGCTTCTCCCTCTGCCTATGTCTCTGCCTCTCTGTGTGTCTCTCATGAATAAATAAATAAATAAAAATTTAAAAAATATATATTGCTTTTTGATAAGATCATCAAAAGGTGACAGAATGATCTATTTTGGTACTGTAGATAAATAACAGATTCTATGATGTCTCACTGCACTGAAATGAACCGAGAACTCACAGAATACAATAAAGTTCTGCGAAAAGATTGTAAACCTCTGTGAGTCTAATGCCCTTAGAAAGGATATCCAAGGGAAGTGCGAAGGGAGTATCACGTAATAGAGGAAGTATGGTTGTCTTGGTGAGCTCCATCAAGACCAATGAATGACACAGTGCTAACAGCCTCTCTAAAGAGACAGGTTATCATTCTACTCCATTTTATGCAAACTCTGTAATAATCTGTATTATTTAGTGGCTATTAAGACATACGCAGAAAGACAATTGTGGAGGGAATAAAAAGACATTTTGGGAGGGGACAGAGTTTAGAAAGGAATGGGAAGTAAATATAGTACAAAAAGGAATAGATGGAGGTTTGAAGAGCCAAAGAAGCCAAATAGTGACAAAAGGCTTTTTTTTTTTTTTTTCTAAAGGTTCTGCATAAAGCATGTTAACAAAATCTGAACCAGACCGGTTTATAGTTTTACTCTTTGAAGCATGCTCTAAACGGTAGGGAAAGAAATTTTGAGCTCATTTGTTCATATTAATGGAGTGCACTTAGAACTGAAATAAAAACAATACTATGTACTTTAAAAACTTAGTATCATACAATGAGAATTACAGGCTAAAACGGATGGACCTGGCCTTTAGAAAAATTACCACACTCCACTTGTTCTTTTTATTCTATTAATTATTGAAAAAATTTTAGTTTGTCAAAGACCTATCTTTATTTTTGCTTTAGGCAGCCAATATATGCCTTTTGCTAAGGGATTCTGGGAACAGGTAAAAGAATGAAAAAATTACAAAAAAATATTGTTTTAAAGATTTTATTTATTCATGAGAGAAACAGAGAAGGGGGGGCAGAGACACAGAAAGAGGGAGAAGCAGGCTCCATGCAGGAAGCCCGATGTGGGACTTGATCCTGGGTCTCCAGGATCACGCCCTGGGCTGAAGACAGGTTGTAAACCACTGAGCCACCTGGGCTGCCTGACAAAATTGGTTTTTAAAAAAAGTTTTGGAAAATACATCTACTTTTAAAAAACTATAGGCTGATTTAAAGTCTCAAGTCAATAGCGTGATTTGAGTTAGGACTTAGAAGTGGAAAAAGCTTGAATTAACTAGTTGTATAGGGCAGTCTAATAAACATAATCGGTCTAGTATAAGAGAGAGCAAGTCATTTTTGAAAGTTACTGAATTGGACTATGATTGCAAAATGTAGTTTACAACAAAGCAGAACGTATATATTCAAAGGGCATTGGTCTAGAAGGAGGAAAAACAAAAACTGGGATTTGATATGATAAATTTTATTACCTAAAGAAATGAATGGATATTTAAGAAGTGAGGTTACACAAAATCAGAAAGACTGTATTTGGCAGTTGGTATCTACCATTACCCAGTAGAAGGCATCTGTTGGCCCATAAAGTCAATTTACCTAGACTTGACAGCAAGTATGTAACTTTGGAGAAAACTTTAAGTAATTATATCCTGGTGTCATAAAACATCTGAGTAATGTCCTAATCCCATGCTTAACAAAAGCAATCTTGAGATCCCTGGGTGGCGCAGTGGTTTGGCGCCTGCCTTTGGCCCAGGGCGCGATCCTGGAGACCCGGGATCGAATCCCACGTCAGGCTCCCGGTGCAGGGAGCCTGCTTCTCCCTCTGCCTGTGTCTCTGCCTCTCTCTCTCTCTCTGTGACTATCATTAAAAAAAAAAAAAAAAAATTAAAAAAATTAAAAAAAACAAAAACAAAAAAGCAATCTTTAGCTTATAATTTGGTTTCTCATAAATATCTTCTACAAGTAGACTGAGTGCTGGCCCATCCAACATAAGAACTTTGGTCTACAATAACAGCTCTATTTCTCTTGGAAATTAATTACCTGGAGTTCTGATTCAGTCTTTTCTAATTCTGGTCACTGTAAATTAGTGTATCTCTAATAACTCTCATCATTTCTAGGGAATGATAAAATTCAGTTTCCATACTGGGATGTATTTACCTGGACCAAGGCAGTTTATACCCTGTGAAGTATGTTGGGAGCCAGCAAACTGGGTTTCTCCTGATGATACCTCTACTTATCTTGCTGCAAACCTCTTTAAAACAGTATTAGATTAAAAATAAAAAGAATTTTACCTCTAATACCCTTTGGCAAATTCCTAGTTAGTTTAGATATAATTTTTAACCTAGAATACTAAAAGGTTTTTTTTTTTTTTTTTAATTTATTCATGAGAGACACACAGAGAGAGGCAGAGACATAGGCAGAGAAAGAAATAGGCTCTCTACAGGGAGCCTGATGTGGGACTTGATCCCAGGACCACAGGATCATGCCCTGGGCCAAAGGCACATGCTCAATCATTGAGACATCCAGGTGCCTCTAGAATATTAAAAGTTTTTTTAAAGAATATTGAGTTTGAAGCAAAGTGACTACTTCTGTTCAGCAGTATGGAAATTTTAAAATGTTGACTTTTCAGACATTCATACATTCCACAGCATTTTTAAAAAGCAGAAAAGGAGGTACCTCTAACTTTTGTTTGAAAATTAGTCAATGTATCACTTCCCCAATATGTCTTGGTTACATTCATTATTATATGCATTTCATGACCACTGTAATTGTCATAAGGACTATTAACAAAATGCAAAGAAATAGCAGTATAGAATAAGACTGGCTTCCATCTTTTCATAGGCACATATAGACACATGACATAAAAGCATAAGGAAAACAAAAGTTTGAACATCTTTCTTAACATTTGCTCAAGACCAGAATGTATACTTCAGTTTAGTTATAAATAAAATACTCATGGCATAGGCAAATGGTTTTGCAATTTTAAGACAGCATCCCTTCAGTGGAAGGTAACTGTCCTGGATCATTACCATTATAAACCTTCAGAGAGACCAAGTTAATTTCATTGTGGTGTTCTGTAACTCTGCTCACAGAATTGGGACCTGCCATTAGAAAGGCATCATGGTCTACAGAACCTGTCAGGAGTAAATGCCATAGCCAAAAGATTAATTAAAAATCAAAACAAACAATTACAAGACTTTGAGCGCCTGCCTAAGAACGACCTAGGTGCATAAAACTAACAATAAAGACAGCAGGAATAAAAGGATTCCACCAGAGCAGGTAACTATTACAACCTGACCACTGCAGCCCCCACCCCAAATTTAATGGTTCCATTTTCTAGTGTTCCAAAGTAGATAAAAACAGCTAGTCCTTAATACAAATCTTTTCTAGATTTTGTAGCCTATGAGACCTCTAGAAAGGTTGGTTTTGTAAAATTCGACGTCTTGGAATTATCCATTTTTTTTCCTGTCTCTAGGTGGAAAAGATAACATTACATTGTGAAAAGAGGAAGGAAGTAGAGTTCAAACTGACAATAAATATTTCTGTTCTTAACTAATTATCTCTGGAATATTATAGAATAGAATGCCATGTGAGGACATTTTTTTTTTTTAAACCACATGCTTCCAAATACAGCTTAATTTATTCTGCCTCAAATCCAAAAGGGAAAGAGTATGTAGACCTATGTAAGAAATTCTCCAAAACACTAATATCTGTTAAACTCATCATCTTTTTTTCCCTACTATGAAGCTTGAATATATGATGCCTTTGGATCATCTTTAAAGTCAGTTTTCTCCTTTATCCTCCACAACTAATTAACACTATAAATATTTTCTTTACACTTTATATATACCCATCCCTCCTCCACACTGCTACCATCCCAGTTCAAGTCTTTATTGCCTCTCATGGTCTTCACTATGAACAGCATCTGAATTGGCCTTCTTCACTCTAGATATTTGTCCATTAATCTATCTGTATATCACCGGTGAGTGCTTCTTTCTTCAAAACCACTTTTCACCAGATTAGTCCTCTGCTCAAAAACTTTTACTCCCCCCACCTCTATTAAGTCTAAATTCCAACTTGAAACCCAACACTTTTCATAATCTGGTCTCATACGTGCTACGTCTCAACTTAGATTAGCCTCTATTCACTCACCACCTCTCAACTCTACCATTCCATTCCCTTTGTTTATGCTATTTCTCCCCTACCATCCCATCATTCATCACCATGCTTTTTATTCCCTGGGCTCATTAAAATTCTGAATTCTTGAAGGTCCAGTTCAAATCTTCATTAAATGTTATTAACTACTCTCACTATTCCCCGTCTATAGTAAACATGATACTATTTATGTCCTCACATTGTTTAAAATACCATGTCAGAATTTGCAAACTAATTATACACTATTTTTAAAATGTTTGCCATTGTCTCATGGGTTAATGCTACTTTTCTAAATAGGAATCATAAACTTTTATATTTGACATTACCTAATACAGTGATGAGCACAAGCCAGGGATTCTAAATGATATTACTTGACTTTTTTTAAGACTGGTCCAGAAGCAGTCTATGTTAGTTTTAATCTTAGGTATCTTACCAAATGGATGTACGTATTTGCCTATGGGATAAGTTACCCAAAGAAAAATCCTTAATTCAATAATCCAAGTGTTGGAAAGGTTTATAATTAACCAACAAATCCAAAAGAAACCAGCTCAAATAGCATTGTCATTGAACAGCAGGAGTCAAATCATACCCAGGAGAATCGGAGGGGGGAGCAGAAGGGGATGATCCAGATGTAAGGGCAGTCTCTGCTATGGAGGCCTCCTCCTGTGGTATTGGGTGGTGTTCAAAGAACTTGGAGACAAACAGCAAACTGTGAGGCAAAAACAAAAACAAAACAAAACAAACCTAACTTGTGCAAAACCCAGAAGCTGCATACACCAGAATACATATAGAGTTAAAAGAAATATTTGAGATCAAATTCCACTTTCAGAAATGATTGTTAAATTCAATTAGTTGTATTTTTGCCTAAAGGCTTATTTTTTTAAAATCACATTGTACTTTTAGAGGCAAGCTCATAATCTAAAACTAATTCTCTATACAGCAAATTTCTACATATTAGAGGGGGTAAATCATGCTTTATGGTTACGGAATTAGAAGAAAATTTATCTACCATCTCAGTTAGATGACATCATTATAATATACTTCATAGAGTTAAATTCTCTTTGCTCAAGTGATCAAGAAAAGTTTTAAGACCTTAATAGCAGCAGCAGCAGCAGCAGCAACAACAACAAAAGATTACAAAAGACTCAGTCTTAACTCTTAGAGAAACTCTGGCATAAAGCAAATAGAAATTTTAGAAAGAGATACATTGGGCACAAAGATTTAATATCTTACTTTTAAATAAACTGGGCAGGGAAGGTTGAAGGAGAGAGAAAGAGAGAGAGAGAACATATATAATTTATAAAATAGTGACAGAACCAGAATCCCTGATCTGTGATCCAAAAATATAATGGTTAACTTAATTAAAATCACACCCATTCTCCTCCCAAAACCATCTAAAAATGATGTCTATGGGCAAGGGATCTTTATTAATTAAAAGAGGATATAAGACATAAATGAAATATATAGCTGAATCAGAATTACAGTTTGGGAGAGTAGTACTGGCTATACTACACAGTATTCTCTAGCCATCCTTTCTAAATTCTCTGTAATTCTACTGGACAGAAAATTCCCAGACCCTAAGATATGCTAGTTTTACATCAAGAAAAGTAAAATGTAGACAGAAAGGAGATTTTTTTTTTTTTTGATTACTTACTCAAGTTGGTCATAATTAACACACATCAGTGGAACCTCTGTACTACAACGCTGGTGAAATTTATAACCACATGTTTGACAGCGAAAACCCTGGAAAAGCAGCTTTCGACAAAAGTCACAAAATGCTAAGGTGAAAAAAGTTTTCCGTACCTGCAAAGTATAAAACATCATAGAGAATTTCAAAAACTTGCAAGAATCTTTTTAGAAATCAACTTATTTACTCTCCTGCTTAAAATAACAAATCTTTAATTATGTTCATATCACAAGAACCGTTTTACACACTAAGATACTAATATGAAAACCAGGGGGTTCGAGACAATAGACTATATGTTTTTATATCCCACCTAATATACGATTAAAAAAGAAGTAAAAAAAGATGGGAAGTTAATAAAAAACTGGAAACTATTTTCAAGCTTGATTCCATGAAAGTTAAAGAGATGATAAACAGAAGGAGGGAATAGGAGTGAGCGGAAGGTAAGGGCACACTTTAACAACTGCACAAGGAAAGGAGTTAAGAAATGCTTACTGGTATTGACAGAACAAGAAACAATGGTATATTATTTAAAGTTACAAAGGTATCCAATACAGGAACCTGCCCAAAAAACAAACCAACAACAACAAAAAAAGCCCCAAAAATCACCTGAAGGAGGGGAAGGAGGAAGAAGAAAGATTGTAATGCTACAAATGAGCTAATTTCCTTTGGTAACAGAAGTTACCAAATGGTAAATGGTAACAGCAGTTGATAAAGCAAGGAACTGTACCTTAAAGTTACTATTTGGTAATAATGAGATAATCACCAAAGAGCTTTAAAACAGAAATTAATTAGGATAAGGGACAGGAAAATCAATAAGAACACCTTTTACGAATTATCAGTTTGTTAGAGGATGCAAACATCTAAATTTGTGGACATTCCTCTACAAGAAACTTAAAAGGCACCATGGAAGAACCCTAGGTCAGAAGGCAAATGATCTACTCAGGGGTTACACTGGGGAAAAAAAAAAAAACATAAACATGTTAGGGAGGCTCCATCGTGGTAACTACTGAAGCCAGAAATTATTTTTAGAGTATTTGTTTTGAATAAGCAGAAAACATAAGAAAAATACCAAAATGTTAACAGCGGCTATTTCAGAGTGGTTAGGGCACAGGTGACTCTATTTTGTCCTTTGTCTTTGCTGTGTATATTCTCAATTCACTTCTGTTTCCCAGACAGTTTAAATCATGAACAATAGTAAGAAATACACGTTATATGATGACCGAGAACATACCTATATTCATTTAACAGTACCCCGACTATAATGTACACCAGGACTTTCTATTATATGCCATTGCTCTCATGATTCGTTAGGTTGATTTCAATGGCCACAACTTACCAAACTCTTTACAATAAACATGCATTTAACAGGATAAAAAGTTATTTAAAAATAACGTCTCATCAAGAAAATGGTATCTTGGCACATCATGCTTTCTAGCTTTTTGAGAACATTCAGGTAATTTTTAAAAGTGGCTCTTGTTTTCTTCACCTTTTGGTTTATGTATCACTTTCTAGAGGACATAAAAGCCAAATTCCTTGTTTTTTAGCTTTGTGGCTTTTCCGTTTGTCTTTGGACATACAAGATAGTAGAGTAATTTAACATTTATGTGGCCGTTATTTGCCAAAGCAAGCGTTTTTTACATTTCTCAGAGAATCTCAGAAAATAGAGCACAGAAAAATACAAAACATGTTCACAAGAATCAGCATTTATCATCACTTGATTCTCTTTGCTAACTAACCCTTTCTCACTCACCTAATAATCTGCTGAGTTTCATGAAGCTCTAATTTCTCTTTTCATTCATCTACTCACTTGCAGTCTTTCTTCCTGCTACCCACTTCTAAAACTCTACGTACCAGACTGTGTATGTAAAGGAGGAAAAAAACAAAACAAACAAACAAACAAACAAACAAACAAAAAAAAAAAACCCAGACAGTGCAGGAGGGGAAGAGAGAAGAAAACAGAGGAGTGGAAATGAGGAGAAGCAAATGTGGGAATGCATTTGAGAATAAATTGTGACATATAATTGTTTCTGGGAATATATCTTTGTCAATACAAGTGAGTACAGGAAGGTATACTTTCTTATTTTTCTGCTTTTCCTGCTGCCTTCACCCTGCCAGTTCCCAAGGACTCCTAGAATGTAGGCAAATATCTAAGGAACTGCTTTTAATAATGGACTCTAGGAAACTGGGAGACATAAGCAGCATTTCTGAAGTAGCCAGCAAAACCCAGCACAGAGAAAGAAGTTCTCTCCCTTTCTTAAGCAGGACACATGCATTTACTCTTGCCTCTACATGACACTCAGAGCAACTGTTCTAAGACACAAATCCAATCATGTCTCTCCTGCTTACAATTAATTTCCAATTTTTTAAAGAGAAGTCCAAATCTTTAACAAGCCTTACAAGGACTTCTAGGAGCTGGATTCTTCTTATTCTAACCATAATTCTTGCTACACTATAACAATCTCTTCTACAACTTTATACCATCCCCCCTGACCTTTCAAAACTGAAAAGTAGTCCGCACTTTCTGTTTCCTCTGTTGAGTACTCTTCTCTTCACTCCATCTACTATTCCCTCATCCATCAGGCCTTAGCTTAGAGAGTTCTTCCTTTGGGAAAACTTCCTGACTCCTCCAAGCTCAGGTTAGGAGTTTCTACTCTGTGCATAAACTGTACTTTATACATATACAGTAATTAAGAGTGTTTATGAAATGTTCTTATCAAAACATCTGTCTCTCTACTCTAAGGCAGGGATATTGTTTTTCTTATTCATTGTTATAGTCCCAGATCAGACACAGTGTTGGCAAATGGAAAGTTCTTAATAAATATTTACTGGCAGGTCTCCAACTGTGTTGTGAGGATTTCCATACTCTGGAACTAGGCTGCAGCTTGTTTTCATTATCCTCTTGTGGCAAGGACCTTCCTGAGGCACTACTCTAACACCATTTTATGGTTAACAACTTAGGTTTTCTTACCTCCTTTAACTACTTTTCAGCCAAGAAAAATAGTAATCTTCATGAAATGTAAGCTCTACCATTTTTGGATTTCTAAAAACTTAAAATTATCTTCAGATTTATCCACTTGAAATTCTACAAATTAAAAAAATCTATAATAATGAACTTGCTGGGTCATTATTTCAAAACTATCTGCTACATAGTAAATCTGACTGACAACACTCACTGAAAAGATGCCTTACTGAAGCACAAATTATTCACCATTATTCACCACTAATGGAGCACTGAAAGCACAAACCCCCAAGGAAATCAGCTCATTATTCATCTGCTTTAGGAGTCCAGCTGTACTGATCACCAAAACACACGGGAGAGCACCTGATGCCAAAAGGGTAGCAATAACTATCCATCTAGAAAAAATAAACTATGCTCAAAATTCCATATATGATAGAAAGTAAGAAATGCATTCCTGTCTTCTAGATCATTCTACTCCTGGCTTCTGCATGTTCTCAAGCTCTGGGCACTATACTCTCATCACTAAGGTAAAGATGACCCTTGTTCCAGTTATCATGCTGGTGACACTTAGCCTAGGCTAGGTTCCAGCAAATGCAAAAACCAGATGAAGGGAGAGGTCCTCATGGAGAGTTATTTCACTTCCATTAACTCATCCTTCAGAAACACTTACACAAGTGTATTATGATGAATGCAAGATTCTGTTTAGTCCTTCGTACAAGAGAGATTTTTTTAAAAAACTTAGATGTCTATATTAGTAGAGGATGGTTAAATATATTGAATTTATGTTCTTATGGACTATTATGCAATCTCTGTAAATATGAAACCAGGTATACTGACGTGGAAAAATGTCCATGATACACTGTTCATTTTTTTCTTTTTTTAAAGATGAAGACTATCACACAGAACAGGAATGTTCTTTTTTAGTTTAAGGAAAGAAATGGAAATTAAAGGAAGGGAGGAAAAAAGAGAATGGAGAGAGCTCTTGGCTCCTGGGTATAAGCAAGCACACATTTGTATAAGTAGAAGGAGTTTGGAAGACTACACTTGATATACTTTTATACTATTCAGATTCTCTTTTCAGTTCCTTTTATTGAAAAACATATATTGCTTTTTTTTCAAATTAAGAAGAAAATAAAACTATTTAAATATAAGCTTTTTAAAGAACAGAATGGATTTTCAACTTAGGTAAAATACCAACCCCAAAATTATTCATCCATATTTCATATTCCCTAAGTAAAAATTCATGTGCAAGAACTTGTACATTTTTGACATTTGGAAAAAATGTAAAAGTACATACAAAGTTGTGTGTGGTAAGTGGAACATTTTCCAACACTTCTACATGCAATTCCTCTCCAGTGAGCCAGGAAATATCAGTGTCCCAGCCAATCGGTTTCTTCTCTCTGAAAAGTGTAGACACAGCCTTTCTTGGTTATCACACCTAAAAATCTTCATATACCTCATGCTGAAGACATGAAAATTGGTTATTGAGGGGCTAGTAATGGTGAGGGAGGTTTGGCTCCCTAGTCTTCCATCGTTAGAAATTTAAATGGCAATAAATTAATTTTTAAGTTTACCCCAAATAAATGTATCACTCTTGGACAAACAGCAGGGTAAAGAGATGTACTCTTTTCTTCAAGCCAGCTCCAGAAAAGACCTACAACAGCAGAAAATTGATTGTTCCTAAGGTCCCCCCTCCAAAAAAAAAAAAAAAAAAAAAAAAAAGAATCACAGCTACGGATTTATCTATCCATTAAAAAAAAAAAAAAAAAAAAAAGAGTACTCAAGGGACAATATCCAAAAGGATATTTTTTTAAAAACAAGATTCAAAATTTGGGGGGTCCTGGCACAATTTTAGATACTTCTCTGAAAGAAAAATAGCTTAAAATATTAATTTTGATAAGCCTTTTGTGAAACTATGAGTTTATATTAAAAATATGGGCGTGGGGGAAGAGTCCATTATTCAAATAAGCCACATTTTAAATGGTTCAAAAATTGTAAGAATCTCAGACTCCAAATAGTCATTTCATCGGAATAACACTATCATCACACAAAATACCTAATGTTAACTCCTCAAAAGGCCTACAAGGTTTTCTTTAGGCTAACTTAATATATTTTTCTAAAGTTAAATTTCAATACCTTGGGTTTGGGTAAAGATGCTACAGAAAACCCAAAGTTTAAGGTCTGAGGGTTTTTTTTCCTTTTTAAACAAAATTTCACATCACATACAAACCATACCCATCCTGAATTCTGTAAACAGCACAGCACTCTGGGATTAGACCTCTCATCATCAGAGCTTTCTTTAGACTGTCCCGGACTGTAACTCCACATCTTGCGGGTACCTATGGTATCATATATATATATATATACACATATATATATATATAATATGAGATAAAGGGAATAAATTATATATTTTTCCACAACATTTAAAAAAGGTCAATACTTTACAATACCTTTAAAATGTCATATGATCACCCTGTCAGATAATAACATCATTTGTAAAGCTAACTTGATACTAAAGGAAAATTATGACTGAAATATCTATTATTCACCAACTTAAAGCAAAATTGATTTTGCTTATTAAAATTATGAAATATTTTAACATATAAAAAGACAACCGGTTCCTACATACCCACCATTAAGAATTAACATGTCAACATTTAAAGCAAAATCAATTTAAACATTTTTTAGAATTTGAATATAGTTGACACACATCGTATCAGTTTCAGGTATATAACATGATACAACTTCTCTATACAATACTCTATGCTCACAAGTATAGCTAGTATCTGTCACCATATAACACTATAATATCACTGATTACACTCCCTTTGCCTTTCATCCTTACGACTTATTAAACTTATTAATTCCAAAACTGGAAGCCCACGTCTACTACTTCCCTTCATCCATTTTGCCTATCCCTCTATTCTCTTCCCTTCTGGGGAATAGAATATCCCTAGTTTGATATCTGTAGCTGTAGGTCGGATTCTGTTTGTTTTTCTATTTTTATTTTTCTGAGGAAGTTCCATACTGTTTTCCAGTGACTGTGCCAATTTGTAGTCTCATCAATAGCATATGGTAACTCTTTTTTCTCTACATTCTACATCCTAGCTGACACTTCTTTTTGATTTTAGCGATTCTGACCAGTGTAAGGTATTATCTCATTGTTTTTCTTTTTTTTTTTTTTAATAGGTTTTATTTTTAAGTAATCTCTGCACCCAATGTGGGGCTCAAAGTTACAATCCCAAGATCAAGAGTTGCATACCCATGGCACCTGGGTGGCTCAGTGGTTGAGCATTTACTTTCAGCTCAGGTCATGATCCTAGGGTCCTGGGACTGAGCCTCACACTGGGCTCCCCACGGGGAGTCCTGTTTCTCCCACTGCCTGTGTCTCTGCCTCTCTGTGTCTCCCATGAATAAATGAATTTTAAAAATCTTAAAAAAAAAAAAAGTCACATACTCTACTGACTGAGCCAGCCAGGCAACCCTCACTGTGGTTTTGATTTGCATTTTCCTAACGATTAGCAATGTTGAACATCTTTTCCTGTGTCTGTTGGCCATCTGTAGGTCTACTTTGGAAAAATATCTATTCAGGTCCTCTGCCTAATTTTTAATTAGATTATTTGGAATTTTTGGTGTTGAGCTGTATATTCTTTATGTATTGTGAATATTAACCCCTTATCAGACATATCATTTGCAAATATCTTCTCTTACTTCAGTAGGTTGCCTTGTTCCTTTTGTTGTGTAAAAGCCTTTTATTTTGGTATAGTCCCAATAATTTTTGCTTTTGTTTTTCTTGAGGAGGAAGAACTAGATCAGCTAAGGAGATATCAAATATGTTTGATGAAATGATGATATGAAAACTATGTTTTCTTCTAGGAGTTTTATGGTTTCAGGCATTATATTTAGGTCTTCAATCCATTTTGAATTTATTTTTGTATATGGTATAAGAAAGTGGTCCAGTTTCATTGTTTTGCATATAGCTGTTCAGTTTTCCCAACACCATTTATTAAAGAGACTATCTTTTCCCCATTGTTCATTCTTGCATTCTTTGTCATAGGTTAATTTACCATATAAACATGGGCTTATAGCTAGGCTCTCTATTCTGTTCCATTGATCTATATGTCTATTTTTTTTTAAAGATTTCATTTATTTATTCATGAGAGACATGGAGACAGAGAGAGAGAGAGAGAGAGGCAGAGACACAGGCAGAGGGAGAAGCAGACTCTATGCAGGGAGCCCGATGTGGGATTCAATCCCGGGTCTCCAGGATCACACCCTGGGCTGAAGGCGGCGCTAAACCACTAAGCCACCGGGGATGCCCTACGTGTCTATTTTTGTGCCAGTACTACATACATGGTATGATTACTACAGCTTTACAGTACATCTTGAATTCTAGAATTTGGTATCTTCAGCTTTGTTCTTCCTTCTCAAGATTCCTTTAGCTATTTGGGGGTCTTCCGTGGTTTCATACAAATTTTAGGATTATTTGTTCCACTTCTGTGTAAAATGTTGTTTGTATTTTGATAGGCTCTGCTACTTATATTTTGTTTTTTTTTTAAATTAATTTTTATTGGTGTTCAATTTACCAACATACAGAAAAACACCCAGTGCTCATCCCGTCAAGTGTCCGCCTCAGTGCCCGTCTGCTACTTATATTTTGCATACTTTATGCAAAAACTTCTTGATTAGCAACCCTATCTTTACTTATTTTTTAAAAGATTTTATTTATTTATGATAGTCACAGAGAAAGAGAGAGAGAGGCAGAGACACAGGCAGAGGGAGAAGCAGGCTCCATGCAGGGAGCCCGACGTGGGACTCGATCCCAGGTCTCCAAGATTGCACCCTGGGCCAAAGGCAGGCGCCAAACCACTGTGCCATCCAGGGATCCCAGCAACCCTATCTTTAGTTTTAAACCCTATTCCATGTAACCAGAGGAATCTTTCTAAAAAAGGTATTTTTAACTTGTGTGTGTGTCAAAGACTTCTGAGAATTTGGAGTGCCTGGGAGGGCTCAGTCAGTTAAGCTTCTGACTCTTTTGATTCAGGTCATGATCTCAAGGTCATAAGATTGAGCCCTGAACATTGGGCTCCACACTGGGCATGGAGCCTGCTTAAGAGTCTCTCCTGACATGATACTCTATGTGGAAAACCCAAAAGACTCTACCCTAAAATTGCTAGAACTTGCACAGGAATTCAGCAAAGTGGCAGGATATAAAGCCAATGCCCAGAAGTTAGCTGCATTTCTATACACTAACAATGAGATGGAAGAAAAAGAAAATAAGCAATCAATCCCATTTACAATTGCACCAAAACCCATTAGATACCTGGGAATAAACCTAACCAAAGAGGCAAATGAATTGTACTGAAAACTATAGGACACTTAGAAATAGAGGACTGCACAAAGAAATAGAAAAACGTTCCATGCTCATGGACGTCTGGGTGGCTCAGTGGTTGAGTGTCTGTCTGCCTTTGGCTCAGGGCGTGATCCCGGAATCCCAGGATCGAGTCCCACAGCAGGCTCCCTGCATGAAGCCTGCTTCTTCTTCTGCCTGTGTCTCTGCTTCTCCTTCTGTGTGTGTCTCTCATGAATAAATAAATAAAATCTTTCAAAAAAGGTAATTTCATTTAAATAAAAAAATTTAAAAAGATTCTCTCTCCTCCCTCTGCCCCTCCCCCACCTAAAAAAAGACTTCTGAGATTCTGGTCTTAGATGCTCTGACACATAAAATTTCAGGGGTTCATAGAACCTGAAGCTCATGTATGGACTGTTGAGAAGCCCACTGAATTCAGATTTAGAACTTCATTCTAAAATGTAATTTTAGGGGATCCCCGGGTGGCTCAGCAGTTTAACGCCTGCCTTCAGCCCAGGGTGTGATCCTGGAGTTCCAGGATCGAGTCCCACATCAGGCTCCCTGCATGGAGCCTGCTTCTTCCTCTGCCTATGTCTCTGCCTCTCTCTCTCATGAATAAATAAAAATCTTTAAAAAAATGTAATTTTATATTATTTAGTCTGCTCCAATTTTTCATAATTTATGGGGCAAAATTCAAGTTCCTACAATTTTCCAGTTCTTATGGGGGAAATTTTAAATACCATAACAAGGCATATAAGGTTACAAGTGAACCATGGCTATCTACTACCCCTTAGTTCCTTTGGTAATTTCCCTTATGCAATCCTGTCATGTATCTTCTAATTACGCTTAATCCCAAAGTGTATATATATTTCATCAGCAAGCAAAAATATGCCTTTCCACTCTTAGCAATAAGGGAAAGTGATAAGTCTTTCATTTCACTACTGTAGGCTGATTTTTTGTTAACTATTTGCTAATTGATAGAGCCAGTTCAATAGGCTGACAGACTAATGGAACAGAATAAAAAGACAAAAACAGACTCTAATACATAAAGGAAATTAGAATAAAATTAAGGCAGCATCTGAAATAGGTTAAAGATGTCCATACTGAGACAACTGGAACCAATCTAGTTAAAAAGTTCATCCGTATTTCATACTGTAGACTAGGGAAAACTCCAAATAAGTAAAAAATTTAAATGTTGAAAAAGGAAGGAAGAGACAAACCATAAAATACTGGAAGAAAACATGGCAAAATCCTTTATAACCTCTAGCTGAGAAGGCCTTTATAACTATAATGCAAAATCTGCCATAAAAGAAAAAAATGTTAAGTTCAACTGCATAAAATTAAAAATCTTTTAGATGGCAAAACAAATTATAAGCAGTCTAAAGACATATACAAACTATGAAAAATATATTTGTAACTTATGAGCAAAGTCAAAAAACAAAAGCAAACTGATAAAAAATATCTGCAACTCCTATAACATGCATGTAATCTTCCTAATATATAAAGAGCTAAAAATATGAGATAAATACCAACAACCCAATAGAAAAATGGGAAAGGACATGAAAGTTCAAACATGAAAAGATGTTCAGTATCACTAGGAGTAAAGTAAACTCAAACTTGCCAAAATATTTTTTTTAATTATCAGACTGGCAAAAATCCAAAAGCTTGACAACATGTTCTATCATATTAGGCTATGGTAAACAGGCATCTCATATATTGCAGGTAGCAATGCAAAATTAAGCAAGACCTATAAAGCAAAAAAAAATTTTTTTAAAGATTTATTCATGAGAAAGACACACACACACACACACACACAGAGGCAGACACATAGGCAGAGGAAGAAGCAGGCTTCCCACAGGGAGACTGATGCGGAACTTGATCCTGGATCCCAGGACTACGCCCTAAGCCAGCCAAAGGCAGATGCTCAACTGCAGAGCCACCCAGGCATCCCTCAAAATTTCAAAGTATCTATTATCAAAATTACATATATAAATTTCCTTTTGATCCAGGCAAGAACACTTTTTGGTATAACTATAGTATTCTGATAAACATCTATACACTGAAATCTATAGCTATAAAAAAAAATAATACTTAAAATTTCTCTGTATATGGCAACGGAGCATTTCCAGGGTCTATGTAAATATTAAAAACAAAATACAGAATGATATGTATAGTATGATGGCTTGTGTGTACAAAGAGAAGTGGAAAAATAAGAATACATCTTTGTATTTGCTTGTAGCTACATTAAAAAGCAACCGCAAAGGGACGCCTGAGTGGCTCAGCTGTTGAGTGTCTGCCTTCGGCTCAGGCGCGATCCAGACAGGAGTACCAGGATCGAGTCCCACATCAGGCTCCCGCATTGAGCCTGCTTCTCTCTCTGCCCGTGTCTCTGCCTCTCTCTCTCCATGTCTCTCATGAATAAATAAATTCTTTAAAAACAAAAACCCATAACATCCCAGAAAATACACATACATATACCTCCTAAATAAAAATAGTTACCTAAAAGTTTCAGGGGAAACTGGATGTATAGAATATAGAAACAGGGGAGGGCACAAGATTTCTTTATATAATTACCACATGAAAGAATTATATGATCGAAAATGGGAGGAGTGATTTGTCTCATATTTAAAAGCTAACAGGACTGAAAAGATACTTTCAAAAGAATCAGGTTTATGCATGGAATTCTTCAAATTCCAAAATTAAATGTCCTTGATTAGGCTATCAAAGGAGAAATAATTTTTTTCTACAAAAATTTTTAAAACAAGCATCCCATCTTAATAAAGAGCTAGAGTCAATGTAACTGCCTGAATATTTTTGCAAAGGATAATTTAGACCAGAACAAAATGTATTAGTCTAAACTTTCACATATTAGTTTTTATTTTATTTTATTTTATTTATTTATTTTTATTTATGATAGGCACACAGTGAGAGAGAGAGAGAGGCAGAGACATAGGCAGAGGGAGAAACAGGCTCCATGCACTGGGAGCCCGATGTGGGATTCGATCCAAGATCGCACCCTGGGCCAAAGGCAGGCGCTAAACCGCTGCGCCACCCAGGGATCCCCACATATTAGTTTTTAAAGTGAATATAAACCATCTTTTATCAATGGGTTCATGATGGCTCACTACACTACTCTTCTTTTGTGTACACTTAAAAATTTCCATAATAAAATGTCTTCTTAAAACTTAAAAGACCTTCCTAAAGTAATGGCCATCAAATTGTAACATATTATTTGAGCTAGCAGATTAATTTGGTAGTTTAAATTCTTTGCAATGCAGTCTTCACTATATACTTTAAATAAACTGCATGATACCCTGAGATCTCCTTGCATAAACTGGCACAAAATATACATGCCAATGTATGGGTTTTGAATATAAATCTAAATTTGTGGCTTCCTGATTTTATGATAATGTATCCTGATGTCAAGTCCTTTTTCAGGACTGTTACAATGATTAGGTTTTGAAGGAAAAACTTTATGTAATCTGCTTACAACATGGTCTTACTAAAGTAAAAAGAGGCTGACTACGCTACAAAAACTTCATAATGTAAAAGCAATTTTAGAATTAAGCATGTCTTTAGGTCAAGATAGACAGATATACAGATATAGGTGTTTTTTAAAGTAGGTCTCACGCCCAGTGTGGAGCCCAACTCAGGGCTTGAACTCATGACCCTGAGATCGAGACCTGAGCTGAGATCGAGAGTCAGACACTTAACTGACTGAGCCACCCAGACATCCTGGTCAAATTGTATTTAACAAAGAACCAGTGGTCACAGAACTTACAAACATCCTAAGTTTTTACCAGTAAAATGCTATAAAAGTAAATCAAATCAAAGATCAAAACTAAAGTTAATCAGTTACTTCATTAATTAGTACTGCACAGGGAGGTACTTAACTAGTAACAGAAAAAGAAGTCCTTTCACTGTTGGTGAAAGCTAACAGAATCTACCAGGATTCAAGAATGTCCTAGGTTCCACAGCCACATAATATTATTAAAATCAAACTGTAACTGAAATACCAATATAATCTAATACCGCTCTCTACAGTATTTTGCTTCACAAACCGTGAGAGGATGTGAGTGCATTTTCACAAACTGTAAACCACTATGCCATGGGTACTATTATTCCTTCTGTCTACAAAGAAATAGAACCTAACACCCACCCCACCCTCTTTCCTCACTTGTGTAGATCTTAGGTTTCTGCTTTTGCTAAAAATAGAGGGATGGGTATTCTGTGGGGGTACTACCACTTACTCCTATCTAGTGATGACCCTTGACTCAATCTATTTCATTAAAACTACTTATTTGTGCTATTAATAAAGTTAAAAGTTTTGCTGTTTTTTCTTTTTCATTTTTCTTAAAGTGTTTTTATGTGTTCTTCATGTTTCCTCCCAAACTGGCTAAAGCAAGAACATAGCTTCTCCTTATCCCTTCCATTCCACAAATATTTCCTGCTTTAATTACAGCACAATGAAGGAATGCTTTTGAAACATCCAGTGTCTGCCTTCAGCCCAGGTCATTATCCTAGGGTCCTGGGATCGAGTCCAGCTTCAGCTTCTGGTTCCCTGATCAGGCTTCTGGTTCCCTGATCAACGGGGAGTCTGCTTTTCCCTTTGCCCCTCCCCCTGCTCATGCTTTGCTCTTTCTCTGAAATAAATAAAATCTTTAAACACCCCCCCAAAGACTCAGCCCTTCTAAAATATTTACAGACCACCTACTAAATGTTAATCACTGATAAGCTGCTCTCAGAACTTCCATTCCACAGATGCTAAAATTAATTTAGTAGCTTTAGATATTTTCCAGATTCCTTGTTCTTTTACAACCTTTGAATCAAATCTGCCTATCCCGTGCCCCAGGAATCTACTTCCACTTTTACAACTTAGAAATACCTTGTTACTTGTATACAAAGAATCCTGTATAAGATGTTCGTATTTTAGGTTTTAGTAATAACAAAAAAAAATTAAACATAATCTACATGTCCATCATAGGGAAATGGATAAACTGTGGTATATTCAGAAGCTGGAAGTCTCCATAGTAGTTAAATTCGAAGAATAAGACCTATATGTATCAACATATACATATGTATACCTTGAAATTATAATTTTAAATCTAAAAGGCAAGGTACTGAATATTGTATATAGTATCATACTATCACAAATTTAAAAAATACTTATAGATACATATATTTAGTAAAGTATAAAATTTTGGAATTAATGTACCCTACATTTATCAGAGTGGCTGATAAACAGTGGGAAACAGTAGGAAACAGTGGAACAGCGGATGTTCAGGAGAGTAATGGGACGGGTAAAGGGAACCACATTTGGGGCAGCCTGGGTGGCTCAGCGGTTTAGCGTCACCTTCAGCTCAGGGCATGATCCTGGAGACCTGGGATCAAGTCCCGTGTCAGGCTCCTTGCATGGAGCCTGTTTCTCCTTCTGCCTGTGTCTCTGCCTCTCTCCCTCTCTGATCTCTTATGAATAAATAAATAAAATCTTTAAAAAAAAAAAAAGGGAACCACATTTGCGTATGTGTGTAGTATAAAGGAAAAATGACAAAAATTCCTATTTGTTCATTGGAAGTGACTAAACAAACAGATTTTAATATACTGTCCATTATAATTTTCTATATAAACACATTTTCTAAATAAAAAGGTTTTAAAAAACCTTATGAACATTCTTTTCTAAATGCTAAATTGGTGACTCAAAGTCATCAATTAAATACCTTGCTTTGCAAAATGATCTAAAATTTTCAAGCATGGTTTTTTGTTTAGTACTGGTTTTTTAGAGTCATAAAAAAACACTTCTAGGGGCTAGATACTATCATATTCCTAGAATTATAATGCTTTCATTTAGTCTACCTTACTTTTACTTTCTAATCTCAGCCTTATTCGTCTTCTACAATTCTCTTTTTGTAACTAAAACACATTAAGTTTTATTCCTATAATCTCTACTCTTTCTCCTTCTGAAATATATATAGTCTTAGGACTTGTACCTTTTGCCATCTCTAGAAGAAATAATCCTAGCCATTTACATCCCATTTCTATTATTAGAGCAGTGCTCATCAGTTCTTATAATTTTTCTTATCTCAGACCTATGGTATTTTATTTTTGTCTATGCATGCCATAGAAAACTATTTATATAAAAGGAAATTCTTTCTCCAAAACAGATATACGAAAGCCAATAAGCACATGAAAAGATGCTTGATATCATCAGCCTATCAGGGAAATGCAAATCAAAGCCATAATGAAACACCACTTCAAACACACTAGGATGGCTGTAATCAAAAAGACAATAAATACGCTGGTGAGGAGATGGAAAAACTAAAACCCTCACACAGTACTGATGAGAAAGTAAAATGCTACAGCTGTTTTGGAATACATTCTGGCTGTTCCTCAAAAGATTACTAGAGACATTTATCCAATAAAAAACGAAAACATATGTCCACACAAAAAAACTTGTACATGGAATGCTCATAACAGCATTATTCACAATAGCCAAAAAGTGGAAACAACACTCAGGATGGATAAATACAATGGAGTATATACAAACAATACGATATGAGTCAACCATAAAATAAGGCATGAAGGACTGAATCACACTGTAACATGGAAGAACACTGGAAACTCACTAAATCAAAGAAGCCAGTCACAAAAGACCACACACTCCAAGATTCCATTTATATGGTATGTCCAGGAATAGGCAAATCTATAGAGATAAAAGGAAGTAAGTAGTTGCCTAGGGCTGGGAAGGTTGGGGAGAAATGGTAAGTGACTACTAATGCATATAGGGTTTCTTTTTTGGAATGCTGAGAAAGTTTTTTTTTTTTTAAGGATTTTATTTATTTATTCATGAGAGAGAGGGGGGGGGAGGGAGAGAGAGAGAGGGAGGGAGGGAGGGAGAGAGAGAGAGAGAGAGGCAGAGACACAGGCAGAGGGAGAGAGAGAGAGAGAGAGAGAGAGGCAGAGACACAGGCAGAGACACAGACAAGGAGCCTGACGTGGGACTTGATCCCGGGCCTCTGGGATCAGGCCCTGGGCTGAAGGCGGTGGTGCTAAACCACTGAGCCACCCGGGCTGCCCTGGAATGTTGAGAAATTCTTAAATTGTGGTAACATCTGTATAACTGTGAATAGACTAAAAATCACTAGAGTGCACCCTTTGAGTGAACTGTACGTGAGTTAAGTCTTAATCTATAAAAAATTCTTATAAATTATGAATTCAAAAAGACAGGCTTAGGACAAGTTGTGTTTCAGGATACTTGGGTGAGTCTAATACTTTCCTTAACTTTTTGTTGTTGTATGACTTATGTATTGAAAAGTATACATGAATGAGGGTATCTTAGGCCTGAAATACTTTAAATTTTAGTAGATCAATAATATCTTCTAAATTTTAACATTCCGTATTGGCCAGGGTCTCACGGTAAAAGTAAGCCTCATACACTATTGAGAGTGTATACCTTACCCAATAATTATTTGTAGATATCTAACATAAAAATATTCCCACAATGTTTCAGGATATATGTATTTAAATGTATATCATAATATTACTTAACTATCCATCATGAAAAATAGCTAAATAAAATAGATATAATCACTCTAAATAATAATTTTAAGCATCAGAAAGAAACAGCTCTGTGGAAGAAGGGTTTAAGTATAAAGTAAAAGATAATCCTTTTCTCCTGCCAGAGCATGACCCTCATCCTTAACACTTCTTTCTCTTCTTAAAGTATATTTCATGTAATAGATAAATAACACTACCAATTTTCTTTTCATTACTAACAACTCGTCATTCCTTTTTATTCTTTTTAAGTTTTATTTAAGTAATCTCTATACCCAACTCAAACTCATAACCCCAAGTCACATATTCTTCCAACTAAAGCCAGGTAGATGTCCCTTTTCATTCTTTTTTAAAAAAAAACAGATTTGAGGTTTAACTGATCTACAATAAACTACATTAATTTAGGTATATTGTCTGATACATTTTGACATTATGTATATACTAATGAATTATCACTACATTCAAGATAATTAATGTACTCTATTATACCTCAAAGTTTCCTTGAGCTCCTATGTAATTCCTCCCTCCAGTCCAGGCCCACACAAATACTGATCTAAAACTGTCACTAGGGGTGTCTGAGTGGCTCAGTCAGTGAAGTGTCTGCTTTTCGCTCAAGTCATGATCCCAGGATCCTGGGATGGAGCCCTGCCTTGGGCTCCCTGCTTGGCAGAGGGCCTGCTTCTCTTTCTCCCTCTGTTGCTCCCCGTGCTTTTACACTTGCTCGATCAGATAAACACAATCTTAAAAAAACAAAAACCTGTCACTAGAGAACAGTTTGCATGTTCTAGAATTTTATATAAGTAGAGGTGTAAAATACATTTTCATTTTTGTCTGGCTACTTTCACTTAGCATGATTATTTTGAGATTGACTATGTTGTTGTGTCTATCAGTAATGCACTCTTTGTACCACATGGTATTCCATTTTATGGATATACCACAGCCTGCTTAACCATCTGTTGATGAACATTTGGCTTGTACTCAGCTTGAGGGTATTACAAATAAAGCAACTAAGAACAATTGTGCATAAATCTTTGTATGGACATATGCTTTCTCTTTGGTAAATATTTAGAAGTAGAATGAATGGCTGGATCATATACTAGGTGTATGCTTAACTTTTTACAAAATTGCCAAACTATCTTTTAATTGTGGCAAAATACATATAACATAAAATTTAACATCTTAACTGCTTTAAAGTATACAGTTAGCTATGTTAAGTACATGGACACTGTTTCATAACCAGTCTCCATGACAGTTTTCATTTTGAGAAAAATGAAACTCTATAACCATTAAAGAACAATTCTCTACCCCCTTATAACCACTATCCTATTTTCTGTTTTTATGAATTTGACTATTCTAGGTACCTCATATATGTGGAATAATACAGTATGTCTTCTTGTGACTGGCTTGAGATTCATCAATGCTGTAGAATGTGTCAGAATTTCCTTTTGAGGGTTGAATAATATTCCACTGTATGCATATATCACATTTTGTTTATTCATGCATCTGTCGATGGACACTTGGGTTGACTACACATTTTTGGTTATTGTGAATAATGCTGCTATAAATATGGGTGTATAAATAACCTCTTTGAAGCCCTTTCAATTCATTTGTGTATATATCCAGAAGCAGAAATGCAGGATAATATAATTCTTTTCTTAGTTTTTGAGGAATCCTCAAACATTTTCTATAGTGGTCACACCATTGTATATCCCCACTAGCAATGCACAAGGGTTCCAATTTCTCCATATCCTTGCCAACATGCTATTCATTCTTTTTTTTTTTTTAAATATTTTATTTACTTATTCATGAGAGAGAGAGAGAGAGAGAGAGGCAAAGACACAGGCAGAGGGAGAAGCAGGCTCCATGCAGGGAGCCTGACATGGGAATTGATCCTGGGTCTTCAGGATCTTGCCCTGGGCTGAAGGCGGCGCTAAACCACCGAGCCACCAGGGCTGCCTCATTTTTTTTTTTTTTTTTTTTGATAGTAGCCATTCTAATGGGTGTGAGGTGGTAGCTCATTGTGGCTTTGATTTGCATATTCCTAATGATTACTCTTAAGCATCTTTTCATGTGTTTGTTGGCCATTTGTATATCTCTTTGGAGAAATGTCTACTCACCTCCCCTCTCCTTTCTTAACTGGGTTGTTTAAGGTGTTCTTTTTTATTGAGTTGTAGGAGTTTTCAAAAATACATTCTGAGTATTAACCCTTTATCACATATATCATTTACAAATATTTATTCTGCGTTGTCTTCTCACTCAGATGATTGTGTTCTTTGATTCACAGTGTTTCTAATTTTGTTAGGTATAACAAAATACTTCTCTATTTTTACCTATGTTGCCTGTGCTTTGGTGTCAGAGCTAAGAAACTACTGCCAAATCCAGCGTTGTGAGGCTTTTCCTCTATGTTTCATTCTAAGGGTTTTATAGTTTCAGCTCTTACATTTATGTTTTTGATCCATTCTGAGAGGAATTTGCATGTGGTGTAAGGCAAGGGTCCAACTTCATTGTTTTGCATGTGCACATCCAGTTTTGCCAGCATCATTTGTGGAAGAGACTGTCCTTTCCCCACTGAGGGGTTGCGATACCTTTGTCAAATATCCTTTGACCATATACATAATAATTTATTTCTGGACTCTTTATTTCATTGATCTTTATGTCTGTATATCTATGCCATTCTGTAGGTTTGTAGTAAGTTTTGAGATCAGGAAGTGTAAGACCTCCAACTTTACTCTTGCAAGATTGCTTGGTTCTTCAGGATTCCTTAAGCTTCCACATTAATTACAGGATAGATTTTTCCTTTTCTGCAAAAAACACTGTTGGGATTTTAAAAGGAATTGTATTAAATAAAACTATCAAATTGTTTTAAAAAGTGTACCATATAGTGTATATGTACCACTATACATTCCCACCAGCAGTGAATGAAAATTCCAGTTATTCCACATCCTTGCCACTAGTTGGTATTGCCACTCTTTCATTTTAGCCATTCTTGTAGGTGTGTAGTGTTATCTTGTGCCTTTAAATTTGCATTTCTCCAATGACTAATGACATCTGGCATTTTCTCATTTATTTATTCACTATCTACATATTTTCCTTAGTGAAGTATTTGTTCAAAACTTTTATCTATTTTTTTGAGGTGTTTGTGTTCTCATTATTGAGTTCTAAGAGCTCTTTGTATGCTCTGGATACACGTCCTTAATCACATATGTGTTTTGCAAAGACTAGTCCATGGTTTATCTTTGTACTCTTAGCACTGTCTTTTCAAAAAGCATAGTTTTTGGGGTGCCTGAGTGGCTCAGTTGGTTAGGTGCCTGCCTTTGGTTCAGGTCACGATCCTGGGCCCCAGGATCAAGGCCCTCATTGGGCTCCCTGCTCTGAGGGGAGCCTGCTTCTCTCTCTCCCTCTTCCGTTCCCCACCCCCTGCTTGTGTTCTCTCTCTTCTCTCTCAAATAAATAAAATCTTAAAAAAAAAAGCATAAATTTTAAATTTCAATGAAATCCAATTTATGAATATGTTCATTATGTATTGTACTTTTGTCATATTTATAAAATCATTGCCCAATTCCAGGTTACTAAGATTAATTCTTACTTTTCATTCCTTTCTCTGTATTCAACTTTCTTATTTATTATATTTAAATTCAATTAGCCAACATAGAGTACATCATTAGTTTCTGACGTAGTTTTGAATAATTCATCAGTTGCATAAAACACCTGTGCTCACCACACCATGTGCCCTCCTTAATGTATTCAACTGTTTTTCTAAAGTAATTTTTGGGTAGTTCCATCAAGCAGAGCCTGGCAAAGGTAAATTCTCATCTGGAAAGGCCTCTATTATACCTTCAACTCATATTTTAGCTAAGCAAATTACAGGCATTTCTCAGCATTCTGATTACTCTATTGTCTTTTGGCTTCTACAGCTGCTATGATGAAAAATTTTTGATAATCTAATTGTGATTTTTTTAAAGATAATTTTTTTCCTCAATGGTTTGAAAAAACTATTCTTTCATTTTGTTCTATCTAATAATTATGGACTGAAATTTATTTATACACTTCAGGGCGTTTGTTTCCCCAATCTTTAGATTCATCTTTCACAAATGTTAGCCATCATTTCTTTGAATTTTGCTCTACTTTATTTCTCTTCTTTCTGGAACTCCTCTGAGGCATATAATGAAACTGTTCGTTCCATCTTTCATATCTCTTATCCTCTCTTTTATAGTTTGAGTCTCTTTTCTTGCTTTCTAGAGTTTAATAATTCTTTTAACCTACTTTTTACTTCCACTTAGTTTTTTAAAAATATCCTGATTTTTACTTAGCATTTTGATACTTCCTCTGTAATATGCTGTAATTACTTGACATACTGAAAGTTTATTTAAAGTTACCTTGCTACTTCCTCAAATCAGTATCAATTTATGTTCATTAGTTTTTTTCTCTAGTGACAAATGCTTCCTTTGAACCTTCTGTTTCTCCTTTTGTCTAAGTTGTTTGAATTTTTCCATCTGTATTGTAAAAAATTTCACTCACAGAAAATTAGAAGGAACAATATAATTAACATCCAAATTCTCTCTGCTTAGATTCTAAATGTTTTTTCATATTTATTTTCTCTAACATTTTGTTTTCTATCTTACCATTTGAAATGAAGTTCCAAATTGAGATAGAAGTAAGAATAGTGATTACTCTTGGAGGTGATTACTGAGTTGGAGGGGGCATGGAGAACCTTTCTCAAGTTGCACTAGAAATGTTCTATATCTTCACCTGCGTGGCAGTTACACATGTATAAGGTCACTCTGTTGTACATTTGAGATTTGTATATTCTACTCTGTGCAAGGTTTATTTCAAAAAAGAAGGTGGAAAAAGTTGTAGGTGTCATGACAATTTACCCCTAAATTTTAAAAAAATGTATTTTCTAAGAATAAAGATATTCCACTACAAAATTACATTCCTGTTATCATTTTCAGGAAAATTATTAATTCCATAATAACATAGTTAATCAACATTTGCCATTTCCCATAAAAAAATGCCTTTTATAGCTCATCCCTATCCTAGTCCCAAGCTAGGATCACATATTGCATTTGTTTACATCTCTTTAGTCTTATTTAGTGTAGAATAATCCCCAATTTGTTTTTTGTTCTCTGTGACAGTGACTCAGGCCATCTGTATTATAGAATGTCCAAATTCTGAATTTGTCCATTTCCTCATGGTACTTAACTTTTTCTTTTATCCGGTGTTTCTTGTAAAATGCAAAGTTCAGAAGCTTAACAACACAAATCATCTTTAGCAAGGATACTTCATAGATATTGTCATCCACTGAGTTTAAAATTTTAGGACCACGTAGCAGTTCTATTTGGTTCCTTCTAGAAGTCTTGTTGTTCTTAAGTCTTGTAATGCACTGATAAGCTCTTTCCTTGTTTATTTTGTAACATGGGATTTTGAGTTTATCAATAGGCATTATCTCTGTGGATTCCACAAGACCTAAACAGGCCAAAGAGGTTTTACATTTGCTCCTGCCTAGTGCCTCTCCAGGACCAGTTGTTGGGTTGAAAGATCCTGGACACCACCCACACCATGATGAGAACAGGTCTATAATGAAGAATTCAAGGGAAACTTTAACCTTTATCTGGACAGCTGAGGAAAACAGATAAGTTTTATTGTTATTTATGTATGCTGAGTAAATAGATTTTTCTTCTAGTTCACCCTTTTTCTGAGGGTAAATCTCTCAAAGGCTCAGCTTTATGTGAGGATCTGAGATCCAACTACCTTGTGACACAGGCTCAAGACCTAATCTTACATCCCCACACACTGACACTTACATCCTTTTGTTTTAAAGGTACAAACTGACCTTGCTGGAGGCCACTGCAGCACAGGTCAAACTTATTCCATGAAAATCCAGCATTACTACTAATGCTGTGTGAGGGAAAAAAAATTAAAACTACTTTGACTTCACTTGAATTTGGAAAAGGCTTTTTATTAATTTCAAAAATAACCACATACATTTTTTAAAGTAGTGATGTAGACAGGTGCATTATTATTAAATCGAATGACAGTACTTGTTGCACTCAAGGCTTATAGACCACCCATAAAATTGTGCAGATTTCCCTGCTTTAAATATTACTTACAGAGTACTCTGTTCCAGTGGTAACACTAATGATCAACAAAAGTTACATATATATAGAGAAAAAAAAAAAATCAAACACGCTAAAAATCCAACATTTGATAGTAAGTCCAAATAGGGGTTTCTCCAGGGCAAAGAATAAACTTACCTGACATATGATAGACAATAAACAAGCTCAAATCTTGAAATTCTTTTTGATTCTAAACTAGAACCACACTCCAGCCTAAGTACAAGTTTGGCAGATAGTTAAAATGTCAAATTTTTTTTTTTTTTTAAATGTCAAATCTGACACTAAACAAAATGTAATTTGTTCCACTTAAGAAATACAGACATTGGCACCAAATACTTATGTCTTTTCCACTCCTGGTTGAAATGGATGCTTCCATTTACATGACCACGGAGAGTGGAGTGGTATCATATTTCAGTTTCAACAACTACTCTTTCTGAAAAACACAACAAAAAAGCAATGATGATATTAAAAGTTGACTCACCACCGTCCTCTGTTTATTGGGCAGGAAGACTCTAACGATAGGTTTTTGTGGTGACTTGGGATTGCTCCGTGATATATCTGTGGGATTTTGAAAAACTGAAAGAGATGAAGGTAGCACTGAAAGGCTAGAAGAGGAAGAAGATGTAACGGTGTCCGTGGATGCAGAGCTAGAAACAGAAAAATCAGTTCCATTCCCCAGGGATTCCAATAACTGTTGTTCTCGCTGTTGGAGGGCATCTAGTTTGCTGGTGTATTCTTCATAGGCCTATAAAATAAAGTAGACTTACATTAAATCTGGATTTTTTTCCTGACAGTAACAAAAGGAAATAAGAAATTTAAGTCTGATTATAATCTCTTTATAATCTAGCTAACAAGGTTTTAAATTAGAAATTACAAAATAAATGCTACAAGTATTGTAAATTAACTTCTACTCTTAATATGATAAATTTTTCGGATGCCTGGGTGGCTCAGTGGTTGAATGTCTGCCTTTGGCTCAGGGCATGATCCTGGAGTCCAGGGATCAAGTTCCACATCAGGCTTCCTGCATGGAGCCTGCTTTTCCCTCTGCCTATGTCTCTGCCTCTCTCTCTCTCTCTCTCTCTGTGTCTCTCATGAATAAATAAATAAAAGCTTTTTAAAAAATTGATAAATCTTGTGTAAGATACTACACTGCACTGAGAAAATGACAAAAACATAAATGTCCAGAATATCCATGAATGTTAATTTAAAATTGCAATATTTAGAATGTTCTGGTCATATTGCAAATTACCTTCTAAACTGCATGTCTTACATAAGATAAAAATACTATAGACTACATCAAGGGACGTACAATATTAAAATTTTATTTTTTTTTCAGAAAACTTACAGGCATGTAAAGTTTCATACCTTTCTCCCCTCCAAAGAACAACAGAAAGACAGGCTGAAAAGGAGATGAGGTCTTAAAAAAGAGATTTGTCAAAAAATAAGACTCAGGTACTGTGTCAGATCTCACCATTACTATCAAAATCTTAATAGAACTTAAAAGATGTATAATCGCCATCTTCTTTCTGAAATAGCTATTAGTTAAAATACTTTATTCTCTTCACTATGGATCGCTGATGATCCTATCAAATACTGCTTAGAAAATAAAATTTTATCTGATAAAGTGGTTTATACCCTATAGTCAAGAAATTTGGGGGCCATTATCCCATCAGTTTTTTTTTTCTACAAGTTTCATTTGACTACAAAGTCAAATGACCACATAAGATATCCTATTCTAGAAGTAAAGAATTTTGAAAACAGTGATACTGAAAGTAAAGAGATGGAATGAACTGGAATATATATATGCTCATGGTTCTCTAAGGCAGTGGTAATCACTCTCTCACACCCCAGTTCACCATTTCTGTCTACCACCATACATAGATGCAATAACTACAAACATTTATAAAAGGCTACAAGAGAGAATCAAAGATTTTAAAATGGCACTTCCCATCACTCAGAGCTTACTATTGGGCTGCAGAGAAGCAGGTAGATGTATTTTTATTTAAGTGTTATACATGAGAAACAGACAAAGAACATTCTTGATACAAGGTGACAACGAGGAAGGAAAGGGCCTTAAAATGTTAGCATTTAGATAGATGGAGTTAAGTGGGGTAGAAGAGAGTAATGTGTACAGGAAAACTCTGCCCCAAAATAAAGAGATAGGAAATTTCAAGGCACAGAAGGAAAACAACAGGCTAATATAATTAAATCCCATTCAATATTTGGGACATAGCAAGGGATCAATATATGCTTGTGGAATTTAAATGAAAAAATCACAATACAAGGAAACAATAAGACTGGAAAGGTACGTGAGAGACTAGCTTGTAGAAGGTGTAAATATCATGCTATGAAGCCTGAACTCCATTCCACAAGCAAGGGAGAATTATGAAAGGTTGAGGAGAATGAAGGAGAAATTTTATTTTAATAAAGACCACTGCACTTGCTATGCTAGATCTTAGAAAAAATACTAAACTAAGCCACTGAGGTAAATATGAGCCTAAAGTATATCAAAATTGCCTCTCCTTTATAGCCTACTAGCTGCCCTACTGATCCCAGAAACATTTCATAGCATCAGGGCATTACAACCAAGTCAATCCAAAATTTTCTAAGCTGTATTTTGATTTAGCTTTCAGTTCCAAGATCTAAGGCCATCTCTTTCAATATGATCCACTTTTTGAGCCTTTAAAAATCTGTCAATTAAGGGATGCCCAGGTGGCTCAGTCAATTAAGTACACTCTTGATTTCTGTTCAAGTCATGATCTCAGAGTCTTGAGATTAAACCCTACCTTTGGCTCTGCCGAGCATGGAGCTTGCTTAAGATTTCCTCTCTTCCTGTCCTCTCCCCCTGCACTCATACTCTCGTTCTCAAAAAAAAAATCAGTAAATTAATATACACTGAAAACACATGTGCCTGGCACTGTTTGGGGCTCAAACTACAAAAATAAAGACTGACACTTGGAAGAACATAAACATGCAGTCTACAAGATAAAAATTACCTCCTGCATAGATCAAATCTTACTATCATCTAGGCTAGTACATTTACAATACAAAGTTAGCCTTAGGAAAAGTAATACATGTAAACAAATTCACAGAATGTTATCAAAATGTTAGTTAATTTGAATTTTTGAAAATATACTATTAATTTTTGAAAATATACTATTTCCTCCATTGTGGATTACAAGTTATTTTACTGCATTTATCAATAGCTCTTCTTTTCCTCAAGTACAAAGCATTTACTCAATTCCACCTTCCTCCATCCTCACAGCCACAATCAAGGCACTTGTCTGCCTTCTGTACATGGCTGGGCTCATTTCTTCCCATTATCTTTACTGCATTCAATGTGGATTTTAACATTCCTGCCTTGAAGTTCTCTAAATCTCTTATGTCTTACGGTATTTATTTTTCACTCTACCTTCCAGATCCAGGAGTTTCAAATGATGAGAAGATCTCAATTTGGAATTTCTCCTGTCCCTGAGCACATCTTCTTCTTTTTTTTTAAAGATTTATTTATCTATTCATGATAGACACAGAGAGAGAGGCAGAGACACAGAAAGAGGGAGAAGCAGGCTCCATGGCGGGAGCCCGATGCGGGACTCAATCCCGGGACCCCAGGATCGTGCCCTGGGCCAAAGGCAGAAGCCAAACTGCTGAGCCACCCAGGGATCCCCATGAGCACATCTTCTTAAGTTTCCATCTCACTACATTAATCTGTGCATGAGCAACATTAATCCTTTCAAGTTTCTTAGAACTGAGCCTTCACTGTCTTAACTCCCCTACTTTGTGGCTCACCATTTCAATAATGCCACCAATAACATCTCTGATTCTCTGGCTAATTCTTATTTTTTACCAAATTGCTTGTCAAATCCTAACATTCAATTACTCCATTCTTTCTTTCAGGTTAGTAAGAAATTAGTAAGACAAAGCCAATTAATTCCATCATCAATTCATGGAAATTAGTCCTTCACACTACTACCTGAAAAATTTTACTTATTTTTCAGTATCATGATATTACATTTTTCACTATAATTACTCTAACCTCTTCTGTGCTTCTTTGGCTCCCTTCCTTCATCCTCCAATTTTTACTTTACTAAGGAAAAAGCAATAATAGCATAATAGCTTTATTTGTGACAGCCAAAAAAGAGGGAACTCAAACATCCAACAATTGATAAATGGATAAACGAAATTTGTATATACATACAATGGAACAAAAAAGAATGAATGCTACACTGAATGCTACATGCTACAACATGGATGAATTTTGAAAACATGCTAAATGAAAACAGCCTGTCACAAAATGCCACATCATGTATGATTCCATTACATGAACTGTCCTAAAAGGCAAATCTACAGAAATATAAAGCAGATTAGTGGTTGCCAGGGGCTGAAGGGAATGACTGCTAATGGGTAAAGGGTCTCTTTTTGGGGTAATAAAAATATTTTGGGGGCAACTGGGTGGCTCAGTGGTTGAGCATCTGCCTTTGGCTCAGGTTGTGATCCCGGGGTCCTGGGATTGAGTCCTGCAACAGGCTTCCTGCGGGAAGCCTGCTTCTCCTTCCACTATGTCTCTGTCTCTGTGTCTCTCATGAATAAATTAATAAATAAATCTTTTTTAAAAAAGAAAATATTTTGGAATTAGTGATGGAATTGGTGATGACTGCACAACTCTGTGCACATATTAAAAAACCGGGATGCCTGAGTGGCTCAGCAGTTGAGTGTCTGCCTTTGACTCAGGGCCTGATCCCGGGTCCCTAGATCAAGTCCCACATTGGGCTTGCTGCATAGAGCCTGCTTCTCCCTCTGCCTGTGTCTGTTGCTCTCTGTATCTCTCATGAATAAATAAAATCTTAAAATAAATAAATAAATAAATAAAACCACTGAATGGTATACTTCAAAAAAGTGAATCTTATGGTATGTGAAGCATTTCTCAATTAAAAATGGGAGGAAAACTAAGGATCTACTTTAAACAAATAGGAAAAAGAAGTAAAATTTTAAAAATTTTATCATTAGTTCATTAAATTTATTCTTACTAACCTTCATCTCACAAGATACAATGAAATCTTGCAGACTACCCAAAAATGCTATTTAATGAACTGCTCTGCATTCCACAGGAAGCACCTTGCTTCTAGGATTCTTTCGTTTTAATAAAATTTCTCTGCATTATCCTGGATTCTACACAGATTAAAGATCAAAAAGGCTGTCAGCATCATAATGATATAGAAGTTAAGAGCAGACTCTGAATTCAGAATGTCTAGATTCAGAGTTTGGCTACATACTAATTGTGTAGCCTTAGTCAGTTATTGAACTGTTATGTGCCTGAGTTTCCTCATCTTTATAAAATGAAAATAAGAAGTGTAACTCTTAGGGTAGGTTAAAGACTAAAGAATCTACCATATGCTTGGAACAGTCCCGGTATATAGCAGGAATTCCATAAATGTTAGGAGTTACTACTGTTTTCATCTATCTGTCTGCAGGGAACCCTAGTAGGTAGGTAGGTAGGTAGGTAGGTAGATAGATAGATAGATAGATAGATAGATATAGATTAGACAGATAGATAGATAGATAGATAGATAGATTGATTGATTCTGTGGAAGCTAGGACTCAGTATGTAACACTAGATAAGCAGGGTGATTCCCAAAAACACTATTACTTTACTTCTGGAATTCAATATATATCAGGTCCAAATAAAGAATTTACTACAAGAAGAGCATCTAACATTATATCTTATAAACAGAAGGGATTCAAATAATTTGTTGGATAAGTGAAGAGACAAAAAATGGGAGAAAAACAAAAAATTCTGGGAAATGACTTATCTTTTCTTCCTCATGATAATTTAAAAAGGGAACCAAAGATTAAAAAGACAAATTTGAAATTCTTTAGAGTACTATAGCTCATTTCACTATAGTTATCATCAAGGGAATCAACAGAATTTTAATTATTATTCATGTCGGTAGGAGAAAATCTAGAACAACTTAAAAGCTTAAATAAACTTAAAAGTTTTTAAATTAGTACAAGGAGAAAAAGAAAAGAGGATTTCTGATCGTGATGCAGCTGAATTCACTCTGTTCTGTTACAAGGCAGAGATGCTGGGATAGGTTAAGATTTATCCTCCTGTGGAAACATCAAACATATAGGAAACACTATTTCTCATGTTAAAATGGTAGCATAATTTCTACTTGCCAGTGCTCAAACTAATCTGAAGCCAAATTGTGAACACCAGAAAAACTTCCACCTTTTAGCCTCTTATTTCAAGAAATGTACACAGTACTGGTGTAGGGATGTGTGGGACTCCATTCCAGCTGATGAGATGTAAAGGAAAAGGCTTACAGGGGATTTGGAAGGAAAAACTTCCTCCTTGAAAGAGCTCAGAACACAAGAGAGCCTCTCTGATCCCGGGTTCCTGCTCTGAGGTGTCCTATGAAAGCATACAGATCTGCTGCAGTCATGACAGAAAAGCCAAAAGGATTGCAGAGCTCCACCCCAGCATATGACACCTTTGAGCTGTAGGACCAATGTTAAAATAATTTACTCCATGCTTCTTGTTATAGGAGAGGAAAATAAAATTCCTACTTGTTTGGGCAACTTGTGATTAGGTGTTTTTTCTTTCTTTCCTTTCTTTCCTCTCTTCCTTTCCTTCCTTTCTTTTCTTTCAAGATTTTATCCATTTATTCATGAGAGACACAGAGAGAGAAGCAGAGACATAGGCAGAGAGAAAAGCAGGCTCCCTACAGGGAACCTGATGCGGTACTCAATCCCAGGTCCCCAGGATCATGTCCTGATGCCCTGGGCCAAAGGCAGGCGCTCAACAGCTGAGCCACCCAGGTGTCCTTTTTTTTTTTTTTTCCTCCTTTGGTATTTTGTTTTTCTGTAGCTAAAAACAGCTGTAATTCTTATAGATCTCCTAGATTTATTCTCTAATTTTTCTCATCTTCCTCTTATATTTTCCATCTTTGTTCTTATTCGCCTTTCTAGAGATTTCTTCATCTTACAACACTTACTTATATGGAGAGACAAACATACACATATATATTTATATTTTCTGCTTACTATTTTACTATTTTAATTATTTTAATTTAATACCAAAAGCTCTATCTTGTGCTCAATTAAGACTTTTGTTTTGTACAGTCATGAAACAAAAATGGACTGTCTTATCTCTGTAAATTATAGTCATTTTCAGGTTTTCATCTGTTCTCTGCACTGCTTGAGTTCCTTTTGGCCATTTTTACTATTCCTGTTAGAAGCTTTCTTCCAATATTTGGTTATTCTTTATCTATCTATCTATCTATCTATCTATCTATCTGATTTTACTTATTCATGAGAGACATAGAGAAGCAGAGACACAGGCAGAGGGAGAAGCAGGCTCTGTAGAGGGAGTGTGATGCGGGACTCTATCCCAGGACCCCAGAACCATGACCTGTGCCAAAGGCAGATGTTCAACCATGGAGCCACTCAGGTGTCCCTTAGCTATCCATTTATATTTAAGACTTAAGAACTCCTAAGATGTCAATACTATCCAAAGCAATCTATGAATTCAATCTCCATCAAAATCCCAATGTGTTTCAGAAATAGAAAAATGTACCCTGAAATTAATATGAAATCTCAAGGGATACTGAATAGCCAGAACAATCCTAAAAAGGAAAACAAAGGGGATCCCTGGGTGGCTCAGCGGTTTGGCGTCTGCCTTTAGCCCAAGGCATGATCCTGGAGTCCTGGAATCGAGTCCTGTGTCGGGCTCCCTGCATGGAGCCTGGTTCTCCCTCTGCCTGTGTGTCTCTGCCTCTCTCTCTCTCTCTCTGTCTCTCATGAATAAATAAAATCTTTAAAAAAAAAAAAAAAAAAGGAAAAGAAAGTTAGAGGTCTCACACTTCCTTATTCCAAAACTTATTACAAAGCTACAGTAATCAGGGGATCCCTGGGTGGCGCAGCAGTTTGGCGCCTGCCTTTGGCCCAGGGCGCGATCCTGGAGACCCGGGATCGAATCCCATGTCGGGCTCCCGGTGCCTGGAGCCTGCTTCTCCCTCTGCCTATGTCTTTGCCTCTCTTTCTCTCCTTGTGTGACTATCATAAATAAATAAACAAAAATTAAAAAAAAAAAAAAGCTACAGTAATCAAATCAATATAGTATAAATTGGCATAAAGTTGGACATAAATACCAGTGGAAAAGAAAAGAGCCCAGAAACAAATTCTCACATACATGGTCAAATGATTTTTGACAAGGGCACATATCAAAAGTTTCTATACAATGGGAAAGGACGGTCTTTTCAGCAAATGTGGCTGGGAAAACTGGATATATACACGCAAAAGAATGAAGCTGAACCTTTACCTTACACCATACAGAAAAATTAACTCAAAATGGATCAGAAACCTCAACATAAGGGCTAATTATAATTATGAATTTTAGAGGGCAACAGAAAAAAAGCTTCGTGACACTAGATCTGGTAATGATTTCTGGGATACGATACCAAAAGCACAGGCAACAAGACGAAAAAATAAGTAAGCTAGACATCAAAATAAAAACTTTTGCACAAAGGATATAATCAACAGAGTGAAAAGGGAACCCGTAGAATAGAAAAAAATATCTGCAAATCATGTAATCATGTATCTAATTAGGACTGATACTGGAAATACATAAAGAACTCCCACAACTCAACAACAAAACAAACAACCCAATTAAAAAATGGGTAAAGACTTAGACATTTCTCCACAGAAGAAATAGGAATGGCCAATAAGCACATGAAAAGATGCTCAACATTAGTCATGGGGAAATGCAAATCAAAACCATGAGATACCATTTCACACTCATCAGGATAGCTATTATATAAACACACACACAGAAAGTGTCAGGAAGGATGAGGAGTAAAGGGAACTCCTGTGTACTGCTAATAGGAATGT